>NC_068390.1:9137873-9463873 GCF_023724105.1 Carassius gibelio
TAAAGTACCAGTGAAGTTGTTACTACAATAAAAAGAATAATCTTTCTACAGTATCATAGTGAATACCATATCATTTAAGTGCTGTCCATGTATATTCGGGCATGTGCTTATGGTGATGTGATCTGACTGGGCCATGAAAGCATATTCACCTTTTTTCCTTCATCTACTGTGTGGTCACTTTTGCTGTGTGCTTCGGGTCAATGTTATGCTGGAAGGTAAACCTTCTTCCCATTGACAACCTTCTGGCAGATGGCAGCAGATTTTCCTCAAGAAGTCAAGTTTGCAATACAAAAGAACCTTTCCATTTCCATAATCAGTCCTTTAAGTGTGAATGGCTCATAGTCTGAAAACTTTAGCATGATGTAGAAAAATATATAAAATGGAGTCAGTTTGTTACTTTTTACGTGTTGATTTAATTGATTAAACTGGATTATTTTAATTATTACACCTTTTTTTATATTTTATGAGCTGTGATGATCTGATAAAAACAAAGGTTTATTATTGTATGTTTCTGTGGCATTTCATTTATTGTATACCTTTTAAATTTGCTTATTGTAACAACAGCAGCAGCAGTATTTGAAACACATGTATTTGGTACTTTCCTCCCTTTTATCTTCACTCTTTCCTTCCATTCTTTTCATGGCTTTGGAAAACTTACATCTGATGTTTCTCTGCGTCACTTTTTGCTTAACTCTGGGTCGTCGACACCAAGCTTTGTTGCAAAATTTCTAGGAATTAAATGCTTTTTCTGAATCTTTACAATCTCTCTGCGAGCGATCATACAGGTGCGGATATATCTGTGGCAGCTCAGCTATTTGACCCAGTGTATTTATGTTGCTAGTGACTTAAAAAGATATTGTTCTCTTGCCACCTGTCTTCCGTTGTTTAGAAGCCAAAACAAACTCCTCCAGAAAGTTTGCTTTGGTCCGCTGTTTCAAACTGCCAATATAAACTCAAAATTTACTTCATTTCGGCCTGAAATTAAATCATATCACTTTGATTCTTTGAAGTATATCGGGTCCTTAAGGCTATTTACATTCAAGGGTTAGTTCACCATAAAATGAAAATTAGCCCATAAATTACTCAGCTTGAAGTCATCCTAGGTGTATATGAATTTCTTCTTTTATATGAATCCAGTCAGAGTTATTTAAAAAAAATTGTCTTTGATCTTTCAAGCTGTTGAATGGCACTCAGCAGGTGTTGTACTGCATCAGAAGTTTAATAAAAATAACAAACCAATAAAAAAAAAAAAAAGTATCTCACATGGCTCTGGGGGGTGAACAAGGACCTTCTGTAGCGAATCGATGCATATTTATAAGAAATATATCCATATTCAAAACGTAATAATCACTTTAATCTAGCTTGAGCTAACTGTTGTAAAACGGAAGCAGTTCCAGGGAATCAGCATTGCGCATGCTCCAGTGAATCTCGGGAAAACCAGCGTTTGTTAACTGGAGCAAAGGAAGCAAAGTGTCCTTACTTTAGCAAAGGAAAACCAGTCTCCTCTTGGCTTATATTGAAATCCTCTGATATTTTTCTGTATAAATCCTTGATTTGTACTTCTAATTAGTGATCGATGTTTTGATCTCTTCGCTGCGTTTCCACGTGCGTCACTTCTGAGCGGTGCATGCGCAAAGCTGAACTCACACTCACAAAGTGATTATTACGTTTTGAATATGGATATCATATATGAGTATGGTTGTATATATATATGCAAAATATATGCAAAATACAGCCATCAACTCCTGTGGTGCAGATGGTAAAATGTGTGACTTACAAAAATTTCAAATCACATAAGAAAATTATTTATTTTCAATGAAAACTAAGAATATTCGCAAAAAGTTACAAATAAAGTATCAGGTTGTGTAGGTGTATGGAGGGCTTTATTGTCCCAATAAGGTGGCATCCATTTAATGATTTAAATTAAAACTATAATTTACACTTATTAATCTAACGTTATTACTGCATACTGTTTTATAGGGGTGTGACGAGATGAGACACGAGACCTGGTTCACGAGAATAAGACGAGACAAGACAAATGAACACCTGACCACTCTTGTGGGTTTGCTACTGTTACAATTAAAAATCACAGAATGGTAAAAGGATTGCTGTGATTAAACTAATAATAGGTGAGTAAGATTTATACTGTGTGAATAATCAAGCATGGAAAATAATCAGTCGTATTGGCGACACAGAGGGGCCCCAAAATAAAATTCTGCTTAGGGCCCCATGAAGGCTTATGCCAGTGCTGCACACACACACACATACACAAACACACACACGCACACACACAGTAAACTAACAATCTGGCTTCCCTTTGATTCCACTCACTCACTCACTCACTCACTCACTCACTCACTCACTCACTCACTCACTCAATCACTAACTCAATCACTCACTCACTCACTCACTCGCTTTTTCTTTCTTTCTTTCTTTCTTTCTTTCTTTCTTTCTTTCTTTCTTTCTTTCACTTCAATTTAATGTTTTTAATAGTATGTCAGAATGACTAAAGAATGTGGGCTGTTTAGATGACAGACTTTAGCAACATCTGCTCTTGCCACTTGTCTCATCTCTTATTGATTGGCTTCTGTTAGATAACTAATGTATGAGTGTTGTTTGTTCCATTATAATTATAGCAATTTAAGCAGCAGGAAGTGTGCCACTGGTGCAAAGAGATCACAACATGTTCTAGAGTGTAACATGTTTATGATATTTTCATAAACAGCATCACATTTACTTTGAGTTTTAACCAGCTTTCCACAAAGTCATTTTAGTGGAAGTGTTATGCACTAATCTTTGCAAATTGTAGAGATTACCAAGAATGGTTGATTATGTGTGGTTAAATTTTGAACCTCGTGGTTTTGTATTCATCTAATCAATGGCATTCATACATGTTATTTCTTCTGTATATATATATATATATATATATAAACACACACACACGCACACGCAAACACACACACACACACACACACACACACACACACACACACAATTTAGAATCGTTGGTAAAAATAATCATAATAATTTGTGAATGTTTTAGGGCTTTTAAAAACAGGATGTTTGCAATATTTTTCTTCAGAATTAAAAGCATCAAGTATGAAAGTTAGATGGGACAAGATTGCGGGGTAACAATTAAGAACACCATGACATTCAAGAGTTAATGGGCAATTTGCTTTATTTTATTAGTCTGTGCTCAGAAGAAAAGCCATAATTACAAATAATTACCCCCAAAACCAAAGAAATTGAGGCACAGAGCATTTTCTGGAAAATAAGTGATGTTCAGCTCTCTGATTAAATATTCATATTAATTATAAAATAATTGGGATGGCAGTGCGCTTGATCTTAGTAAGTTGTGAATTATTCATAGATGCAAATAAATGGCCTTTGAAATATTTACAAGAGAAATGCTCTTTGTGCCTGATTTGTGGCGCGGTAATATTCACTGAAACTAAAAACCTTTTACCTTGTACTTGGAAAAATACTTGGTTACTAGGTTTTACAAATATAAAAGTAATATGCTTAAGCATAAATATCAAACTAACTGATGATTTATCAAACAAAAAGCAACTGACTATTTCATATTGTTGTACTCAGTCTATCTCACTAGTATGAGGGTAATTTGCAGAGATGATCATTCATGTGCAGTGCAGCATCGATGTGGTGTCTGCACTTGAAGCAGCCTAACAGAATTCCTGTTTAACGTTCTAACACGTCAGCTTTTAAATACTTCTCACAGAATGCTAACTTTTGTTAGAACTGACATTGCTGTTAGTAGGCCAAATTTAGCAATCAATTCAAAATATTAACTATTAACTATTAGCTTGTTTCTTTTTCTTTTTTTTCTTCAATAAACTCCTAATTTGCTGTTTATCAATAGTTAGTAAGGTAGTTGTTAAGTTTAGGTATGGGGTATTAATGGATCTAAAATATGGCTAAACAGAATAATAATAGAGAGTGACAATCCCAAAACTAAAATGTTACCTAGGCTAGGCTAGGCTAATCACTGGTTCACATTTTAGCATTACAACTCATTTAAATCTAGAATGTCCCAGTCGTGAGCTCACTGACCTTTGGCTTAGCATAGTTCGAAAGACTGTTTGATTTTGCTGTGTGAACCCATGTTTCATAAAAAGTTATATAAAAATGTGTAACTTACATCGTAACTTATGTAGGCCCTTTATTATTAAACAAATTAGGAATTTGATTTTGGCTCTTCAATACAAATTTTCCAAATTTTTAAGACAGATATACAAATAATTGGCCTGATGGAATCGTGAAAATATATTACTTGACCCGAACAGGCTACAATAGTCCAAAAATAATGACTTAAATGTACCGTAGTGATTTGGGATAAGACCAAAAGGCAGTTTGGTAGAGGAATTTATGTATTTATGATAGCAACACTATGTTTTACCCAAAATAAAACAAATACCCAAATATATATATAAAAAAATAGAACCATATTTAAAAAAAAAAAAAAAATACCTCTCAGGTGTTTCAGGAGGCCTCTGATGTAGAAATGAAATATATATTTTTTATACTTTTTTTTTTTGTTTGTTTTTTTACATTTTATTAAGTTTTTAGGGAAATGTTGAAATATTACAACGTTGGCCCTAGTAAGAAGCAGAATTTCTTTGTACTCACTTTGTCTGAATAGATAAACAGTTGATTGCTTAGTTAGCCCCATAACAGGATATATCATGAGTTATAATCACACAACAATCATATTTTATTATCAATTATAATACAATTATTGTTTATTAATAAAAAGGGGAATTAGTGGCCTAATGGTTAGATAGTTTGACTCCTAACCCTAGGGTTGTGGGTTTGAGTCTCGGTACCACGACTGAGGTGTCCCCAAGCAAGGCTGGCCACAGCTCCGGGTGTGTGTTCATGGTGTGTGTGCACTTTGGATGGGTTAAATGCAGAGCACGAATTCTGAGTATGTGTCATCATAATTGGCTGCATGTCACTTCACTTTCAAAATAATTTATTAATAAAAAATATATATATATAAAAAAATCATACTTATAAAAGAAAATATCTACTATCACTTTTATTGTGGTTTGAATGAAGTCTGTTTTTCCATGAAAACAATTAAACATTTAATGTGAATCTGAGCATAAACATGGCCTATTTATGTAGACATCTGTTTGCCTGTTGTACAGTAAATTGTTATCAGAGTTGTTCTTTCTTTTTAATATAAATCTTTTTTCACATTAACTTTACCATTTATTGGATTTAAGTGGAGTTTTATTTAATCAGGATTCTATGTCTGGCTCTAGCTCTGAGCCTGAATCAGATTTGATCAAAAGTTATTACTGGTATTCAGTGGCCCCTAGATCCTCCCTGAGATTGTATTCCCTGCCTGTAAGAGCTCTTTAGAGGAACATATTCCCCAGTGCACTGCTTATAATGGAACTGGTGAACGGTGCCACCACATGAGAATCAGCATTGAGGTCAGCGTTGAATTCATGATGTCCCTGAGTGAGATCTGAATTTCATTTTCTCAGTTGGCTGTAGACCTGCAAATCATAATATATATTGCGAAATGGGCAACTTAAATACACATTTATGACATCCTTTTGTGGATGTTTTTAAAATGGCCAAATAATATTTTAAATTTAACACAAGTTGGGAAAGAATCTGATCCTCATGCGTATGCCATTTTGTATTGAGTGTTAACTGTGATTAGTAATGACATCTGAAAGAGCTTGATGGAGTGTACACTTTATGGGTAATTGATCACCTCCGTGTCCTTCACACAACCTCACTGTGGACAAAAAGCCATTGTGGCATCTCACAATCAGGATGACACAAATGCAATCACAAGGACTGCTGATTTAATTTTTAACCCACAATTTTATTGTATTTTATTTATTATATATATATTTTTAATGGGTGCCAAATGGTTCTTGGCGGGTTTCCACCAGTTTGACAGTCCCAGGAAGCTCACATTTTATTCTTTTACGTCCCAAATTTTATTGACAGCATTGTAAACTGTAAACCTTTAATATGAATGCCCATTCTAAATACAAACAATTTAGTTAGCTTAATTTAATACTCTATTTAAAAAGTGGCTATGTTATTCAAATGGTTTTCTTTTGAAGTAGATTAACAGACATGTAAAACAGCGGAGCTTAACATACTTGATCCTTGTTTGTATTGCAGTAATGGGTTGAGATTAATTTTAGTGTGTTGCAAGAGGGGAAAAAGGCAAGGATAAGAATATTGTGATTACACAAATGCAGTCGATACAGCATGATCCAGTAATGTTACAGCTGTTCACACTCACCATTTGTCATTCTGACAGATCAGATAAGACAATATAAACCAGACGTGAAACTGGGCAGTGTGTTGTAAGCATTTGTACATATCTTGCATGCTATTTGCAGGATTTCCATGGCAGTTGATACTACATAGCATGTCTAAATAGTTCTCAAGTCATTAAGAATCGCAAGGCATTGACTATTATAATACCTGACAGTTACAGCCATGTAAAATATAATATACTGTATATTACTAGTCTGGGCATTTATTTTTTATTTTTGGTTGTAGCCAAGATTCCATACGTTGTCTTATAAAAACCATGCTTTATTTCTCAAAGTTATTCATTCCTCTTAGTGTCATTGATACTTCTGTCAAACTGCCTTTAGTGGAGATGTTGGTCACATAGAATTACAATTCGATAAATAATTTTATGCAGTTTACAGTATACCACCAAAGCAACACATTTTCACATTTTTTCTCTATTCTAATTAGATCAGGTCAGGGATGCTGGTTAACAAAGAGCGAAGCCAAGTACTTGACACAAACTTAATAATAGCGCGCGTGTGTGTGTGTCAGGGGCGGGGGGTGGTTTAAAATAAAGTATAATTGAGTAACTAAATACAGCCTCACCTTTGTATCCAGCAGTCTTTTAGTTTTTCTAACTGGCAGAAAGAAAGAAATAAAGAAAGAACGAAAGAAAGAAAGGTGTGCGTCAAACACATTATCATTTACAGTATACATTACAAATACTGGTAAGTATTTATATTAATCTAAGAGATAATGTAATAGCAATGCACAAATGCTTCAAAGGAACTTTTGAGTGAATTCCTGTTAACTAGTAGCACTGCAAATTCATTTCATTTTTTTTTAATGATTTTGGAGATTTCTGCATACTGTACAAAGGTAACACTTAATTTGCTGCAATTTGCCTTCTATACATATAACTAAATTTAGAGTATTATGTTGGATTATTAACTTAAAACAACATGTAATATTGTTTCCAATGTCAGCAATACTATAATAATAATAATAATAATAATAATAATAATAATAATAATAATAATAATAATAATAATAATAATAAAGCTATTTAAATTTAGTGGATAACAAACTAACAGAACAACATTTATTAATCTAGGTTAATGTTAATTAATTTATAAATACACTGTTGTTTTCATGTTTGTATAACTTAAAATGTAGAAAAATGTATTAGAACATGAAGAAATTAACTTTTTTTTATGGAGCTTTGGAGCAAAATATTGTCCTTTTTGTTATTTAGAAAAAAAAAAAAAAAACTTTCTCTTTTAAAGGCAGGAGCTACTTGAGTGTCCTTCATGAAACAGAAAGAGGATAGAACAAAGGCCAATAAAAAGGAGACTTTGTTATGAGGATCACACGTCGGTCATCTCCTTCTCACACAGAAATACAGAACAAGTTTTCCCTAATCAGCCATCTGCACAGCAGCTCCCGGGCGGCCGATCGTGGGTTAAAACGGCCACAGAAGCCTGTGAAACTCGGCCAGAACAATCAGTCTCCATCATCAAACAGCAAAGAGGGACAGCTGTGACCATGGACGAAAGTATCACCTCCACCCAGGGTTTATGGGGATCCATGAGAACAGGCTGTCTGAGTGTTCCTCCAGCTGTGAAGACCGCCTCTCCTCCCCTGATTTCACATGGTTTTAGCCTTTGTTCACCAAAAACCCTGCAAGTCCTCTGAAATCAAAATGAAAATAGAAGTTGGTCAGAGACAAAGTTGGTGATGGTAATTTGAGCCAGAATGCATGGTATGGAATGCGTGGAGATGAATTAACATTTCAATTTATTCTCTGTGGAAGGTGAGAGACAGTTTGCACATGGGATTGTGAAACTGATAGTGGAGTGGGATGGGGAGACCATCAAAAAGATGACGAACACTAAACTTAATGCAAATAAGGGGCGGAAAGCACTGGGTGCCTATTCCAAAATCTGTCCAGTGCTGTCCATGTGGATGCCATGAGTTTTGATAAACCCCTTTGGAGTCGAGATACAATGCATACGTTGCATATCTTTTTTTTTTATAGTTAAATATAATAATGCTAAAAGTTTAATTAAGTGATAATTGGTGCAATTAACTTTTTGTTGAGCAGTGTATTACTGCATATTAGTACTGTATTAGAAAATATATTTAAAGAACCAGTAAGATGAAAATTCTAAGCTTCCTATCACTGTTTATAAGTCCTGTACAATAGGTTTAAATCCATCCAAGGTTAAAAAACATTGTCATTTTGTCAAAATATCATTTTAAAATTACCTCAATTCTCAGAGATCCCCAAACGGTTCGCACGAAGCTGTTCAAAAGATTCAGTTTCCTTGAACCCCACCTTTCGGTAGCAAACTGTGTTCTGATTGGTCAACTAACATAAGCAGTTTGGATTGGTTGTTCCGCACACAACTTCACGGTAAACAATGCGTTTCTTCAACAAATCTTTTTGGGGTGAATTATGTCTTATTCCTCTCACCACGAAGCAAACAGTAAAATAAAAAACTTGAACAGTCTCGCTGCTTTTTCTTCTGTGTGGGTGTATTCAAGCCGCGCGCTTCAGTTTGAATCTGAATAGCGCGTTCAGCGTGGGGGCGTGGTCATTACATTAGATATAATGAAGGGAGACGTGAAAAACGGACATCGCGTTGTTTTCATATGGATTACTTTATCACAGAATATCTGTTAGCAGCACTTGTTACACTTCATTTTAATGACATGTTTGTAAATGAAGATCAGCGCAGACAGGCTGCAGACAGCACACATACTGATAAGACGCTCGGGAGAAAACAGACACATAACTTCATAATCATACTTCGCGTTGTGATTCGGAGATGCTTGTTGGTCTAAATAAAGTTGGTAATGAACCATCTTTTATGGCCAAACGCTTTGAAAATCCCGCTGTACTCAGCGAGATTAGAAAAGCAGTCATCAGTGAAATGTTGTGAACACAACAAAAGGGATTTGTTGTACTGCTCTGGTATTGTGGTAAAAATGAATTTTAGCCATTGGTTATTCTGATCCTCATTCTTTGGCAGTGAAAATAAAACAAACTTGCCTTTACAATTAAAAACACACTGTCTCCTCGACATGATGCTATCACACCAACCAGAGCGTCTGTGTGGGGGGCTGGGGCAGGTCAGAGTTTCGTTTCTCTCAAGACGGTAGGCGGAGATTATTATGCAAAGTGTTCCTAGTGACGTACATGGAGATGGGCAAAAGATTTGAAATCTATAACGACTCGTTTCAGCGATTCAGAGTCGACTCCTTACTTTAGAAGCCAATAACTTTATAAATCGTGTACTTTTTTGGTTTAATTACTTTGCACATTGTTTACACTGAAGGACAGCTACATCATACACTGTAATACAGGTCATTTTAGATTTTCCATCTGTGTGGCTCTTTAAACACATGACATGCAACATTCAACAGCAATTGCATTATATAATATTTTAGCTTGCCATTAATGTTTGTCAATATATTCGACAGACAATAGAAGTAATTCTGAAATTATATATAAAGATGTGCGTAAGTCTTGTGTAGGTGGGTCAAAAAGTCCAACTAATTGCATTTACTATAGTTTTTATCCATACATTTTAGACCAAAAACATTAGAATCAGTCCACTCTATATATTTATTTAAAATATCATATATATATATATATATATATATATATATATATATATATATATATATATATATATATATATATATATATATATTATGCTAAAGTGTAATTATTTTTACTTAAATATAGTCTCAAAATGAGAATGAGAACAGCTGTGAACTTGTGTGAACTTAAGAACCTGGTCAGTCTGAATCGTTCATGAATTAATAATTTTTTTCACATGAACACACAAAAAAATTTGAGGTTTGTACATTTTTAATTGAATAAAAATAAAAATGTTGGCCCGTTTTTCAGACAAAGGCTTCATAGGACTTGCCAGGACATGAGTTCATACAGAAGTTTGAAAGCTCCAGACCTCATTATTCATTTTTTTGCTCCTCAGAAGAAAGAAAAACATACATGTTTAAAATGTGAGAATGAGGTGGAATATTTCAGTATGAGACAGCGGTGGTGAGGCTAATGGAGTAATCAGTATCACAGTAAGCTATTCAGTTCAGAGTGACCAGCGTCCCGACAGACACTCTGACCAACACGCATCAAAAATTCTTCACACAATGGCTCTTAACAATTTTGCATGCACATCACTTACCTCTATGGTGCAAATGACAGCAGCAATACGCGCTGAAAATAAAGATTCTCACCGCTTGCGTCCGAACTCATTACGGCGGCCCTGAGGAGCACAAACGAAACTCTTGAGCTCGGTGAGGTAAACTGTTCTGCATTCAACTAAGCAACCCCATGCGCTTCTGAATCACTGACATTAAAGATCTGTACGCAGAATATTCTGGTCAAGGTCAGGGAACGTTGTTTGGTCCTGTGGGAGAGAAACATGTCACAGATCATTAGGTTTTCTTTCCTTCATTCTCAGATGCAGACTGATGAATGGGGAAGTAGGGTGAGCACCTGAAATCCAGCAAAGGACAATGCAGCAGCCAGGAAGCTGAAAGACCGTGTGAATGGATCTTAGTTCACTTACATCAACAGTCTTGCTGAAAAGACCAAATACTTTATATTTATTTATTTATTTGTTTGATTAGCCACTCAGATTGATGTGATATGATTGTACTGCAGCTCCTGCATTTATATTGTATGTGGTTTACAACTATGCTTTTTTTCCTTTTCTTTTTCTTTTTACCTCTGTGTCTCTGGCCACCAGTTTAATGGAAAACACTGAGTTCTCATGACCTGTCAGAATTTATTTTTTTCTTTCAAAAGTAAATCTTTACAGTGGTGTGATGAAGTAGAGAAGCACAAAGGCCATGTCGTGCAGAGATGATGGAGTCTCCATTTGCTCTTGGAGACCATTCCAGTCCATTTTGGCAAAACTATTAAACGAAGCTGACAGAATTTGTTTGACTCTTGTTGTAAGAGCAGATTGTTCAATTTGACTGTTTCTATAATTGAGGAGTTTGTGTGAACTCTCTTCAGGCACATATGACACATACAGGCGGTTAACATGGAGTTTTGTCAGAGGCAATGAACTGTACCTCCAGACCATAATGCTCCTCTAAGTCTTCTGAGACATTTCCAGTGCTCAGGCTGGTTTAGAAAAGTGTTTGATTCAGGCTTCACTCTTGGCTGTGAAAAGCTCACATGTGCAATGATTCTCACACGTTTTATTTAGACTTGTTTCTGCAAGCATTTAGTTTAATTAAATGTAATTGATTGAGAGGATTTAGGTCAGAATTAGAACAGTGTCCCATTCAAAATAAATGAGTTGGCAAAGTTTTTTTTTTTTTGTTCTCAGTCGTAATTATTTTAGTGGGTTTTGCTGCTACCAGACTTATGATACAGGGCCTTTATTCACAAAACATTTTTTCTTACTAAGGTGACGTCCACAGGAAGCCGGTGCTTCCTCTATATCCATTCTTTTTTTCTCCTTGTTTCAAGAAATATCTGCATCCACACCAGACCACAAAACCGACTCAAAACGATGTAGTACACATCCCAGACCATTATGTGGCACTGTAATTCTGCCACAGAGATACACTAAAAATGAAGAAGAAGACTTGTACTATGCACATAAACCTTGTGCGCGGTATACAATCAAACAAGGAACAATACATGTATTAATATGTGTTAATGTTAGTTAAAAAAACACAATCGTTCAGTGTTAGTTCACGTTTTTGTTGCTGTTACATGACATTGCGGTATCTGACTATGGGCAAGATGTGGGCTGATGATGTCAAGTTCTCAGAAAATATACAGATTCGCTGTCTACACAAAAATGGAAGGGCTGCGGTTTCAGATTTATCCACTCTGGGAGCCTCTGTAACTGCGCCCCTGACAAATGATACTGTAGTCATATTGCGATTAAGGCAATCTTTTTTTCTTTTTTTTTAATAAAGCTCATTATCGTCAAATGTTTCTAAAATGTTTACATTCCAAGGCAGATTGCCAGCAACAGCCATTTTAAGATAGTTTGTGATTTAGTCTTAGTGACTTGGGAGTTCTCTACATTACTCCTGACATTTTACACATTTAGGAGCTAGTTTTAGCACTAAAATGCTCTGTGAAATACTCTTATACCCCTTTTCCACCAATGCAGTTTTTGGGTGCTGGTTCAGAGCTAGATACTAGTTTCAAATCAGTTCTTTGTCTTTCAACACCCAATGCACCAGCTCCGAACAAGGAAAAATGGTTCGTAAGTAGCACCAAAACATTGCTGGGCTAGAACTAAGAATTGCTCGTGTCAGGTGCTGGGGGCCTCCGTGGCACAGTCTTACAGTGGTTCCGGTCCTACCGGACCAACAGATGTATTAGTGTTCATACTGGTCATCAGTCCTCCTCTAGTATAACTCTTAATTGTGGAGTGCCACAGGGATCAATCCTTGGGCTGGTATTGTTCACCCTGTATATGCTACCTCTGGCTTCCATTTTTAACAAATATAAAGTATCCTTTCATCTATATGCTGATGATACTCAGATCTATGTTCATTTTGTTCAATTATGTTTATTGATTTTATTTTTTTTATTTAAACGATAATAAAACCGAAATAATTTTATTTGGGCATAAGGAAAATTGTGTGTTAGATGTTGATTGTGGATCTCTGGCCCCATATGAAAATAGAAATCTGGGCGTTCTGTTTGATCATAACTTACAATTTGACAAACAGATCAGTGCTGTTGTTAAATCATATTTTTATCATCTCCGTCAACATTCTAAGGTAAAACCCTTGTAATGACAGAGTAATTTCCAACTTGCTTAGATGATTGTAATTCACTTTATTATGGTGTTTCTTAGCTTTCTCTGGTCATTTAAAGCTAGTGCAAAATGCAGCTGCTAGACTTATTTCTGGCACCCGCAATATGAGTCAGTAACTCACATTTTATTGGCATTTGACTGGTTACTTCTATTTACTTATAAAGCCCTCAACAATTTGCCCCCTCAGTACCTGACAGACCTGCTTTATCAATACACCCTGTCTAGAACATTGAGGTCTTGAGATATCTGTCTACTCGTCATGCCTAGATGTAGACTTAAACAACGAGGTGATTGTACTTTTGCGACTACAGGTCCGAAACTCTCGAATGGTCTACCTCTTCATATCAGATTAGCCCCCTCTATTTCTGCTTTAAAGTCTGTTCTAAAGACATACTTCTTCTCTCTAGCTTTCAATTGCCCTTGATAATTGGTTCAACTGTAGTTTTTTTAGTGTTGTGTTTTAAACTTGATAGTCTTGTTTTATCCATCATATTTGAGTTTTTATCTATTCTGTGCAGCGCTTTGGTCAAATTTGGTTGTTTTTAAATGTGCTCTAGAAAATAAATATTGTATTGTATTGTATCTTTGTTATTTCTGGTCTTGTATTTCACCTTTATTAGGTTGAAACTTTCCGTAGTCGTTTAGTGTATGATGGTCAGTTTTTGGTCTGTTTACAAAGTCTTCTCTATGACAAGCTGTTTAGAAAAAAAAAAGTTGTTCAGAGCTTCTTTGTGTACTGTTGCAACCTGGGTAAACACTGTATTTCTGCTTTTCAGCAAAAAAAAAAAAAAAAAAAAAAAAAGTTGACATTTTATTTTCTTTCAGCCAATTTATTTACATGTGCATCTCAATAGGTTAGAATGTTGTGGAAAAGTTAATTTATTTCAGTAATTCAACTCGTGTATTAAATAAATTCAGTGCACACAGACTGAAGCAGTTTAAGTTTTGGTTCTTTTAATTGTGATGATTTTGGCTCACATTTAACAAAAACCCAACAATTCAACAAATTGGTCTTACTTGATAAAACCAATGATAATAATAATAAAAAAAAAAAAAAAAAAAAAAAAAACAGCTCCTGCATTTATATTATATTAGATGTGGTATACACTATGCTTTGCCTTTTATTTTATTTTTTTTTACCTCCAAACCATGTTCCTACCTCTGCCTACCGAGGTTTGACCTGTCAGAATTTTTTTCCCTTTCAAAAGTAAATCTTTACAGTGGTGTGATGAAGTAGAGAAGCACAAAGGCCATGACACGCCGAGATGATGGAGTCTCCATTTGCTGTTGGAGACCATCCCAGTCCATTTTAGTAAGACTAATAAATGAAACTGACAGGCTGGACAGAATTTGTTTTACTCTAGTTGTAAGAGCAGGTTGTCTATACTGTTTATACTGTTTGAGTGGATAGCAGAGGCAATAGATTGGCCTAGTAAAGAACGTACACTGCATTAACAAAGTATGCTTACTGGCTTGACTCAAGACGTGTGTTATTCTGCACTTTCACCTTCAGACATCACTGAATTCAATGATGAAATGCCTTTTTTGCATTAATGACACAATATTTTCCTATTTAACGCTGTTCAGTTGCTTTGTAACAATTTGTACTGTTAAAAGCGCTAGATAAATAAAGGTGACTTGACTTGACTGTGGCGAGATACTGCAAAAGATTAAAAATAAATCAAAATATGAATAGCTGTATTTATTATTCCAGATCACATTGTAGCAATCTGGAACATTTAAAAAGAAGACATAAAAGCAGCCCATAATCATCATTACCTCCATCTTTTATAAAGCACATAGTGGTTGTAATTACAAGAGTAAGACATTCAGGACTGAGTAAAAACATAACCTGCTATGATTTTGACTGCTGGGAAGACATGTTTTAATGTCTTAAAGTATTTATGTTCAGTGCTTGATGGATTCTGAATGTTTCTGGGTGATATGTGTGACTGATTGGGATAATAAAGTACAGAAAAGGTCAAATGGAAAGCTATTCAGAGGTACTGTAGCAAACATCTGTAAAAGAGCAAAGATGGTTACAGAGTGATTAGATATTCATTTTGGAGCTTTGCGAATATGATGGCACCCTGCATTTATCAGCGTTTAACCAATTATGGAAATGGAAATGTTTTTATTTATTTATTTATTTATTTATTTATTTTATTTTATTTTTTTTACTCTTTGTATATATATATATATATATATATATATATATATATATATATATATATATATATATATATATATATATATATATATATATATATAGAGGTGCATCTTAATAAATTTGAATGTAGTGGAAAAGTAAATTTATTTCAGTAATTCAACTCAAATTGTGAAACTCATGTATTAAACAAATTAAATTCACACAGACTGAAGTAGTCTTTTGTTCTTTTAATTGTGATGATCTCAACAAATTAGAATGCTTCATAATACAAAAAAAAAAAAAAAAAAAAATAGTGAATTGTTGGCCTTATGAAAAGTATTTTCATTTACTGTACATGTACTCAATACTTGGCAGGGATTCATTTTGCTTTAATTACTGCTTCATTTTGATGTGGCATGGAGGTGATCAGTTTGTGGCACTGCTGAGGTGGTATGGAAGTCCAGGTTTCTTTGATAGTGGCCTTCAGCTCATCTGCATTTTTTTGGTCTCTTGTTTCTCACTTTCCTCTTGGCAGTAGCCCATAGATTCTCTCTGGGGTTCAGGTCTGGTGAGTTTTCTGGCCAGTCAAGCACACCAACACCATGTTCATTTAACCAATTTTTGGTGATTTTGTCAGTGTGGGCAGGTGCCAAATCCTGCTGGAAAATTAAATCTGCATCATCAAAAAGCTGGTCAGCAGAAGGAAGCATGAAATGCTCCAAAATTTCTTGGTAAACAGGTGCAGTGACTTTGGTTTTCAAAAAACACAATAGATCAACACCAGCAGATGACTTTGCACCCCAAATCATCACAGACTGTGGAAACTTAACACAGGACTTCAAGCAACTTGGACTATGAGCTTCTCCAGCCTTCCTCCAGACTCGAGGACATTGGTTTCCAAATGATATACAAACCTTCATCTCATCTGAAAAGAGAACTTTGGACCACTGGGCAACGGTCCAGTTTTTCTCCTCCTTAGCCCAGATTAGATGCCTCAGGAGTGGATTAACAAGAGGAATACGACAATTGTAGCAAAATTCCTTTACATGTCTGTGTTTGGTGGCTCTTGATTCCTTGAACCCAGCCTCAGTCCATTCCTTGTGAAGTTCACTCAAATTCTTAAATTGATTTTGCTTGACAATACTCATAAGGCTGTGGTTCTCTCGGTTGGTTGTACATCTTTTTCTTCCACACTTTTCCTTCCACTCAACTTTATTTTAGCATGCTTTGATACAGCACTCTGTGAACAGTCAGCTTTTTTTGCAATGAATGTTTGTGACTCCCTCCTTGTGAAGGGTGTCAATGATTGTCTTTTGGACAACTGTCAGATAACTGTCTTCCCCATGATTGTGTAGCCTAGTGAAACAAACTGTGAAACCATTTTGTGTTCCTGTAGCTCAAGTGGTAGAGCATTGTGTTAGCAAGCGCAAGGTTGGGGGTTCGATTCCATGATGGCACACGTTACGTTAAAATTGTTAGCCTGAATGCACAGTAAGTTGCTTTGGATAAAAGCGTCTGTTAAATGCATACCTTTAGAATTGTAAAGGCTCGGGTAACCTTTGCAGGTGTTTTGAGTTGATTAGCTAAATGGCAGTCACCATATTCTAATTTGTTGAGAAAATGAATTGGTTGTTTTTTGTTAAATGTGACAAATAAAATGACCAAAGACTAAAACTACTTCAGTCTGTGTGCATTGAATTTATTTAATACACAAGTTTCACAATTTGAGTTGCACCTGTGTGTGTGTGTGTGTGTGTGTGTGTGTGTGTGTGTGTGTGTGTGTGTATATATATTAGTGGTGGGCATAGATTAATTTTTTTAATCTAGATTAATCTCACTGTGATCTTGAAATTAATCTAGATTAAAATAGCTCATTCGAATTCTCCCGGAGACATTCAGAATATGTGTTACCCAAATAAAATTGACAAACAGTAAGTCTTTGAGAAGGGGTTTATCAAGCTAGATGGTGCATTAGAAAAGTGGCTCATCTCCTGTTTCCAAAATGCATCACAAAGTGCTTGAAAAAGTGGGCCTGTTTGAAATTGTTTAATTTGTATGCTAGTTTATTTTTATTTATTTGTGCCATTTAGACAATGTTTAAGTTTTTATCAAGTTTGTAGGTGTGTAGTCATCATAGCTTGCATGCCTGATTCATTTGGTTGACCCAGCTTGCAACCCAACTTTGAGAATAGATTAACGGTAATATTTTTTTAATCACCCGATAAGAGTCTCACGTTAACGCAGCACGTTAACGCCGATAAAGGCCCACCACTAATATATATATATATATATATATATATATATATATATATATATATATATATATATATATATATATATATATATATATATATATATATATATATATATATATAGTAACAACATGCATGAGAACATGCTGTTCTTTCTGGATGGAACTATGGGAATATATTTGTTTTAGCTATAACATTTTATGATACACAATAACATTTTCTGTACATAAGTTATATTTATTAATGGGTTTATCTTTACTATCTTTTAAATTATATTTATTACTAAAATTCTTCAATGATACCATTGTCACCTTGATAAACACGTCCAGTAACTTTTGATGAAACTTTTTCTGAAGGATTGAAATGTATTAGTTTTTGTGGAAATGATGCCACAACTATCGATGAGTTTGTTTCCTCATTCAAGTAAGCAATATTTCACTTGCCCACTATTCTCTGCAGTGAATGGGTATTTCTGTATGAATGGCACTTTGTCTCGTGGTTCAGCTGAGATGGCCTTTTCACTGTAAAAGCAGTATTGTAGATAGATGACTCATAATTTAGCCAAGACAAAGTTTTTTTTTTTTTTTTTTTACCATCTAGATTGCAATAACCTTTCCAGTGTACATTGTCTAAGAAACATGTACTGTGTGACCTGAACCAGCTTAATTATATAGGGCTTCTTTAAAAGTGACTTTTCATATAATCATTGATTCCTTTCAAGGCTTATTAATTTTGAAAATATAACCTCTAAAATTGAGGAAATCCACAGAAAATGAATAATAATAATAATAATAATAATACTGATAATAATAATAGATTGTAACAATGAGTGAAAAAGACTGTCCCAGCATATGAAACACTCCACAGCGAATTCATGTGTCTCCACTGGAGCTGTTATTCAGGGTATGTTCACTTTGAAACTAACACGAGGTCTTTGAATGCGTATGAATGAGTTCAGAAATCCTCCGGTGAGCAAAAACATCTGCTCTGTGTCACCCGTGCAAGACCTTTATCCATCTCTCCATCCCAGAATAGTAAATGTCACCCTGCTGCTTGAGGGATGCAATGGTTCTCCACGAATGACAATGAGAGATCTCGCCTTGCTTACATTCATAAGGTGTAGGGAGGGACCACACTCCACTCTGATATATGGAGATGACATTTTACGAAGATTTAATTTGATTGGACACACTCGCTCTTTATAATGCGAAACTGCAGGATGAATGCTCCACAATGAAGAACTGAAGTTCCTCATTTGCTTATCCCATCTGTGATCTCTGAATAATTCGCCAGATTTGACACATTGTCTGTCATCACAGAGGAAGCTGCTGTTAACAGTGTTCCCACATCAGGAGAAATGTTTTTTAGAGACAGACGGCAGCTGTACTGGAGTGAGAGAAATGCACAGAACACCTCACGGCAAATCAATGTGTGTTTGACCTCCTCATTCATTCTCAACCTTGTTTATTATGCTGGGTTTGAATATCTTTTGGTATGAAACTTTGGTTTTTACCTATAGCTTGGCTGTGTAAGTTTGTGTGTCAACAACAACATTTCTATTTATAATATGCACAGTTATAGTACATAATTTCGTATTTTCTTCCTTCTGAAACTACTTATGATATGTGAAAGCCTGCCTCGATCTCATTCACAGTTATAAGGGGAAAAAAATATGTAATTGACTATATAAAGTGTAATCACAAATAAAATTGTGACAAAGTTGCAATTATGATTGAAATTCAACAGAATCACACACACACACACACACATAATATAATTGTCACATTTGCAATATATAAAGTCAAGATTAGAAGAATAAAAGTTGCAATTGTGAGATATGAAGTGACAATTATGATAAGTAATCCACCAGTTTACACTTTACAATGTCCATATGCAGTATAAAGTAACAATTACAAAACATACAACTGTGAGATATAATGGTGAAATTCTAAGAAAGTTGAGCGTTTGAGAAATGCATTTGCAAATATGAAAAATATCATCATAATTGTAAGATATAATTACAGTTGTACAATATAAAGTCAGAATCATATGACGTAGTTAAAATTGGCAGACACAAAGTATGGTATGTATTTATGTATGCATGTTATGTATTTCCATAATGTTGTACTTGGTTTCTTGAAAAACTAAACACATCACTAATCATTATAATGATGTTCATGCTGTTGTTTTTTCAGGGTGAGCCAAGATGATGAATACTGAATACCCAGTGATGTATAAATATAAGCAGTCTTTATTTTAAATGATTTACTAAATTATGCTAATTCCTGACTATGAATGTTAATTCAAGTGTCTTTTGCAATAATGCCAACCAACACCAACACAGGGATTACTGGCACGCATTGTTGGTTTCGATGGTAAAGTGTTAATACGCTTAGAGGGAAGCAACACAGAGAGACAAAAAAACAACAACAAAAAAAACAATTGAAATAATAATAATAAAAAAAACACCAGTCAACATATTTTTGTCTTATTATATATATACTATATATTATTAAGTGCATGATTAATTTAAATGTTAAATGAGAATGTGCTATTAATGGTTATTATAGCCAGTATGATGATTACTTTTTGGTTATGTTCAGTGTTATTATACATGTTTTTGGTTGTGATTTCATCCAACAATTATTCTACCTAGAATTGTATTTTTTATTTTATCTTCACAAGTTGTAGTAAAAGTAATGCTTTTCGAGTGTCTTTATACAAGAAAAAAAGACAGTTTCACCTTGTATTACTGATGGTGTTATTGTAGCATTAAAATAGACAGATACATTTAACAGACATTCAGTTTCTGTCTGTTGGAGAGATCCGTCTGCTCATAAGACAGGATTAATGAAATATTGTCACAGATATGCTTTGCGGCTTGTAAATATGTCAATTTTGAATTTGTGTGGCATTCCGTTTTCTGTTCCCGTAAAACAAACCAATCACAATTCATGTATTTTCATCATTCTTGTCTTTAAAAACCTTCCTTCATTCTGGAGGTGAGAAAGGGGTTGATTGGCATAGTTTCCATCCTTCCATCATTGGAAAAAATCTCTGTTATTTTTCTGCAATATCATTCCCACCACATCTCAAATCGTGTGCTTTGTGGAAATGACTTTTTAAACTGACAGGCAGTATAGTTGGCACAAAACTTTCATTGTTGAATAGATCTAGAGGAGCAAATGTTAAGATAACACATCCATGCAAATTGAAACTAAGTACTTGGGTAAAAATCAGACATATTCCACTGAATATTTCCTAAATTATGTAAATCCCTGACTAAAGTGTCTTCTCCAATTGTGCCAACCAACCGCAGAACCGGCATTGTTGGCGAAGGTTGTTGGTTTGGTTGGCACAGTGTTGAAAGACTTAAGCAAAACAAAGAAAAGACATAAAACGTGATTAGTTTAAATTAAACTAATACTGTTCTTTATGATTATGGTCATTATTATGAATATGATCAATAATGTGCTAAACAACCTCAAAAACAGTTTTCGTAATGTCAGGTAAAGTTTTGTGAAAACCGGGTGCAAATTGTGGACAGCTCGTTGCTGCTGCTTCTTTCCAGCTGTATGTTCACTTTCATGAAATGGCCAGTTTTCATCAAGTGTAAAAATGCTTAGAAGAACAATGTCTTCTGCCTGCAACACAAAACATGTCGGCATGGCAGGCTCTCCAAAATCTCTTTGATGCCTTTTTATGGCCAAAGATGAAAGATCTTTGCTTTCATCTCTTTTCTTTTTGTATTCGCTTTAAAATGAAAGCTTGTGCGTTTGCCACTTTTGCAGAAGTCTGACATGGGAGTAAAATCAAGAAACACTGCGCCCATTTTTCCAAGGCACACTGAGTAAATGTTTGATTGGCTGAGACTGCTTTGCATTTCAAAGTCATTTGTTCATTATAAAGCTCCCCTTTCTACCTTTTAGTAACTTGACACTAATGGCTATTTACCAGCCAGTGGAGAAGCTTAAATCTGGTCTTTCATACAACTCTGATAGAGCTTCTTCATTATTAAAGCAATATTTGTTGACTAAAATCAGCAATCAAAGTGTACTGTGAATTTATGTGTATGTATGATACTTAATTTTTACAGACAAAATTCAGTCCGGAATTTGGAATGGAATGGAATGGAATGGATCCACACTGCTCAGGCAATGCATACAGCATGCTGAAGTTCAATGTATGCAACTGCATGGATCCTTCTTAGACTACTTTTAATTATGTTGCCTTAAGTGTGTTGGAATGGGGCCGTCAGCAGCAGGTGTCACCCTCTCTTCCATCCAACTGAGACTTGATAACATGTTTGAAATATTTGGCTCCATCTCTCTTCCTACTGGTCACTTCATTACTAAGTGCTTTTGCCCATCAAGCTCCACAGCTGTTAGGCTGGCGTTTATATTCTCTCCAACACTTTGAGCTAAGTTTGCATTACATATACAATATGTATTTGATCCAGCACTCCAGTTCCAGATTGTGACCTCGATCTTCTCATTCTCGGATGACATTTTCCTCTCTTTGTGCCAATGATCTAAAATGGATTTTGAAAGATGTAAAATTGCTGAAATTATGCTTTTTTTTTGGCCAAAAGTGAGTTGGGAGCTTTTTTTTGGTTGGTTGCATTTTTGTGCCACTGGCTGGATAAAATATCTCTTGTCGCAGTTTCCTTCTCACAGCTTGTTCATGCAAACTCATTGGGAATGTTGATGGCACACCTTTTACTGACCCCATACCCAACTGTTAAAAAGGGAAAAAGTGAAACAGCCAGTCTTAGTTTGGCTCTGATATCACATAGCTATCACATGGTTGCCAAACCAATTTAGAAAGCGGAGAGAAAACAAAGTATCCCTCTTCTTTTTTTTCTCCCAGATGAAGCTTGGGATGGGGTGAGACCCATGAGAAAATGACTTAGTTCCTCTTCCCTGAAGCTTTGGCTGTTGCTCTTGGCTAAGCTTGGTGATGGTTCTTCATCATTGTTTCAAACAGTTCCAGTGGCGAAATAATGGGCTTTTGGAGTGTTGTCAATGGCTTGGGGAAAAAATGGCCTTCTGTGAGATAGAGTCTGGCCCTGTTTATTTTTTATGAATTTTTTTGCTCTCAGTCAGCACCTTTCCCTTTGTTGTGTATTGTACTGTAAGAGGACCGATCCAATTTCCAAAGATCAGATATACCAGACACTATATGTAAATCACTTTAGATATTCTTAAATCAATAAGCCATTTGTGTATCTTCAACTTGTGGAGATTTAGAATAAAAAATGAAAGTATTTGTGCAGGACTCCATAAAAGAGACAATGTGAAACCGGAATCAAATTAAAATGTCTGTAATGCGAACTAAAGTTTGAATATTTTCTAAAGATCTTGAACTTTTTGAATCATTGGTACATTTTAAAGTTTTATGCTATAACTTGGCTTACTTGGGTTTATTTCAAGTGTACTCTGCAGAAAACCATCTATCATTCTTTTGATAATGGCTCCAGAAATAAACCTAGCAGACACTGAGCCAGAGGAATCAATGACAGAAGTAAATGAAGTTGGGGACAACATAAAGTATAACCTAGAGGTATTACTGTAGAAGGATACCATATAAGTTTGAAAGTCAATTCCCACCATAACCTCCACAAAGTCAAAATAACACTACATTTTGCAACCCAGTCAAACACTAAATAAAAATAATAATAATAATAAAAAAGTGGTGACATTTCTGCAAAATCATATTGCATTTAATTTATACTTTTCACTCATTTTCATAACACTTTTAACCTGTTAGCCAGCACCCCCCATTATAGGACTCACAGCTGAAAGTGCCCTACCTGATTTAAAATTGCAACAGTTCCTTACTTCAGTGTGTTACACACATAATTGTGGTGTCTTTGGAAAGAAGACCCTTTGGGCTTTACTGTTTATCACCCAGATTTGATAAAGCTCAAACATATTAAAAGTTGTAGACACTGAAGTGCCTTTGAATTTTTTTTTTTTTTTTTTTTGATATAAAAATACATGAAACAGTCCAGGAGCAATCTAGCTGTTCAAACTGTGCTGATTTAGCACAAATATGGTAACTCGTTTTCTTCCCTATTCTTTGGAAATCCAAAAATTGAAACCCCTTTGAAAAAAAAATATTAGTGTTGTCTTCAAATTATTATTATTTTTTTTTTTTTGGTGACAACTTTTAATGCTGGAAAAGTTCTACATACCAAACCATCAATTAAAACAGAATCTACTGTATAAGTTAAATGAATACTGGGGGGACACAAGCTTGAAAGCTCTTAACTATCCCTTCCACAATCCTGACCTTATCCAAACCAGGTCAGAAAGTGGCTCAGCTGTTCGCCACTGACCTCTTGTTATATTGAGCAGGTCCATAACTCTAGTTACTCCTGCAGTCATAAACATTTTAGTTACCGAACCTGATAATGAAAACTGTAGTTTAAAAAGAGGCTTAAAAACAAAATTACTGCGCACTTATAATTTTCATCACCTACTCTTGAGAATTTTAACAAACTCCATGAATGAAAATTGATTTATAACAGTACAGCAGTTTTTGCAATGTTTTTATTCTCATTGCCGCAATTTTGGATTCAACATTTATAAGGCCTTGACCTCCCTCTGTAACAGGAAGATAGAAAACCCCAGGAGGAAGCCAATGATGGCCATTCCTTAATAAGTCAACAAATGCCCTTTGAACCTTTAGTAGCAGTTCCTTAGAGGGATTTAGCACTGTAACAATATGCCACAGCATTGAAGCTGCCAGGTTATTAATTATGAGGCATCTCCATCTATATGAGATCTATGGTAGAATCCACTTCCACTTCAACTTCCACCAATAACCTGGTCAACCACTCCTTCCCAATTCTTCTCCATGTACTGGTCAGTTCAAAATAAATGGCAATAACTTTTAAGCCATCATGGGCCCATTTACACTGTTTTGGAAACCGAGGAGATACTGTACCATGCCAGTCTCCCATCAACAAAGAAGTACATTATTCCCAATTTATACATGCAGAGGAAGCTTTCTGAAAAGTATTCAAACATGAAATAATATTATCAACATCAATTGAATTCTTAATAATCAGAGTTAAATCATCTGCATATGCTATAAGTTTTACTCGGGGAACTTTAGGGCAGCCAGAACCACCAATACCACATAGTCTTTTTCTCAGCAGACTTAAAAAAGGCTCAATAGAAGTAGCATAGAGTAAACCTGATAGAGGACACCCTGGTCTTATTTTTTTCATCACCTGAAAAGGGCCTTGTTAATGTACCATTTACTCTTAGCATTCTAGAAGTATCCTTATACATGAGCCTAATACAGGACACAAAATTATGACCAAATACAAAAGCCTCAAGCGTCATTAGAGTTGCCCACCCTATCAAAGGCTTTATCTTGGTCCAAAGAAAGAAGGCCGATGTTCAGGTTATGTCTTTTTGCCTCTGTAATAATGTTTCTAATAATAATAATAATAATAATAATAATAATTTTATATTATATATATATATATATATATATATATATATATATATATATATATATATATATATATATATATATATATATATATATATATATATGAAGAGTTCAGATGCAAAAGCCTCTAAATGCCATCTGAAATTTTCATCTAAAATTATGATTTTTATCAAGCTCCTATGCTTAGGTTGAGTCATTTTATTTTAATAGCAATGTGCAGGTCCTTTGCCAGACTATTAAAGTGAAATAACTGAAGATGTTTAAAGCACCAACTGCATTGCTAACAGCAATTAAACAATCTTCCACTGACACGGTTTCGTCTGATAAACATCTGCACTCATGGCGTGCAGTCAAGGACGCAAAGCCATCAGAATTAGATCCCATTGCTGCCCTCTTTTGCCAACAGAGTCAGCAAATAAATATAAAAACAGCAATAGTTTCAATAAGCTCAATCAATACCTAATCTAAATAGAGAAAAAAGGAAAAAGTTTGAAACTCACTCAAACACGCCTCTCAATCACTGACGGAGAGAGAGAGAAATAGAGAGAGTTAGGTTGTGTGAACTAAGCTACCTCTGTGTATCTCTAAGCAGCACTATTCTTACCTCACTAGTGAGAAATGTCATGTGAAGCCTTTAAGTTGCTACACAATATAGGCTAACTGATAAAATCATCAGGGCAAGCGCTGACAACAACTTTTTGTGCAAACTTTTGTGTAACTTTATTTCAGTTAACAATACAAAGTGATATGAAACTGTAATGCAGTCAGGAGAGCTGCCTGGATCTCACATGCATTTCCCTGAAAATAATTGCACATCTCAGAAAGTTTGTCAGCCAATCAGATTCAAGCATTCAATGACCCCATAGTATACAGTGTATGTGTATATATATATGTGTGAGTGTGTGTGCGTGTGTGTGTGTGGCTTTAGAATACTTAAATTATCGTTATACCTACCTCATTACTTTTTATGATGTTATATGGTCCATTTTAGACAATGTTGACATTTTTTGGAAAAAAAGTAAAACCACTTGAAGGTGATTCAATAAGACAGCATTTGTTTATTTTGGATCTTATGTCTGAAAAAAAAAATAAATAAATAAAAATCAGTGTTAAAAAAGTGTCCTTAATAATTGCTATGAAACAAACTGCATCTGTATAAGTGATATCTTTGGCATTTTCGGCGGAATGCTGTCAACATTTACAGGCTGGTATTCAATTCTTTCAGGCAACATTTGGCTCGTCATGTTCTGTTGATTTTGACTTTCGATTGTTTGAGGTCACTGACTATTATGCTGTATGTAAATAAATAAAAATTATAATAAAAAAAAAAAAAAAAAAAAAAATTCTATCTAGACAGATATAATTAAGGCTCTGAATTGTAACAGAGAAACATAAAGTTATATTGTTTTTGTTTGGACTCATTGTCAATACTGCAGACATTACAAAACTATAGAAAATGAA
Source organism: Carassius gibelio (assembly GCF_023724105.1). Classification (NCBI taxonomy): domain Eukaryota; kingdom Metazoa; phylum Chordata; class Actinopteri; order Cypriniformes; family Cyprinidae; genus Carassius; species Carassius gibelio. The sequence continues at coordinate 9,164,330 of NC_068390.1, forward strand.
TTAATATAATCAATTTGAAAATACAATCAATTTATTAATAATAATAATAATAATAATAATAATAATTATTATTATTATTATTTTTTTTTACTAAACTGACTAATTAAAATGGGTACTATTCTATTTAGCAAGCTGTGAAATGTATTCATTTTTTATGTGATGGTTGGTATCAACCTCAATGTTAAACAAATACCTTTTGAGTTTTTACTAGGAGCTCTTGGTGTCTCAGACCCCAAACAAAACCTCCATCCAACATTAAGCAGAAGATCTCCCATGATCATAATCTCTCATTCATCTAGTCACCACTGCACTTTAAATGTCACTCGAGCTTGATGGAGCTGATCTAAGCTGGTGCGACCCATCCTGCAGTGCAGGGCTCCATGAGATCTCACAGGCCGCATCATTCCTGCATGAGGTGGCAGGAGGGAAGGTTGGCTGCCCCCAGCGTGAGATCCATGCTGCCACGCAGCGGGGCAGCTGACAGCCCCGTAATTTCCTCTGACAGGTGAATGAGCGCAGGATCTGGACCGTGGCTGATTCGGACTTGAAATGAGATGATGGCCTCTGGCTGCAGGTCGGCTTATTTTACCTGTTTAAAAAAAAAAAAAACTAATGCAACCTAACATTTTTAGGGAATAAGGAGAAATGGTACAAAGGTACATTCAAAAATGCAAATTAGCCCCATGTGACTGCATTTATTTGATTGATAAAAAGAAAATAAAAAATAATAATATAATTAAAATTGGGCCCCAATAATAATTAATAAAAAGTGACCAGAAGTGCTATGTTCAAAATGCCATTCTATCATACTACTCTTACTATTTCAGCAGTATCCAGTATGTATGCTGTGCATAGTGTGCAAATTGTCCGTATGCATAAAATACCCCGATGACCTACTATATTTACCAAAATCTGCTGAATAAAACTCAAGTACACTGAAATCAAGGCATACTACCACACAACTCCTACTATATTGCAGTATGCTGCGTGTATACTGTGAATAGTAAGTGAATGTTCTGTGTGCATGGAATGCCTGGATTACCTGCTACATTTGCTGAAATTTGATGTATGCATCTGAAGACACACTGCATGGGATACTGTTTCCAGAACACACATGCTCCATGTAATGTTTCATCTGCAAATGCGTGAGTGAACTGGAAGTGGGGAATGGTAATTATAAAACATATTTATAGATACGTTACTGTAAACTACAAACTGTCGCTGTGGATCTAAAAACGATATCGTAAGTAGGATATAAATTGTACTTTAATCTCTACAGCAAGTTTTTGGATCAAGTCAAATGACGTCACCTTTATCTCTATATTGCTTTATACAGTTAAGATTATTTTAAAGATATACAATAATAAAAAATATTGAAGTAATATATAAATAATTTGTTAGCAGAGACTATTTACAATAACCCACCAATGCCTGGCTAAGATAAACAGGGTTGCTTCTTTTATGGCCATTTATCTCTAATATCAGTAGTGCAGTGGATAAAAGACATGATGAAATATTTTGACACGAGCGAAACGAGAAACCATTTACCAAAGTTGCATTTATTCAATAATATTTTTTAAGTATGATCATTTAAACAGACTATGTTATTATTATAAGTTCTGCTCAGTATGTAAAGGCCATTAATTATGCAATGAGTTCAATTGGGCAATATATCATTGTTTACTATGAAACCTTAATCAACAAGCTTTTGTAAAAATAATGAGAATTTGTGAGGTGACAACAATTTAGCACACTACTCTGAAAAATGTGTTGCTTATTGTATACTTTTTCACACGCTATTCTTAAAAAACAAACAAAAAAAAAACAATATATATATATATATATATATATATATATATATATATATATATATATATATGGTAGGCAGTATACACTGTGTACTGGGCAGTAAGCAAGTATGCAATTTCGAACACAGCCAATGACTTCTGAAGGAACATGTGACACTGAAATCTAAAATAATTGCTGCTAATAATTCAGCTTTCCCATCGTATAGCTAAATTATATTCTGCAGTATATTAAAATAGAAAATAGTAATTTTAAATTGTAATAATATTTAAAAATATATATTACTGTTTTTTTATTATTATATTTTTTATGAAATAAACACAGGCTTGTGTGTATGTGTTAAAAGAGAACATCAGGCACGCCTTTTTCTCTCTCTCAAATGTTACAAATGAAAGTGGAATTAAAGAAGAAAGATTTCTTACTGGCTTTTCTTCACTTTAACAACAATTCGTGACTTGCATCACTCTTTAATTCAGAATCTATAGTGAAGGTTAGTGCGAAACCGTTGCTATAGCTGCAGGGTCAGAGATCAAGAACGGCGTTAACTGTGATGAAGCACTCCACAGCATAAGATGTCAGACCATCCAACACCTTTATTGGACAAGTAGATAGAAAAGAGATGACTTAGACTTTAAGGTCAAAGCAAGCTTGAAGAACTGCAGACTGTTTTTTTACCATTTTGGCCAATGACAATATCATGTGGCATCTGATAAGAATTAAAAGTTGTTCATGTTGTATTCATGTCTTAATAGAACTGTCAAACGATTAAAATATTTCATCACAATTTGATTTATTTACTTATTTAGTTGGGGTTTGACCATTTGTGAAGCTACTATATGGTAAGTGTACACATAAAATGAATTAGAAAGAAGTGCATTAATGATTTGCTTGCACTGAAGCACAGATTCTATGTCTCAAAATGAAAAGATCACACACTTAACCCAAGTCAAGTCAATTGATGTTCATGTAAAATCATCTATTTTAGCTCTCTTCCAATAGTGTCTGTGCAATTAGTCAAAAATATCCCCAACTGAGCAAGTCAAAGGCAACAGTGGCAAGGAACCAAAACTCCATCGGTGACAGAAATGGAGAAAAAAAACCTTGGGAGAATCTAGAATCAGGTCAGTTATCCTCTGGCCAGATGAAACCAGCATGGCTTGGTGTAATTCCAGGCTGAAACACAGGTCAGATTGAGCAGGTTCCCATGGTCTTATGCTGAAGGTCTTTGCAGGGGATCTGTCTATAGGGGTCATATAGTTGACATAGTATCTGCTGACATTCAGGGCTATAGAAGTCTACTCACGATGCAGATCCACACAATGAAAATCTGAAGTTTCCCCACACTCAATCTTCCATGTGTAATATGCTCGTATGCCCTTATTATTAGGTCTATCCTGTATAAACTGCTACAGTAAGAATGATATTTCATATTTATTGGGCCTCCATTTTAATTACAGCTGTGTGTGATTATTTATTTGAATACTACACATTATATGTTGCTGCTGGCTGACAGATGTCACAAAAATAGGTGTCCTGAGAAAACACTCTCGTCTTTGTGACAGCCATATAGGCTCTGTAAAGAGAAAAGAGTAGTCTGGGGAGCCGTGCATACTTTTTTATCAGAAATTATCTGACTGTCCATCATTTTGCATGTGTTGAGTTTCCTGACATCAGTTTGCTGACATTTTTATTTATTTTTTTTTGTGTGTGAAGAGAGCAGAATAAATTGTGCACATTCACATATTCACAAGGAATAACAAGTTAATTTTGACAGTTTTGTTATTATTAATTATTTGTAATTCATAATCAAACATAAATGTATTTGATATAAGAACAAATAAACCTATATTATTAAATGCAAAAAAAAAAAAAAAAAAAAAATACAATTTTTAATTTATATTGTTATTTTATGATTCTTAATGCGTTTTACAAATTGTTTTATTTGCTGGGGATTTACTCACCCTCCATTCCAGTCCATTCACTTAAGCATAGGCTATTCTCCAACGTTTCGGCTAGTAGCCTTTGTCACAGTCTAAAATAAATATCTACTGCCTATTTGAACAACACCACATTTTTGTTTATCAGATGGGAAGATATTGAACGAAGGTTAGTGACCATGAGAATCAATACACAGCAGATGCAACTAAAAGCTTTGCTTGTCCAGAAAGACCTCACAACAAGACACAAACATGTTTTATCACCCGTCAAAACAGTTGGAGTCTATCAACAGCATGTGTCCAAAGCCCCAGAGACATGACAGCTTAACTTGGACACTGCTGTTCTCTGAAAATGAAATGTGTTCCCGGTGTGCAAGAAGAATGGAGTTTGCAAATCTAAGTGTAAAAAGCTAATGTTTATCTTTGACATTGGGGTTAAAATCTTTAGGCTTTAAAGACATATAAATGAATGTGACTTGAGTAAATGTGACAGCTGACAGCAGTGTGTAGTCGCTTTACTTCAAAGACATAATGTCAGGCCTAAAAGACAGACAAGAAAAACAATAAAGCTCAAGAAACAAGAAACATATCACCATGAACTATGGAGTTTTGTCATTGGGAATTAGAGGCTTACTTTTTTTTTTTATTATTCAGTCTGATGTATATACTAATACACACACAGAGGTTTTGTTTTGTTTTTTTGTTTTTTGTGAAAAGTGGGACATCCCATAGGCATGATGGTTTTTATATTGTACAAACTGTATATTGTACCCTATACCAATTCTACACCTAATCCTAGCCCTCACAGAAAACATTGCTATTTCAAATTTTCAATACACTCCATTCTGTGTGATTTATATGCATTTTGAAAAGTGGAGACAAGGGGTAATGTTCTGAAAAGTTGTCTTCTCCTTGTAATACCTATGTTATATCTTAGTTATAAGCTATGTCATTATACAAACCTGTGGCCTGATATGTCACAAAATGCACACACACACACACACACATCTGCCACTTTATTATGTACAGCCAATCACATAGTAGCAGCTCGATGGATTTAGACAACCTGCTGAAGCGTCAGAATGAGGAAGAAACGTGACAGAAAAGTGACAGGTTGTTGATGCAGATGGGCTAGTTTCCGGAACTATTGATTCACTTAGATTTTTCCCAAGGTTTACAGAGAATGGTCTGAAAAAATACAATAAAGTTTATAAATATAACATTGAGATGCAGTTCTGTAGGTGAAAATGCCTTTTTGATGTCAGAGGAGAATTCCAGACTGATTTGAGTTGATAGAAAGGCAACAGTAACTCAAAAAACCATTCAATACAACTGTGTTATGCTGAAGAGCATTTCTGAATGCACAATATGTCAATGCTTGAAGTGGATGGGTTTCAGCAGCAGAAGAACACATTTGGTGCCACTACTGTCAGCTAAGAACAGGAAACTGAGGCTACTATTTGCATGCTCTCAACAAAATTGGACAACACGATTGGGGACAAACTACCTTATCTGATGAGTCTCAATTTCTGCCGCAACATTTTAATGGTATATGGTCAAATTTGACATAATCAACATGAATGCATGGAACCGTCCTGCCTTGTCTCAATAATTCAGGCTGGTTGTGTTGGTGTAATGGTATGGGGGATATATATATATATATATATATATTACTGGCACAGTTTACCAATCCTGTGTTGGCTAATTCCAGCAGAGATCACTATACACAGATGGTCTCCACAGTCTGCCATTTCCGCTACACTGTAAAAAATAAGTGTAATTTTAACTGTAAAATTTTGTAAAAACGCTACGGAAAAAAAACTGATAATAGGTTAACAGTAAGTTCCCGTACTATATACAGGGAAAAACTGTAAAAGATCTAACAAAGCATTTAATGTAAATTTACAGTAAAATTCTGTTAATTATACAGCTTTTAGAAGTAAAAAAAGAACAAATCAATGTATAATTTACAGTCTAAAACTGTAAACTGATATTCCCAGAATTCCCTGCGTGACACTCCACGTTTGAAAGTATTTTGTATAAATAATCATGTTTTTAAATAGTTCTTGTTATCAGTTATGTACATTTGAGCTTTATGTTACATCTTCTGTTGCTTAATGAAAGTTTTTTGCATTATTTAAGTATCACGTGTGTTACCATGATGGTGTTTTGTGTTTCCATAAATGTGCACCTTCTATATGTTAATATATACTTCTGCTTGTGGTGAAGCTACTTGTGATGAGCTTTGATACTTCATGTGGCTTTCTCTTATACAGTACCATCTTTATTATTATGGTGGTTGTCAGTATTTTCAAGGTACAAAACAGATTTAATTTTGTGTGTTGTTGAATTTACTGGTTTATATTCACATTTTCTTGTTTGTAAATTACAGCTTTATATTGTAAAATTAACAGTTTTTGACGTAAATGTGTTTACAGTTTTCTGTATTTTTACAAAATTATTCTGGCAACCACAGCTGCCAAAAAGTTTTTGTAAAAACAACAAGAAATTTTTTACAGTGTATGGTATATACTGATATTTCATTAGTCTACTCTCATCCATATGTACATAGAGTCATTAAATCACAAATGTTTTGTGTGTGTGTTTTGGAGCGGCATTAATGTGAATCCATGTAAACATAAGTTGGTGTATGAATGCAAAAGTCTATTTCTAGGTATATTTAACAAATATCAAACATGTTTAAGAAAGTGAATGGATAGATGTATGGACATTCTGATTGGTGTGGCTGTGCTGAGTTGCACAGCATTTCCATTAAGTAAGAAAAGACAAATTACTAGTCGCTAGAAAGTATGCAGTATCACTGAGACCCTAATTTGCAACTCTCCTCACTGGGACTGAGCACTGACCATGTGCAGCTGGATCCGTGACTTCCTGACAGACATAAGATAAAATCCATGACCAGACTTCACACTCTGGCACCCTGAGCACCAGAGACGTGTCCTCAGTGTTCTTCTGGCCCACAACGTCTTCTGTCTGTCTCCAGGCTCCCGAATAACATCACCGACAACATCACAGCAGTAGGGCTCAAACAGCGATTTGACAGCCTGCAGAGAGGAAGTGACATGCCTAAGCAATACACTCAGAGTATTGTCATCATCACTGACAATATAATGTACAAGGGGGCCAGAAAGAATTTGGAAACTTACAGTAAGTCAAAATGTTATTCTGAATTATGAAATGCATTAAACCAAGTGCCACCTGCAACACAAATGATGCTAAAACTTTTCTTAGAACTTAAAACTGTTCTTATATAAATACAGTAAATGCATACATATTTACAGTTACACAACAATATGTATAGCCTAACACTTTTTTCTGCCGTCAAATCTGATTGGTCAAGCAACATTCCCAGAGTGGATATATGGTTTAATAGCTTTTCTTTTAATCACTATTTCATCAATATTTATATGTGGTAACTTATTTGCCATCTTGGAACAGTCATATTTCAGATACTGTCATCACTCACAGTAAAAAAATAAAAAATAAAAAATAAATAAAAAAAACTCAGTGGAATGAGATAACCTTTCACAGAGTTGGAAAGGACTTGCTTTGACTGTTCCAAAACAGCAGACAGCTTGCAAATAGTGGCCCATAGAAACATTTGATAATGAAGTATATATATATATATATATATATATATATATATATATATATATATATATATATATATATATATATATATATATATACATACATACATACATACATACATACATACATACATACATACATACACACACACACACTCACACACACAGGCGCTGGTCATATAATTAGAATATCATCAAAAAGTTTGTTTCACTAATTCTATTCAAAACGTGAAACTTGTATATTATATTCATTCATTACACACAGACTGATATATTTAAGATGTTTATTTCTTTTAATTTTGTTGATTTTAACTGACAACTAAGGAAAATCCCAAATTCTGTATCTCAGAAAATTAGAATACAAATTAAGACCAATACAAAAGAAATGATTTTTAGAAATCTTGGCCAACTAAAAAGTATGAACACGAAAAGTATGAGCTTGTACAGCACTCAATACGTAGTTGTGGCTCCTTTTGCTTGAATTACTGCAGCAATGCAGCATGGAACGGAGTAAATCAGTCTGTGTCACTGCTCAGGTGTTATGAGAGCCCATGTTCCTCTGATAGTGGCCTTCAGCTCTTCTGCATTCTTGGGTCTGACAAAACCCATGGGTCAGTTATAAACATAAAAGTTTAAAGAACGTCTCTGTGCTGCTGAGCATACTACCTCGAAGAGTCAGCATAGTCACCTGAATAGTCATACAAGTTACAAACAAGTATATATATATATATATATATATATATATATATATATATATATATATATATATAGGTTATATATAAGGTTAGAAGCATTATTTGAAGAAAGAGCATAATATTAGAGTAGACCTGTAACAGAACTAACTTTACAATGTGCTGACGTAATTTCCTAATTTGAGAAAAAGGCTCTTCACACGCACACGATAGTGGCACCAGTGACAACAAGTTCCCTTTCAAACAAAATTATGTAAATTGCCCACACAGAGTTTTTATGTTAAATTAGAACATACACAAAACAGAAGCTACAAGTACTTGCTCTCAAAGGAACAGTAAAGTTTTAAAAGCAATGAAATGACTCAAGATGGCGTTTTGAGTCAATATCAGCCCGATGGGGAGATGTAATGAGCAAGATGAGTGTGTTGGCCTCCAAGACTGCAGGCACTGGGCAAAGGTCTTCACTTTACTAGATTTTTCACTATGATAGATGTGGCCAGAAGCAGCCAGTGTGCTCTTAGGTTTAACCACAGCTGTTCCTCAATTATTTCCATTTAACAGCTTCCTTCCTTGTCATCATTAAGCATGAGAAGACAATTTTCTGCATCTTCTGGACAAAGGGACAGTGGGGATTATTATATTCACCTAATTATGCAGATGTTCCGTCTGTCTGGGCATCTAATCCAACCTGTTTTAAACTGTAGAGTGCAAGTTTTTTTTTTTTTTTTTACATTTATAATGGAGCAAATATTTAAGCCATCAACTCAACTGTGTTTGTAAGGTGAAGTTCCTGAGCAATCTTCCATAACCTACTACTTGTAGTTATTGCTTTTTTCTCACCTAAGTGTCAATTATGAGCTGTAAGCTTCAGTAGGTTGCAGTCATATATCATTTGTTTGTTTGAAGTGCTATTAAATAGACATGTAGAGCAAAATTGTTCTGATGACTAAACCTTTAAAGAGGAACTGTACATTTTTTGTGATGTTAAAGTACTTTAAGTTTGCTTTTTAATGTAGTAAAAACACTGTGCCTCATGTTTTAAAGCAACACTGTGTACATTTTGACGCTATAGTGGTTGATAAACAGAACTGTAAAAAAATAAATAAAACTGAATTCATTGGCAATGAAGGACAAGGCTAATCCAAATTGTTACTATTAAGCTTTTGTGTAAGCTTGTCTTGTTGAAAGATTCGTTAATGTGGGAATCCTAATAGACTGGCATCCTGTGAATTCAGATTGTCTCTCTGAGTGAGATACAGAGACGATCGGAAAAGGGGTCAGGTCTCCCACCTGTGATGAGACGGGAATTGAGGATTATTGGAGGATAATGTGGAGAGATTGAGCAGCTGAAGAAGTGTGACTCTGCCTGTGGCTACTTTACTTCATTAGCTCTCATAGACACACAAACCCTCGCTGGGATCCTTCAGAGAGGAAACTTGCATAACCGGCTTCCCAGTGTGGCTCATTACAAGAGACCAAGATCACTGTCTGTCACTACAGGCATCCCCTGCTTCCAGATCAGCTCGGCGAATGCTCAGCAGCACAGACTCTTAATAACCCTGGGTGGAGATCAATACCTGAGGAAAAAGGCTGCATCTGTTCATACACTCATCTACCTGTACATGTTACTCCTCTATTTTGTCAACACTGGAATGGTTTATTTTCTCTGAGATCAGATGTTTTATTCATAGACTTGTGGGTTGAGGAAGAAAGTCTAACGGATTATGGTGTCAGGCATCGAATTGAATCTTCAAAAAAAAAAGAGGGGGGGGGGGGATTTAATGTGTTAATGCTAGAAAACATTATTTTAAAGGGGTGGTTTACTGTTTTTTGTGTTTATGGGGTGCAGTCTAATGTGTTCATGCTTTATTTAAAAAATAAATAATAATTTACATTTATTCTACACCGATCTGTCCCTTCTCTGACAAATGCCTCAATTTATTTCCTGTTATTATGAAGCCCATCCCTTAGAAATACGCAATGGGCTGAGATTGGTCAGCCGGCTCAGTGTGTAGTGATTCGCTAAACCGCCTCGAGCGTGTCTGAACATCCCACCCCTCTCAAGCTCAGAATATGCTCCAGTTGTATTGAGAGTGAGGAATTGTCGTCATTGTACAGGGCACTTCCCTTGCAGGGCACTATCGTGGGATCCTCACCCTCTCCGCCATGTTGGCAGGATTCCGGTGGCAAAACGTGATTGTTTACGTGTGTTGTTAACTCAGTAGTAGAGGAGGTACTCGCAATTCCGCACTGTTTTACCATGCCTGGTAGTCACTGCTGCGTTAAAAACTGCTCTAGTACCTCACATGATACATATGGAAAACATAGGAACAATGGAATACAGTTTTTCAGGTTACCGAAATGGACACAGCATCAGGGAGAGGAAGTCTCTGACCTGGCGAAGAGACGCCATATTGCTTGGTGCATTTTCACTCGGGTACATTCTCTAAAAAATGTATTTATGTTGTTGTCTCTTAAAGCTACAAAGTGTAGGTTACCTAATGTTTTTGCAAACCCTGAAGTGCATTTGAAGTTGCTGCCTAGCTAACTATCTAACAAACTGTTGCCTCTTCGAAAAATGCTAAATTGGAAACCATTAATGTACTAAACTAAAAGTAGTTGAGATTCTGCTCACAAGTGGTTCCCAACCTTTTTTTGTCTTGTGTACCCCCTGAGCCCTTTTGTCATACCATGAGGAGCATTATCCTCTCTGGCTTTATCTTTATTTTGCATGTGTTCTGTGATGGATTTGCCCGTGTAAAGCATTGATTACATAGATTTTTTTTTCATAATCCAATTATTCTGTTGGAGGTAAACCATTATATGAGATAATGAGATGACAAAAAAATAGTTCAGATTGTGTTCATGACATTATGCTACATTTTTGCCAGTTTAAAGCATTGATTGCATTGATTTTTCATAATCTAATTATTCTGTTGTAGGTAAACCATCATATGAGATGTTGGAGAACCACCCTGACTGGACACAATCCCAACGGTTAGGCCACAATGATTTTAAAGAAACAGATGGAGCGAGATATCAGCGGCAAGTAAAGTGCGGGACCCAGCATCTGGAGCGGCCGTCACCACCAGCCTAGGACCACCAGCAGCCGCCACTGCCCGCCCAGGACCAGCAGCAGCCGCCACCGCCAGCCAAGGACCAGCAGCAGCCACCACCGTCAGCCCAGGACCAGCAGCAGTCGCCACCGCCAGCACAGGACCAACAGCAGCTTCCACCGTCAGCCCAGGACCACCAGCAGCAGCCACCACCGCCAGCCCAGGAATGTGGACTTCTGCACATCTAGACAAGATGCTATCAACAATCTGTTGGAAGAAAACAGAAAGCTGAAGCGGGAGCTTGATGAGTACCGGATGAATGAGAACTTTCTGAGTGGTGATGATAACATAGTGAAGTATTACATGGGGCTTCCAAACTTTGCATTGTTCCAGACACGTCTATTCATCCTCACTCCATATCTGCCTCAAGGTAGGAAGAAGCTCTCACCCTTCCAGCTTGTCCTATTGACTTTAATGCGCCTCAGACTACACCTTGCAATACAGCACCTCAACCATCTGTTTAAAGTACATAGGACAACAGTCACAGATGCTTCTCACCATACCCTTGGAGTGATGTACGCGTCCATTGGTGCACTGGCCAACCAGGGAATGCTTATTGACCAGTATGCACCACCAGTTTGTGGAGTCATTTGGGAAAAATGTGGCTGCCATTGTGCAGTGATTCGAGGTGTTCATCGAGAAACCATCAAATGCACTGGCAAGGGCACATACTTTCTCTCAATACAAACACGCATACACTATGAAATACCTAATTGTGATCACGCCCCAGGGTGTCATTTCCTTCATATGGAACAGGTGGGGTGGGTGCACAAGTGACAAGCATATAATTGAGCAAAGTGGTTTCCTGAACAAACTGTTACCAGGTGACATTGTGCTGGCAGATAGGGGCTTTAATATAAGAGAAAGTGTGGGCATTATGTGTGCTGAAGTGAAAATACCTACATTTACAAGGGGTCATGCACAGCTGGAGGCGAAAGATGTGGAGGAGACTAGGGCCATAGCACATCTCAGAAATCACGTTGAGAGGGTGATTGGTGTTGTGCGCAACAAATTCAAATTCTTACACTCAACTGTACCTGTGCACATGCTTGTCAAACGCGAGGGTGAAAACCTAATGCCTTTAGATAAGATTGTCACTGTTTGCTGTGCCTTAACGAACATGTGCAAAAGTGTTGTTTGAGTGCCTTGTTCATTACTTTTTAATCTCTTTTGAAATAAATGCTTGAAACAGCTTGATATGGCTTAACAATATTCATTGAGAACTGAATATATATATTTATTATTATTGTATTTTTATTTTCTTTTGGAGGGGGCGTGTAATCTCTTTACATTACATTTACATTTAATCATTTAGCAGACGCTTTTATCCAAAGCGACTTACAAATGAGAACAATAGAAGCAGTCAGGTCAACAGGAGAACAACAACAGTATACAAGTGCCATGACAAGTCTCAGTTAGTCTAGTATAGAACGCATAGCCAGGATTTTTTTTTTTTTTTTTTTTTTTTTTTTTAAATGAACAAAGACAAGAAAATCTCTTGGAAAAGTTAGCAAAAAAACATGTGTGCATTCAAAGTATAAATATTTCCAGCATGTAAACATGGACAACATAAGTAATATTAATAATAATACATTAATCATATTGTTATTAATACAAAAGAGTAAAAACATAAAAATTAAAAAAATTAAAAATAATTAAAAAAACTATTCAGCACAAAAAGGACACATCCATGGCATGTCAGCGGAGGGTCTGACCACACGAGACCCACAGGTAGGTCACTCCTATTAAGGCCAGTTCCATTTACCAGAGACTGTAGGCTTTCAATGGGCAGAACAGGATCTCTAAACAGCTCACAGTAGTCAGGGAGCACACTCAAGAACAGATCCTGTGCCTGTCATGCTGATTTGCCAGTAGAATATTGCCAGCTTTTCTGGTGTTGGTGTTGGTGGTTGTGTTGTTTTGGCCATACGTGTTCTCTGCAATAGACTATAGTTGGTCTCACCATCAATTTTTCTGTCCAGAGATCTGCGTGTGGCTGCTGCAGATATAAAATTGATCTGGTCCACCTTGTTGATGCTGCTTGGGAACTTCTAGTACGCCGGTTCATCTGTGACCGTGGCCTTCTCCTATAGCCAGACACAGGCATCAACCATGAAGAGTAGGGCTCCAACGTGGGTGCACGACTCCGCTACACCGGCCATACAGGTACAGTGGGCTGAACACACTTGCCCCGATGGTGTTAAGATCACCTATGGAGTAAGAGGAGGCTCAATGAGCTGCCATGAATGCAGGACCTGCTAAATAAATAAAAGTACATAAATTAGGGAAACAGTAAAAAGCATTTAAGACAGAATCTGCCCATTTTTATTTCAAGTTACAATCTACACTTTAGATTCCCATCTGTCTGCAGCCCCGTCTGAATCTCATACACCTTGCATTCAGACTGTTAATGGCTTTAATCTTACCAGGACATTTACATCTTGCAATCACACATTTAACTACCCTAGCCAACCCAGAACTGGTTTGTCCACTTTGCAGCCCCCAACACCCAACACAAAAACCTGGTACAGTATGTGTCATTGGGCTAAAATCATTTTACGACTAAATACCTAAACATACATAGCTTTAGCTTACATCAAAACATGTTGGAAACGTTTGTGTACATTGAACATCTCGTTACAATCTAGTGTTTACGAAACAGTCGCAGTTAATTACTTTGTCATTTTGGTCAAAAAGTGCCTGCTAAATGCAATGTAATTACAACACACTAAAATGCATGTGAAAAACTTACCTTGGCCAGTACAACGCTGTTTTCACCACCCTGGAGGCTTGTAGATAGCCAAGTCCTGCACCCAGCTACAGCAGAAAGCCTCGTAACTTTCCTAAGAATTGCAGCTTTTAAACTCCTGCATTGTGTAGTTACTTACACCAAAAACAAGATAATTCACAATGTCCATATATGTGCATGGAGGTAAATGGTCCAGGTCTCTGTGCCATTCTGCTGCGCCATTGGTCCAGGTCTGCTGTGCCATCAGATGCCGATATTTGGAAGATCACACAGAACCTGTGCAAGCACAGCTCTTAATGGTATGTTTGTTTGCTGTTGTCTCATACTTTTAGACATGCTGCTGTTTGTAAATGCTACTGCTTCTGTTAGCTTTTAATATACAGTTTTATTCTGATTAAAGCTTTAATACAACACAGCAACTGTACGCAGATCCATGTATAATGCTTCTCATTGCTTTGTGTAAATAAGTGAATAAATGGAACAGCATGTTGGAGCTGATTTGATGATCTGAATGGAATGGAAATTAATACAGATATAAACATTTATATAATAAAAAAATGCACATGGGCTGAGATTGGTCAAATGGCTCAGTGTACCCATTAATAATACATATTTTTAAATTCTTAATGTTTCTTAGCTCTTATAATAAATAATAATAATGATAAAAAACAAGAACATCAATATAATTATTTTGTTCCATTTTTCTTGTTGCATAAATTATTCAGCTATTTAGCTTGTCCCAACAGACAATTTTAATTTTAAACAAATATTCCTCTTATTTTTCCCAATTTTCACTCCAAGAATAAAACAAACATCAGAGAACATTCCTTCAAACAAACTAAACAATTATTTAATGAAAACAAATAAAGGGAATAATGGTTCACACCTAAGAAACCAATGAAAAATAGTTTCTTTAGAATTACAAAAGGACTGGTATCAGTAATTTCTGAATTTATAATAGACACAAAAACATTTACCACAATAATACCGTGCAATATCCTTCACTGAATATCTCCAACCTTTTTGGTCAATGGTGGCTTATAAATTGCTACATACTTTTTTCAGTTCAGTTTTTTAAAAACTGTAAAACAAAAATAATAATAAAAAAACCCTGATAAATCTATGTTTGGTCTCACCCCTATACTTGAAAAAAAAAAAAAAAAATCAGTACATTCAGGCAATTGACTTCCTTTCATCCAGTGCTTTAAGTGGCCCAAAAGAGGTGCAGGTACTCTATTATAGCCTATAAATAAATAAATATATTTTTATTTTTTTTGATGACTCACCTCATCCCCTGAGGTAACAACAACTATTTTGAAGGGGTTTTATATACAGCAGTTAACAGTTAACTTGTAAAAAAAAAAAAAAAAAAAAAAAAAATCCTTTTATTAGTTTGTGGATTTGCTTGAGCTAGAAAGTGTTGTTCACTGTATTTGTATTTTTACCGAGCCGAGTGTGCGCATTTCACACACCCTCTCCGGCCACGTTGAGTTGTTGAAACTAACGGCAAAGCGATTCATGCGCTTTTCACTTGTAAAACTCAAGGGTGTATGGGTAATGTAGTCTCTGCTCTCGGTGAGACGAATTAGGAAATGTGTATTGTGAAGGGCGCTCTGAAAAGCGGCAGCACAGGCAAAGGTTTAAAACCTCTATTAAAACAGATGTCCAAATGAGCATACCAGTACGCTAAAAGCACGTTCTGGGCGCACGGAGAGGTGGCGGTATGCTCAAGAGGTATATTTGGAAGTGGCGGTACTGAGTACTGGTGCATATTGGCCCACTTAATGTACAGCTTTCATCCAATTTTTAAATCGTAATTTCTCTTCTTACGTTAATAAGTCGCGGAAGCTTTCTAAAAAACTGACCAACTTTTCGAAAATAATGAATACCATGTCTTTCGACCACAGCCTCCAAATTATACAAAATCAGACCTGCTAATATTGTCAGATGTTTCATTGTCACAACTTCAGCTTTAATAAAAGCATCGTTCATATCAGAAAAAAAAAAAAAAAAAAAATACATTTTTGACCCATACACAATTGGTTCTTCTAACAACCAAAATAATTTCAAAATGATTTTTTTGGTCAACAATCTTTCCCTTTCTGCAACATTCCATGCTCGAAACACGCTACAAATGAAAAAAAAAAATTAAAAAAATAAAAGAAAATAAAATCCTCACACATTAAAAAAAAAATTGGTACCCAGAAGTATATTATTTGTTTCAAACTTAAATTTCAAACCTCTTTTAAAATATGCCCAGCTAACACTCGCCATGGAGGTTCCAAATTTCCATATAAAAACGTTTGCACAAATAGTATTCTAAAAGCAGCTTTCCTGATTACCAAATTAATCAAACCTTGACCTTCAAATTCTCTTGATAAATATAAGACAGCTATTAAATTGTTAAGAGGCTATTAAATTGTTAATAATTAATACTCTTCCTCTATAAGACAAACTTGAGTGAAGCCATTTCTATTTTTTAAGCTTCCATTTCTAAAATTCTATTCCAATTCTATAATTCCATATGCTTGTTCCCTAAATGAACACCTACATATTTCAAACCTCAAAGAGTCCGTTTTAAACCACCAGGTTTTTCTTCCCTCCAGTTTTCTACTAATAAATTTGAACTCTTTTACCAGTTGATTTTAGAAGATTAAATTATGCCAAATTCATCTACTATTGAACATATTTTATTAACATCAATTTGATTTCTAATAAAAACAACAACATAATCTTCATAAGCTGAAGTACACACAGGTATAAAAAAATCATCAATTGTTACCAATACATTACGAAATTTGTTAAAAAAAGCCTCAATAGCTAACACGTACAACGTGTACAATAAGGAGCAACCTTGCCTCGTTTTACCTTAAAAGATGCACTTAAGCCACCACTGACCTTCAGAACACTCTCAACACCTCCATAAAGAGCTCCACAAATATGTGTTCCAGTCAATCAAAAGCCTTTTCTTGATATATTGAAAAAAAGACAGATTTAAAACCAAACAAGTCAGAAGTATGAAGTAAATCTCTAATAAAAGATATATTATAAAAAATGTATCTGCCTGAGAAGGGTCTGGCTGCAGACTTGCACTTGCACACTCAGACTTGCATTCTCAGACTTGCACTCTCAGACACTTGGACTTCCGCTAGTGACGTCACTTAACTGGAAATGTCTCTCTTCAGGGCCCGTATTCATAAAGAATCTTAATGCAAAAAGTAGCTCCTAGTGACAAAATTCTAAGAAAATTCTTAGAAATGTGGGTGTTTACTCTTAAAATTAAAGAAAAAATCCTAGTAAAGAAAAAAGTAATTCAGAAAGCATCTTAACCCTTAAAAGAGGTCTTAAGGTCAAACTTGTTAGGAGCACAGATGAGGACTTTTAAGAGGCTTAAGAGTTTCTTTAGCAGAAGAGAAAATGGCAGAAAGACGAAGAGGCAGAAGAAATGTCTTGCAGACAATGGATGACAGTGAGTTAATAAGACGCTATAGATTAGATTGTGCAGGGATCATGTTTGTGACTGATCTTATTAGAGACGTGCTAACATCTCCGATTTACATTACGATATTTGGCAAATGGGAAAATGCAACAATGCAATAGTGATGATTTGAGTCGGTCACAACCTTCTGTAAGCAGAGTGATCACACAAACAATTACAGCACTTTCAGAACATCTTATTGTGTCGCAGTTCATTTCGTTTCCACTGGACATTCCCACCTTGCAAGCTTGAAAAACTGCATTTATGAATATAGCAGGCTGATAGGTGCGCACAAGCAGGGGGAATGAACCGTTAATAGTTTGTGCTATATAGTCCCATGTCTGCTTCTTGTCCCTTGCTGTGACACCCGGCCCAAATTTTCCTTTAAGAATGGCCTTGTGTTCATCCACTAACTGGGCTAACAGTAAACACTGTTCCTCTGTCCAGTTTGGCTTTCTCGCCCTTCTTGGTTTTGTTTCCATGTTTGATACAGTAAAACCAACATTCAAACTACCACTTAAATAGGACAGCAATCACTGTAATTGGAAAGAGTGGAAGAATTTTTTATCATTCTAAGCCAGTCAAATACCTTACAGTAAATGATAAGCATGGTAAATAAAAAAAGGATTTATATACACGGATAATGTTTGTGTGTGTGAGAGAGAACGGTCAAATAGGAAAAATTACGCATGTAAATTCAAAGCGAGAATTAAAATTACTCTTTTTTTCCTTCTTGGACAACCAACCAATCACAGTCTTCAAAAGATTGTGTCATAAATAGGAATGGGGTCAACCCCGCCTCCTCACTAAGATGAAAGTTTTTGTCTTTTTCTTACTCAGAGTTGCTCTCAGATCGGTCCCGAATCGCTTTTAAGCTAAGACTCCTATCTAAAAGTTTTTTATGCTAAATTAAGAGTTTTCTGAGAGGATTCTTAGAATCTTTATGAATACGGGCCCAGGTTTTTACATCAAACTTCAATAGTGCATAAAGAAAACTAAGCTTAACTGAACTATAAGGGACAATATTTAATTGAGGAAACAGCATTCTTTATTTTTCTCAGGTCGTATAAATGGGCCTTTATACCGTACATGTAAATAATGCAGCTACATTACTAGGAAATCATCATAGTAGGGTCCTTGGCATCAAAAGGATTGGTTTCCTTGGTCTAAATGATGGGATTCTCTTTCCTACCCAAGCCTGCCAATGAGACGAATGGGAATTAATAATCTCTCATGGCCATTACATTCAGGAACTGGCAGCGATCGAAGGAACGGGGTGGTGCTGATGAAGGGGGAGGTGTTGACATTTGAGGCGGCAGTCACAATAATTCCAACAGGACAGGATCCATCACTACATGAACTGTCACAGTTTTGCAGTGCTTACATAAACACAAGATACACAAGGAAGCAGAACAATAACTGAAGTCATAAAAGACAGCAAGCAGGGGCTGAGGCTCCAGGCTTGAATCCGATAACCTGCCAATTCAGTCTGGTCAAGGCACCTGAGGAAGCTGACAAGATATTGGAAAGCTGCTACATTCAGCTTCTGCTGCTGATAATTGCAGTCCTGGGGTAGGAAAGAGGCTGTGAAATCCCAAGGAGGGATTTTAACTCCACATTACCCCTACACACCATCACTTCTGTCATCATGCTGGAAATACTAAACATTTCTTAAACATGCCTTCAAACTATAAGCACTTAATAGATCTTAGTAGATGCATTACAACAGTAAAGTAATGAACACTGGTTGCATTCAGACAAAGTGCTTTGACAGTATCCCTGCTTTGACAGTGTCAGGGGTAGGGGTAGTACATCTAAAGGATTGTATCTCGTCTAACATATCCGAGCACTTTCCTAGTGTTTGTTCCTTCCATGTCTGATATTGGATTGTGATTCTCTGCTGCCTGCCCCGACCTCTGCCTGGTACTGTTACTGATTCTGGATATCCCTTTATACACTTGACACTGTTGTTGGATTACTGCCTGTTTGACCATTCTATAAAAAACTACTGCAAATGGATCCGAACGTCTCTGACTCCACGTTACAGTTGGAGGATAAGCCTACATTATGTACTATCAGGAATGGATCAGTAGACAGAAGCAATTGCAGGTATGTCTTCATTGCGAGTAAAGCAAGCAAAACAGTCCAAAATCCAATGAACATAATCTAGAATAGAACAGACAGAAGTCAGACGATAAATCAAACAGAGAGCAATAATCCAGCCTACACAACTTAATCAAAAAACACCAGAAGAACATAAAACACAATGTATCCAAGGGTTAGACATGTTACAACACAGGTGAAGAGCGGATACTTCACAAAGCATGTGGACTTGAGAATCTCTTTATGTAGGATGTCTGATAAGTGTGAATTTCTTTTGTGTGTCTATTCAGAAGTCAGTTGATTTAGACTAGAGCACTGCCAGGTACTGTATTCTGGGATATAGAGTCCAGAGTATGAAGTCTTTTTCAAAGTCTGTGGTGCATGCTGTGAATTGTAGTTCACTGTCCTGACATGTATAGACTTAGTTTTTTTTTTTTTTTTTTTTTGACATCTTGAAAATACATAATAGCTTACATTGCCCTTCGATAATTTCATTTCGTGCTAATGCACTGTAACACCAATGAGCGGATGGTATTCAACCATCTGTTCCATGTTAGTGAACCCTGACCCTGTTGACACATTCTACACTCAAAGAACCAGAACGTGAGTTAAAGAAAAAACAAGGACTTTCGTTTTACAACCCTCTTACAACATAACTCACCACCCTGGGCGCCGCCATGACGGCAATGTCCTGGCGGGGATGAGAGTTATAACACCTTGGAGACTATCCAGAGATGCGATATCGAACTTCAAAAGGGAAGACAAACAACCCCCCTTCTTGATCGCACATTCCAGTGAAACAGACGCACATACACTCAAAAACAGGCACAAGCATTTTTGCTGGCCCATGGACCTTCTTGTACTAAAACTACCTCTAAATGTATTTTAATGTCTCCCTTTTTGTGCTCAAATGTATGTATGCGGCATAGTGGAATATCTGAATGTCACTGTGTGTTTAATGCAAACTTTAGATGCATTTAGTTAATAGTAAGTCTGTATCTTCGGATACGGGACTGGTAAAAGCCTAGTTCTTAGTGTCGGTATAATCGTAAAAACGCGACTGTAACGAATCTTGATAGCAAATTACAAAAAGATGCATTGTGTCAGAGGAACGATCTTGCTTAAGAAAAGTGTTTAACTTTGACATCGCCATAAATTAGACCAGTGGGCGGAGATCAGCAAACAAATAAGATTTTTCCCGCCTTAGTTTGTTCACACTTCATTGGCTCATACTAAAAAAATAGGTGTAAACCTAGAGTTACTTAAAAGCTCAGGGAAACCTGTATTCTGGGCATTCCGCCAGAGAGAAAAGAGGATTCCCAGCTTTGCAACCGGACTTCAAGAAGTTCTCCGTTATTCTTCTTTACTTTTCGTTTCATTCTAGTTTTCTTTATTGTCTGCTGATATTTGACTTCGTTCAATTGCCTTCACGAGCCAAACGAACTCAAGTCTAGTCATCTTTTGGCAAAGTTTACCTTCGCGTTAACCATCGAGCTCACGCATCATCTGCTCTGGAAAGAACCACGCTGAGGCCGCACAGACCGGACAATTTGAGCGCAGCTACGCACAAGAGCCAAATCAAAGCAAGTACTTTCTTATATCGCAACTAAAATTGCTGTTTAAGGTTGTCTAGGCTATTCCATGTTTGTGAAATCATTCAATGACTTGGGGTCTCTTGCAAAGTTAACTGTTTGAAATTGCCACGCTGAGATTGCTTTCACTTTCACTTTCACTTTCTCTCCCTCTCTCTCTCTCTCTCTCTCTCTCTCTCTTTATCTCTATCTCTCATTTATCTCATTATTATTCTTGTTCATTTACCTTGTTTAAATTGTATTTTCGTTTTGCTATATACTCATATTTACTCCGTGTGAATTGTAGTTATGTACTCTTTAGTCTGTTTTTATTAAATCCTATAATTTGCTTGAATTGAATTGTTTTATTGCTCATTGAGATCGAAGTCCCTGAATCGTGTGATCTAGCTACGAGCTTTGTTTTATATGAATTAATTTTCAGTAATCTTAGTAGTACAGACACAGAAAATATTGTTTTTTCCTGATCAGAAGATTAATATTTCTTGGAGTTTGTAAGAAGGGTATTTTTATTGAATTTTGATAAGGAAGTCTAGCTTCCAGTTCGCTGGACGAACAGATTGTCTAGAGTAACTTAAATTAATTCTAGTAAAGGTTACCTTTAAATGATTAAATATTCCCTCTTTGGGTAATATAATATTTGTAAGCAATAAGCACGTTATATTCATAGACTCATGAATATTCACTTCATTTGAGTTAATTATTCCCCAGAAAGTGATTGTTGCTACATTAAATGGTGGAGTTAAATTTGGGCAGCGTTCAAACTTTGTTTTTGTGAGCAATATTCATTTTCATTTTCATGAGCATTTTTGGATGTTAATATTATGTATGCGCATTTTTGAATTGTGAGTTAAGTCGCGCTTCGAGCGAACTCATTTGGCACAAAGGCAACTGTCCAGCACAGCAGCCTAACAGTTTCTAAAAATACCTATAGT
The DNA here is from genome assembly GCF_023724105.1 of Carassius gibelio. NCBI lineage: Eukaryota > Metazoa > Chordata > Actinopteri > Cypriniformes > Cyprinidae > Carassius > Carassius gibelio. The sequence continues at coordinate 9,186,346 of NC_068390.1, forward strand.
CACTGTTATTTTAATAAAAATAAACTGCAGTAAATGTTAAAAGTCTCCTGTCAAGAGAAGACCAACATTTTCATATGAATAATTAAAAGATGAAGAAATCTTTTATTAATTGTAATATGTAAATCTGAACCTGAGCGATGTTCCTCTGATTCAGTTAAAAAGGCCTTGCATATTAAGTATCGTTATTGAATTTCGTGGTGAGCCACAGTGATATTCAAAATTTAAACGATAAAAACTCCTGGTCTAAATTGGCTTAGCTACCCGATTTTAAACCTAAAACATTTAAATCATAAGTGCTGTTTTGTTAAATGTTTATGGGAGGTAAAACAGATGGACAAAATCTGTTATTAACAGTTTTGTGTTGGTTAGAGAAAAGCTCCGGCCTCACGCGCTGTTTAATTTAGCACCTCAAGGGTCATAAAACCTTTGTCTGTTTGTGGGTTGCGATTTTGATGCAGAGAATCAGCGCTGATGAGCGCACAGAGATTAGATCATAGTGTAACTGACTGTCATTCCGCTATTTAAACACCAGAGGGAATTTTAGACGTTTCAAGTTGCCCTGTCTTCTGATTCCAGCTTGCATGAGTGCCATCTCTGGCCGTTTCAGATAAGGCTCTCGAATTACTAACCTCTATTTCTCTCTGTGATTTATTGAATTAGCTGTCTAAATTATCAATAATTATTTGCATTAACAGCTTTGCTCGTGCGAATATTATTTCAGCATTAGACAATTTTTGCCTGTTTTTGTTCACATTTACTTTGAATTTGGTTCAAACATGATTTGAATTAGAATTTAATTGTTCAATAGTGCAAATTAAGTGTCTCAGCCCAACCACTGATTAACCCATTTAGAAGGGAGCAAGCCATCTAGTGGCAGTAACCTGTTAAGTCAGTTCACAGCTTGCATCTCTCTGATCTCTTTCTTTTCGGTTCTGTTTTGAATTGCTTCATCTACTTTTACCCTTTCTGATTAATTTCATAATTATTAATGATACATTACTGTTATCGTTGGGTATTATAGGGCATTCATTCCGATTTTTCCAATTAATTCTTCTCACCTGCTTATTTTAAATTTAGATTTAAACCAGTTTTGAATTTTTAATTTGAATTAAGTTTTCTGCCCACCAGGTTAAGCCACAGAGAGTGAATACGCCCCTTTGTGGTGAAAACCAGCTTCTTCTTCTCCCGTGCTCATTCCTGTCTTTTGTTATTTATTTTATTATTATTATTATTATTTTTTTTTATTATTATTATTATTATTATTTTTTTTTTTTCCTCTTTAATTTTTTTTTATTATTAATTTTTATTATTATTATTTTTTTTTTTTTTTTTATAGTTTTATTCAACTTTTTATTTTATTTTATTCTATATAGCCCTTTTTGTTTTTTATCTTTCCTCTCTCTTTTTGCTTAGATTATTTTGATAATTACCATCATTATCATAAGCTTTTGTTTTTGTTTTATCATCATTAGGTAAAGCTGTTTACCTCTCATTTCTACATATATATTTACTCAGTTGATGATTAAACAAACCAAACCTTAATTCACTTTAAGTTTCCTTTGTTCATCCTTTGTGTATTTGATTGTAGAACTCCTTTGGTGATAGGACAGTCATCTCAGGTTTCCAGTGAGCAAGGGGGCCAACCGGCGTTGCCAACACTGGCCGTGAGTGAAACTCGGTCCCTCTTATCTCTGTTCGTTTGCGCCACGCAGTGGAAGACATCAGCAATTTGGCACTCCAACGGTGATCAATCAGTCCAGCTGACACACGACGCAATCTCTGGGACCAGTACCTAAACCGGGGGCTAAATCGGGGCCCACTTTCTTTTCTAAAGAGAGGGTTCTGGGGAACAGCCCAATTTTGTAGTGCTGTCTGGCGGTTGACATCTTGGTGTTGCCGGTTGTGTTAAAAGTCACAAGCTGTTTGAGAGGGCGCAACGTCAGAGTAACGGAGGGCCAGGGACACTGCGGTTGAGTGTTTGGGAGCGCCAGGGAGGCTGACCGTGCCGCTGGATTCCACCAGGTGAACCAAAAGTGATAAAACCTATCCACTTATTATAAGGCGCAGAATATTAGATATTCCCCCTGATATTTATGTTAAGTGTTTGGTCCATTTTCCTCTGTAAGCCACACCCTTTTTCCTAGGTCTCTTACTCCCCTAGCCGCACGTGCTGTAGGCCCCTAGCAGAAACTCTTGTGAAAAGCAGCAGGCTTAGTTTTTTTTTATTCTCTACCTAACACTTCTAGCGTTCTTATTCATTCCATTTCATTGCAGACCAATTTATTTGGTGTTTTGTTTTCACGGTGCTCTTTCCTATCTTCACCTTTTTGCATGCTGTTGTGATTCTGTTTCTTGCAGTTCACCGAGAGACCCCAAGGAGAGCTAAGTAGTAGAGCGACAACCGAGCAGCCGGTGTCACCAGGTGACCCACGAGGCTATCCCCTGTCAAGTCTCTATTTTGGGCCGACCCTAATTGGACCCGCCTCCCTGTCTAACTGTCTGCATCAGTTAGCCAAAATTCTTATAGACGGCATAGCCGTACGATAGCTCGTTAACCAGAGAACGAACTTGCGTTGGCCTCTTTGTGTGTGTGTGTTGTGCTTCTCTTGTCCGCAGTGAGCCAAGATGTCGCGTGCATCCAGTCCCGCAGTCCCTTGGGATCAGCTAGCGACATGGCTGGAGACGATGACGACCTCCTTCCTGCCAAAGGACACCAGTGACCTGCAGCATTTGAGCCAGGGACAACTGGATACTGAGATGGACCAGCTGATGGCGAACGATCCGACGCAGAGTTACACCCACAAAGAACTCGCCAGGATCACAGGGACCCTAGCTCACCTCCTCATCGCCCAGGCACGGATCAGCGAAAGGAGCAACCACGACTTGGAGCAGGAAGCCGCGGCTCTGAGACTTCGAGTGGAGGAAGCCCTACAGCATCAGGCCCACACCCAGAGTCGTCTAGATAAGCTACTTCTCGAGACCCAAGACCAGCACGAGAAAGAGAACGCTACAGATCCAGAACTACAGAAAGAAGTGGAAAGACTTCAAAATGCCCTGGAGAATCTTCGTCTGGACACAGACCAAAGAGAACATTTGGAGAGAGAAACCCGAGAGAGACTCGAGGCAAAGCTCCGACAAGGTGACGCTCTCCTTGAAAGGGCTGAAATCGAACTGAAAGAAAGAGATGCTAAAGTGAAGGCCTATGAAAATCACCTGGAAATGGCCCGAGCTGAAATCCACGACCTTACACAGCGTAAAGACTCTCTAATAGATGAACTTGACATGGTTCACAGAGAACTGAAACATTCTTATAGCCTGCAACGTGAACAGAAAGAGGAAACACACTCCACAGAGTTTCCCCTGGCCAGTGAACCCCAGCGTGTCAGCCAAGAACTTCGAGCTGGAAAAGGGGGTGAAAGCCTGCTTTTCAAAATGTCACCAGCCAGCCTCCACGAACCCCTGTCAGCAGTGGGGGAAGGAAAACCCTTCCAGAAAGTCCGGGTCACCAGCCACGGACACATAACTCCAAAAGAACTGGACAAGCTGGCTAGAAACATCCCTACGTTCAACCCAGATCCTGCAGGAGGCCACGACATTCACGCTTATTTACAAGATATAGACTTTCACTTGCAAACTGTCACCAACGTAACCACTTGGGACAAATTGTACCTGCTCAGAATTAGGTCCAGTCGTGAGGTACGCAGTTTCTTAGACCGTCAACCAGAGACTGTCAAAATGGACTACCAGCAACTGCGAAAAGCTTTGGTGCGTGAATTCTCTGATCCAGAATCAGACCAAGGGCTAGTAACCGCAATGGACCTCAAGCAAGGTCGACTTGAAACCCCACCAAATTTCTACAACCGACTGCGACGTGCCTACTTCGGAGCGAGGAATGAACCAGGCATGGAGGAAGACGTCAACTTCCGAACTTTGTTTCTGCGAAACCTCCATCCTACTGTCAGCCACCATTTGGGAGTGTTAGCGTGCCCGCGTAGCATGTCAACGCAACAGTTACGTGATTTAGCACATAAGGCCTACACCAAACAAAAGACTGTGTCAGAAAAGACTGTAAAACACCCAACTATTTGCTCTGTCTCTGAGTCCCATTCAGAGTTGACCCTAGAGGGCGCCCAACAGCACCCCAGTTATACACCCATCAACCGAGAGTCAAGACCGTTCCAAGCCAGCAGAGGGCAGCGCGGTCGCGGTGGTGGTGCCCGTCCGAAGCACCAGAACGACCGCTCTGGAATATCCTGGGACCGGCCTCGCCCCTCCCATAACCAAAAGGGGGGGGGCACCTGGGAAGCCGGCCGGCGACCCAGAACTAGCCAACCTCCAGCCTCCAGAACACCAAGCCCAGGGAGGCGGGAGGGGGAACACTCTCGACGTGATGCTTGGAAACTCAAGGCTGAGCCCACATCTAAAAAGGAAAGTGCAGCCACATCCGAAGCTGCAGAACTTCTGAGAATACTGAGAGAGTTCCTTCAACAGAAACCTCACAAGGAGGACAAGAAGGATAAACCAGACACCGCATGACTAAACCTTATGCCTGAAACCAGCACCACTCCCAACGTCTCCACAACTGAACCAAGCACACAGAACACTGTTTGTCAACCACGAACTATTGAACTAGCTGTTGCCTCATCAAACAATAGCAACACCCACTCAGTCCAGCTGACGTCTGCACCTCCTGACCAAGAAAGCATCATCCCACACACTGAGGTGCCAGAAAGTGCTGTTTTGGTTATCTGTACCCACAACGAAACACACAAAACATACCCTAACTGCTTATCGATCAACACACAAGCCCCAACACCAAAACTCCTGGGGAACCTGATCGAGAAGGGAGTGGCTCGGAAACTCTACCTAACCATCACTTTAGAAAAGGAAATGAGACTCGAAGCCCTTGTGGACACAGGGTCAGACCTCACGTTGATTTCGGCTCAACTATTTAATAAGCTCAAATTTGAAGCTCAGAGACAGAATCGAACTCTAAATTTTCACACTTGCAAGCTGAATGTGCAGTCATACAGCCAAAATGACATCCAGCTCAGAAATGTAGCTCCCATCCACCTGACGATCGGACCTATGAGCCTAGTACATCCTATTTATGTCTCACCAATGAACAATTATTCATTTCTCATCGGGAAAGACCTGCTTGATCGCTTTGAGCCTTTACTAGATTTCAAACAGCTGAAAGTCTGGGCTCAAGTGCGAGAACCTCTTCCCCTCCAACCACACAGGTCGCCGGTGCCAGACGGTCAGGTCACAGAGGTCACGAGAATTCCCACGGTGCCAGACGGTCAGGTCACAGAGGTCACGAGAATTCCCACAGAGCCAGACTGTCGGGTCACAGAGGTCACGGGAACCCCAGCAGCCAGCCATAGGTATCCAGCCTCAACAACAAACCAAGGCTCAAGTTCGATCCTCTGTACCTTCAAGGCCACTAAACACTCTGATACCTACTGCCCCAAGGTCAAAACCGAACTGCAGCTGCATGATATAACAACAACGGACAGTATTCTGGCCATATGGGCAGACAACTCAGCCATTAGTCTGTCACTGTACAATGCAATCACTGAGAAGACACCTGACCTCCCTTATGCCAGCAAGCGCACTCGTTTCCCTTTGAACTCACACCCATCCTCAATGGTTTCTGCTAGAGGAATCTGCGCTTTGCATGTGAAATGGAATTATCGGTGCCTGACTCATTATTTCCTGGTCCTTCCGGACCTGCCACACGATGTTTACATTGGAGCAGACCTCTTGATTCGCCTCAAGGCTCATGTGGACACTTTTAATGAAGTTGTATGGGCCCCATTGACTTTGCAGCCACACGTTTCCATCAACCATGACAACCTCATATCAGGGCAGACCATCCCAGAAGTCTGCACTTTAGTCAACGAACAGGAAACGGTGGTACCAGCTTACACCAAAGGGGTCGCTGTTCGGCTTAACATGCGATGGGGTCAAACCTTAAACCACACGCTGGGTTTCTTCCAACCCTCACCTGAATGTGTGGAACTTGGACTCACACTGGAAGCCACACCCCTCACTGAAGTGTCATCTCGTGTAGTCTACATCCTGTTCAACAACTGCACGGCAACTGACATCAACATTCCCAGGGCCTACCGGCTGGGATGGCTAGTAAGCCATGACTTTCATGATTTTGAACTTGTACTACCTGTCATTGGTCCCATTCCACCCGCACTGATACCCGAAGGGAGTACAGACAGTACATTGTTCACTGCACCCTTCAAACTCATTGCCATCACATCTGTTATGTCGGTGCCTAAAGACCAAGTGTGCAGAACGGAGCTGACCGAGGATGAACACCTCACAATATACACAGTCTCCCACAAGAACGTCGGTGAGGCTCATGAACCTACTACACCTCTCAATGCCAACCCGACTGATGACATACCGATGGAGGAGCCTTACCCAAGTTTTGAATCTCAAGTGCAGCAAATTCTACAAGACGCTAATGCACTTCAAAGCGATACAGATCGTCAAGGACTCAGACAAGTTCTGTATAAGTTCAAAGAATCCTTTGCCAAAGACTCTCTAGACTGTGGTCTCACCAACCTCCACACGGTGCGCATCCCTACGCACCCTGATGCTCCTCCCACTTTTGTCAGACAGTACAAGATTCCCATCGCCTCACACGAACCAGTGCAGGAGATCATCAAATCTATGCTTGAAAAGGGGGTCATCCGTCCATGCAACAGCACCTACTCAGCCCCCATCTGGCCCGTCCTCAAACCTAACGGCAAATGGCGACCCACCATTGACTACAGGAAACTGAATCAACAGGTGCCGCTGTCACGATGGCCCATGACCCAGCTAGAACAAGAACTACCCCGAATCAGAGGAGCCACAATCTTTTCTACACTTGATGTGGCCTCTGGATTCTGGACCATTCCGGTGCACCCGGAAGACCAACACAAGTTGGCATTCACATTTGGCAACAGACAGTTCACCTTCAACAGGTGTCCGTTCGGCTACGCCAACTCACCAGCTGAATTCAACATCTTTCTGAACAAAGCCTGCCCAGACGCTAGAATGAGAGGCAACCTGATCTATGTAGACGATGTTCTCATGAAGAGCACAACGGTGGCCGACCACCTGAAAGAAATAGACTATGTTTTGAACCAACTATCCACCGCGGGAGCCAAGATCGCCCTCCACAAAGGACAGTGGTGCCGAACTAAGGTTAACTACGTGGGCCTGCTCATCGGATCCCAAGGCATTGAACCTCAGTCAAACCGCATTCATGCCATTCAGAACATCAAGCCTCCCACCAATGTCTCTGAGCTGCGGAGTTTTCTAGGGGTATGCAATTACTCTCGACAGTTCATCGAAAACTAATCGGACATTGCCAGACCCCTGACAGCTCTGCTAAAAAAGGACTGCCCTTTCGTCTGGTCAGAGGCTCAAGAACACGCCATGAAAGAACTAAAAAGACATTTATGCACAGCTCCGTGTCTTGCTTACCCCGATCCACAAAAGGAATTCTACCTGGAAGCTGGGTTCTCCAACCAATGTCTCAGTGCTGGCCTGTACCAACGGCATGATCAAGACAAGAAAGTAGTTGCCTATGCCAGCAAGACACTGCTTCCACCAGAGTGTAAGTTCTCAGACTGTGAAAAAGCTCTGCTCTGCACTGTATGGGCCATTCAGCGATTCTCCAATTACATTGGGGCACAGAAAGTTATCATAGAGACTTGCCACCAGCCAGTAATGTTCCTCAACAGCCAGCGAATCCGAGATGGCGTGGTCACCAATTCACGCATAGCCACATGGCTAATGGCTCTCCAAGGACGCAATGTTGAGGCACGGTATGCACAGAATCACAAGTCTGCACTGGGCAATGGCCTGGCCGCATGCCAAAACTGTTCTGATAACATATCTGCAGAAGAAATGGGCGTGCAAGAACCCCAACAGCAACAACCGACCTGTCACAGGTACTTTGAAGAGAATGCGTGTCAGGGCATGCTCACAGCCTACGTCGATGGATGCTCCTACAACCACGATGGCATCCTCAAGGCAGGTGCAGGAGTGCTGTGGGTCAACGACCAGCCGTGTTCCCCACAACACTTCAAGTTAGGTCCCCAGTCATCACAATATGCAGAAATAGCAGCCATTCTCATAACTCTGCAGATCGCATCAGCCCATGACATCAGAGAAATCCTCATCTGTACAGACTCTAACTATGCCAGACTCAGTTTTGTGTGCCACCTTACCGGCTGGAAACAGAATGGTTTCAAAACGGCAAACAACAAGCCAGTCAAACACCAACACCTGTTCCAAGAATGTGATAACATCACCGAAATGCACAATATGACTGTGTACTGGAAGAGGGTAAAAGGACACTCTAAGCTACCAGGGCTGGACAAAGACTTAAATGATAAAACCGACGCCCTCGCCAAAACAGGCGCACTACACGGGGAGGTGTGGTCACCCCCAGAACCCACACCCAGCCCCGATGTTGCAGTATTAACCCGCAGCAAACGACCTTCACCTGTGGCAGTGCCCGCCTCACAGTCGCTATCGCTAACTCCGCAGATCTCCAACAACGACATTGCGGATATGCAAGCCTCTGACACTGCCATAAAGACAATTCTTAACCACCTCTCTGACCCCTCCAACCACCCTATCACTGAAGCTGAGCTCAATGATGACTCGTGCCTCCGACACCTGTATAACACCAGACACATGCTACGTGTACAAGACGACATTCTGTGGTTTGCACCTAATGACAGCACATCGCCACGGCTCGTGGTGCCACGATGCCAAAAGGGGGTAATGCTAATGTACGCCCACGACACACCATGTGCTGGACACCACGGTGCCAGAGCCACGTATGACACACTGAGACAGGTGGCATTCTGGCCCGGCATGCAACAAGATGTGGCAGAGTACGTCAGAGAATGTCTTGTGTGCTGCCAGTTCACACCAGCAAACCCAAACCACAGAGCCCCACTGCAACGCAGAGGGATCACGTTCCCGTGGTCAGACCTCCAAATCGACTGGGTAGGGCCCCTGCCCAGATCAACAAGAGGCAACAAGTACTTCCTTACGGTGGTGTGCCAGTTTACCAAGTGGGTAGAGTGTCTGCCAGCACCCAATGACACTGCCCAAACCACTGCATACCTCCTGATGAACCATATCTTCTCCCGGTTCGGATTGCCACTGAGAGTCAACTCAGACAGAGGTACCCACTTCACGGCCGAGATCATGCAACAGATCTGGAAATGCCTAGGGGTACAAGCTAAACTACACATCAGCCACCATCCAATTGCATCCGGCCAGGTAGAGAGATCGAACAGAGCGGTGGTCGCCATGCTGAAAAAGTATGTGTCTGCTAATCAGAAATACTGGGATGTGAAACTACCCCTTGTGTTGATGGCCATCAGAGCCACCCCACAGGAATCAACACGGGTGTCCCCTTTTGAACTCATGACTGGGCGGCAGATGACCCTGCCACTACACTTGCTGTATCAACCAGGAGACTCCAACCTTGTCACTGCTTACACCACATTCCAGTACCTTGACGAGCTCCATAGACACTTGAAAACAACGTTTGCTTTTGCCCAGCAACACCTGCAAAAAAGCGCTGAAGGCCAGAAAGCATACTATGATCGGAAAGCGTCACACCAGGAACTGAATGTGGGCGACAGGGTCTTGTATTACCGCTTCACCCCGCCAACTCAGACAGGCCCCCAGCGGCTGTCAAAGAAATTCCTGCCACACTGGACGGGACCTCATGAGATTATGAACAAACTCTCCCCAGTTGCGTACCAAATCCAGCTAAGTCGGGGATCGAGAGAACCAGTTCTCAAATGGGTCCACCGTAACCAGATTAAGAGACATGTGGCCACTAGCAGAGAAAGACAGGGAGGGGCCAATGCAAGCTAAACACCAACCGCCGCCATCGAAGCGAAAAGACTGTCCCATCCAACCCGGGACAAACCTCACTGACCTGTTCCCTCTCTCTCTTTTCCCTTTTCCTCCCCATCTCTCTCTCTCTCTCTGGCCTGTAACAGGATGCTGCTGTGGATTCTCATCCTGTGCCTCCAGTCAACCAGAGGCCAGCCGTCATCAGACATTATCACACCGGGTCCTGCCTCGGGCATTGTATTGAGAGAGCAACCGGGACTCCTGATCACGAATTGTCGGACGTACACCCAGAAAGTATACGTTCGACTCGACCCCCGCAACGTCTACAGAGCACACTACCCCCGCGCAGTAGCCCAGTACAGCTGGGCCGGTGCCCGTTGGACAGAGGATTCCCTCCAGCACGCCGAGGCCGATGTCAAGCACATGCTCAACCAACTTGAGAAGATGACTGTTACCCAGGCGGAACTAGGTGGACACAACCGCCGCCCCAAACGTTTCCTGGGAGCGCTGCTCGGAGCCGCCGCTGCTGTTGGAACTATGTTCAACATCGGTATGTCCAGTGTCAATGCAGTAAATATAGCCACTGTGAGACGGCATGTGGCTGAAATTCAGACTGAACTTCCACAGCTAAAAGAGCAACTCACTACACAGAGTGCATCCTTGCAAACCATTGGAAAGACTTTGAAAGGAACGGTGGTCATTCTCAACACCCACAGCGTGCTTTTGAACCAGACCATGAACTCCATGAAACAGCTGTTCACTGTGTTCCAGAATGACTTTGCCCAAACGCAGCTGGTCACAGCATTAATGACTGACATGCTACGGGAAGTGAGTTCTTCCATCGACAGTCTAGCCATGGGAAGAATTCCACCATACCTGATACCCCTAAGCTTGGTGCAAAATGTGCTGGCTTCCGCCATCACCACACCCACTGATCCTATGCAAATCCACCTTGCCTACTCTCTAGGTAGTGCTATTCCCCTTTACGTGGATCCTGAGCAGAAGGAGATGAGTTTCCTCCTGAACTTACCCATCATAGAGTCAAGCCGAATCTACAGACTCAAAGACATTGTTAATGTGGGGTTCTGGAAGGATAACACTCATATCAAGATACGTACCCCTGAGGTGGTGGCGTACCATGACAGCAACACCCAGCTGTACTTAGCCCCAAACCTGCACATGTGCACCCTAACTAAAGACATTCACTACCTCTGCCCCAGCAAGCCATTTCTCAGAGACAATACTGATGGAATCTGCGGGTTGCAACCCATGATCAGCGACACGCGTTGCCCTGCCGATGCCCAGCCTCGCAGCCACGTCACCGAGACGCAAGCTGAGATTGTAGGTGATAGATGGCTCGTTAACACTCCAGTACGTACCGCTACACTGACCTACGACCAGCATGACACAGCCACCCGTGTCAATCTGCTCGACCAGAGCATGTGGATTCAAGTCCCACGAGGGGCCATCCTCCACCTCGACGATCTGGCCTTATACCATCTTCCGAGTGAAGAGTACCAATCAGAACTAGAAATCCCATCCTTCTTCAAGAACTACAACTTCACCCTAGGTCCGGAGTTGGAACTGTGGATTGAAAAAGGCGGGCCTCAGCTCATTGACATTGCTCCCGTCGACGCAGCCCTCCAAGCCTTGTCTCGATTGCCCATCCTGAACACCTCACCTGTTGTCCAAGCCTGGACTGCAGCTGACACAGCACTGTGCATCTCCATGGTCGTCGGCCACACCCTGACCCTTGGCGTGGCCTTAGTCCTATACAGGAAACTCAACGAGATGCGAATCTCTGCAGCTAAACTCAAGACAACTAGGATTGGAGGTCTCCGATGGAAACCCCGAAGGGAAGGTAACACACCAGAGACGGATAAGGACCTCATCGAGTTGAGTCCTCAGCCCTAACAAACACCTGCTACCCGACTGTCAGGATTCACCTGCCATCCGACCATGGTGGTGGGTGTTGTCCGATAATGACCACAGGGCATCATCCGACTACAAAGGGGGAATGTAACACCAATGAGCGGATGGTATTCAACCATCTGTTCCATGTTAGTGAACCCTGACCCTGTTGACACATTCTACACTCAAAGAACCAGAACGTGAGTTAAAGAAAAAACAAGGACTTTCGTTTTACAACCCTCTTACAACATAACTCACCACCCTGGGCGCCGCCATGACGGCAATGTCCTGGCGGGGATGAGAGTTATAACACCTTGGAGACTATCCAGAGATGCGATATCGAACTTCAAAAGGGAAGACAAACAACCCCCCTTCTTGATCGCACATTCCAGTGAAACAGACGCACATACACTCAAAAACAGGCACAAGCATTTTTGCTGGCCCATGGACCTTCTTGTACTAAAACTACCTCTAAATGTATTTTAATGTCTCCCTTTTTGTGCTCAAATGTATGTATGCGGCATAGTGGAATATCTGAATGTCACTGTGTGTTTAATGCAAACTTTAGATGCATTTAGTTAATAGTAAGTCTGTATCTTCGGATACGGGACTGGTAAAAGCCTAGTTCTTAGTGTCGGTATAATCGTAAAAACGCGACTGTAACGAATCTTGATAGCAAATTACAAAAAGATGCATTGTGTCAGAGGAACGATCTTGCTTAAGAAAAGTGTTTAACTTTGACATCGCCATAAATTAGACCAGTGGGCGGAGATCAGCAAACAAATAAGATTTTTCCCGCCTTAGTTTGTTCACACTTCATTGGCTCATACTAAAAAAATAGGTGTAAACCTAGAGTTACTTAAAAGCTCAGGGAAACCTGTATTCTGGGCATTCCGCCAGAGAGAAAAGAGGATTCCCAGCTTTGCAACCGGACTTCAAGAAGTTCTCCGTTATTCTTCTTTACTTTTCGTTTCATTCTAGTTTTCTTTATTGTCTGCTGATATTTGACTTCGTTCAATTGCCTTCACGAGCCAAACGAACTCAAGTCTAGTCATCTTTTGGCAAAGTTTACCTTCGCGTTAACCATCGAGCTCACGCATCATCTGCTCTGGAAAGAACCACGCTGAGGCCGCACAGACCGGACAATTTGAGCGCAGCTACGCACAAGAGCCAAATCAAAGCAAGTACTTTCTTATATCGCAACTAAAATTGCTGTTTAAGGTTGTCTAGGCTATTCCATGTTTGTGAAATCATTCAATGACTTGGGGTCTCTTGCAAAGTTAACTGTTTGAAATTGCCACGCTGAGATTGCTTTCACTTTCACTTTCACTTTCTCTCCCTCTCTCTCTCTCTCTCTCTCTCTCTCTCTTTATCTCTATCTCTCATTTATCTCATTATTATTCTTGTTCATTTACCTTGTTTAAATTGTATTTTCGTTTTGCTATATACTCATATTTACTCCGTGTGAATTGTAGTTATGTACTCTTTAGTCTGTTTTTATTAAATCCTATAATTTGCTTGAATTGAATTGTTTTATTGCTCATTGAGATCGAAGTCCCTGAATCGTGTGATCTAGCTACGAGCTTTGTTTTATATGAATTAATTTTCAGTAATCTTAGTAGTACAGACACAGAAAATATTGTTTTTTCCTGATCAGAAGATTAATATTTCTTGGAGTTTGTAAGAAGGGTATTTTTATTGAATTTTGATAAGGAAGTCTAGCTTCCAGTTCGCTGGACGAACAGATTGTCTAGAGTAACTTAAATTAATTCTAGTAAAGGTTACCTTTAAATGATTAAATATTCCCTCTTTGGGTAATATAATATTTGTAAGCAATAAGCACGTTATATTCATAGACTCATGAATATTCACTTCATTTGAGTTAATTATTCCCCAGAAAGTGATTGTTGCTACAGCACTGTTTTCTAATACACCAAACTCATATATGCCACTCTGTTTATTCTTAATTTGAATTGTTACCTGTATGAATTCAGATTCATTGATTATGACTGACACCTTGAACTTAAGTGCTAAAACAGAACGACGAGTCTAGTGTTTCCTTGGCCTGGTGTCCAAGCTGCAGCGTGGCTCAGGGTCTTCTCATGTTAAGTGACCTAACAGTAATTAAAACAATAAATGTAAACCAAACTGGAACATGGACAAAAAAGAAAAAAAGGAAAAAAGCAATTGTTTTAGAAGAAAAAAAAGAAAGAAAGGGAAACCATGCCTCCCACAATAACCCATCACTCTTCCACACAAGGTGAAAGCCCGGCATGAACAGAGGTGAACCAAGATGAAGTGGGGGCCCCAGGCAAAATTAAAAGATGAGGCCCCTCTAAAAAGATTACAGTATATATATTTAAACAACACAAAAATAAGTTAAAACATATAATATATATATTTTTTTTAAACAAAAGTGCTTATTCTTTTACAAAATATCAGTCTTCATCTTCATGGCAGAATATACAATACTGTACAATATAATCTTGAAGATGCAGTACAGTCTCCACATTTACAGTAACAATTTAACCTGAAATAATAATGTCATCAGTGTTCTATCAGCTTTTACATACTCAAATCTTCTTATTTATATTTACCTTTCCAAAGGCCTGTTTTTACAAATCCATAAATTATATTTTGATATGTTAAACATAAAACCTTGAATACTGATATTTGAAACTATTCAAATATTAAAAAGGTACTTTAAATGTGAAATTAAGATCATCAGTGTAATGACAGTCAGTGCTGAATTGTGATGAATGCTGATTTAGAGCGACGTAAAAGATGTGAGAATTCCGAAAATTTAAAAAACAAAAAGTGGGGAAAAAAAGAGGCTGTTTGTTTAGACTGAGGTTGCATTTCAAAACATTGGACTTGTATCTGATGTAATCCCACATAAGTAAATGCATTCAGAATAAAAAAAAAAAAAAACTAACAAAAAAAAAAACAGTCATAATCTACCCTTGTAATCATAATTTGTGTGGGAAAGAATACAAGTTTTACTATCATGCGTGTCAATTTCAAAAGCTGCAGTGAATTATATGTACAGATACATTTTTGGAGTTAGCATAAATGTAGGTTGAGTCACCCCCCCCCCCCACCCCCTCATGAGCCTATGTTTAATGTTGTGGAAATAAGGGAAGAACAACAACCTAGGGATAAAGTGATGCATTATCATAGCACCATAGCGCGAATACAGTTTTAAGCGCACTACTTTTGATGAGTTCCAGTGCGTCATAATTAGCGCTGGAGGCTGCTTCTGCCGTTCTGGTATGGTTTTTTTTTTTTTGAGGTGACTCCCTTTGGCTCCTGGGAACCTGCAGATCCTGCTCAACTAAACCTGTGCTGCCCTACGAGGCAGATTTTCTATTTTCCGCTTCACTGAACTGGCGGGCAAGTATAATCCAAACACCATCATTTAGTCAGGCAGACATTTATCTATTATTTATTTTCATTCTCTCACCCGTAACGTCAATGATTTTTGACTCTCTTGGCCAGAGTATAATGCACCAACGTGAGCCCGGCGAAATGCAATGTCTGTGTTTTTAAAGAATTCCTGTTCTTTTGACTTCACGATGGAATGATTTTACATTCAAATCAAATACGTGTGTTGAGGGGAAAAGCCTCCAAGATGCACATTTGGTTTTGAATTTCTTTTCTTGTCAGACGATTGATGTGGGACCTTGTAAGACTTCGGGTGCCTCCAGGCCTTTACCAAAAGCCCTCTGATACAGTGGTTGAGGTCGTTGTTTTTCTTCTATAAGATTTGCCACATGTTAAGTCACAATATGCGCAAGTCATGCAAAATGTAAAATGAATTGTACGTACAATAGCAAGCACATACTAAAGCAGGAACATCCAAATCAGTGTGATGTAGCACAAAGCAACAGATGGAGAGTCTGGAATGGACTTAGAACTTAAAAAGAAAAACATCACAGAACAAATAGGACATGATCTTATAGTGATGGGCATAAATCCTGACTCTCAGTAACTAACTGCTCATATTTCCAGTACTTAGGAACTTTCACTTCTCAACCTCATTTTTTTTCCCTCTTTGTGTGGGAATGAGTAAATGCCAATTATTATATAGCATCAGAAAATGAGTCAGTTCTAAAAGTTATAACACACAGCTGTTCCCTTTAGAGAAAATCTATATTTACATATATATATATATATATATATATATATATAAGTTACTATACATGTCAAAGGTTCTTTTGAATTGTAGCCAGATGTTGTTTTGTTTTTGTAAAGTTTTCTGGAGAATGATGGTGCTGCCTGTGTTCAATCTACTGAGTCATGTGATTCCCAGAATAAGCGAATTATTTGATGTTAGCAGAAAAGTGTTGCTCAAGATGACAGCAGAAAAGGAATATATATAGAGACAGATTTCTTCTTTTTGCTTAATTGCCTGTCCATTTAAGGAGGTATTGATTAAATAATGCATTTTGTTGACTGTTTTCATTTGGTTTTAATGGTTGAAACAGAATGTAGTTGTTGCCACTATATATGTTTCTTATGCTACCTCGACCAGTTTTTTAAATGTCTCATTACATTTTGTCCAATGATGGTGTTTCAGTTATTTTAATGTTTTCTCAATTATTTTAATTATCATTAGCAAAAAAAAAAAAAAAAAAAAAAAAAACTGTCTGCACACTTTTAAAGCAAATTTAATCACCATTAATTTGTTTTAAATTGTTTTGTTTTAATTTGTTTTAAAGACTAAAGTGTGAGACCAGAGCCACTAGCTCAGTGCCCTGAAGCAGCGGACTGGCAGGGGATGACTGTGCTAGCTGCTCTAGAGACCTCCGTAGAGGTAGCAAGCCTCTTAGCGCTGCTAGTTTCCAGGCGGTAACTGAGAGAATCGCTCGCCGGAGATTGCTGCGCCCTGAAACACTGACAGGGTTGGCATAACAATATCCTGTTTTTATCTAATACCTCGCTGGAAACCACCTCCCCCCGAATCACACAAAGTGGGTGGATGGAAGAGTTTTGTGAGGGTAACGGGGTAGGGCGAAAAGCTCTCGAGCGCACACCATCCCGTGAGGGACTACCCCCACCAGCAAGGGCGCCAGAACGTCAGGACTTCCTCTTCTTATCAAGGACATTCCTGATGTCTGGCCTGGGAGGTTGCGGAGCATGGCGAACCTATCCCTACGATGGGGAGCATGGTTCGCCATGCTCTGCTTCTTAACCTCCCTGGCTTTCGAAGGACTGGGGCGAGGCTGGGTGGCTTCGAGAGCGTGCTTCGAGAACACGAGAGAGGATGCGCAGATCCGGTTACACAACAAGCAAAAGGGACGAGCCCGTCGCTTGTTTGTCATGCAAATCCAAACGAGAGCCCTCCGATGAAAAGTTGGGTGCAGTCTGAAAATAGTTCAGACGAGCACGAAGCATCTTCACTGAGAGCAGTACACAATGCTCGCACTCGCCCATCTCTAAAGCCAGAACCGCGTGCTCTTTCCCCAAACAAACAAAACAGTAAACATGTGTATCCAGCTTATACATAGGATGAGAGCATGAAGGAACACAACACTTACCATTTTGTTAACTCATCCTACGAAGATCTGTAGCCGACGAGAAGAATCTTCCTGACACACACATATGCACAGAATGATCTGAAGACAAAAGACCTGTTGATGCACCTGTGGCATATCTATCTATACCCCTGTGTTGCGGGCGCGCGCCCCGATGACGTCATCAACTATATTACCACCGGGTCAATTCTATCGACATGTTACACACATTATTCACAGCTGGTCACGAATAAGACGTTTCCCAATGTACACAAGCCTATAGCAACCTTATGGTCATCACTGTGTTTCACTTGCTTAGTGAAATTAAAGTTGCAATACTGTAGTTGAGTATTCATGTGTGAGGTACACATAACTACATATATGTTTAAAACGGCTTTATCTTACAGCAAACCTGTTTTTTTATTCTTTAAACAACTGCTTATTTAATGCAACAAGTCTTGAAGGACTGAAAGCACCATGTTTTAAAACTGTGGACAACTTCTTTGAAATAGACAGAAACTAAACTTGTTGAATTGCACCGGCATGCATTGGTAACCATGACAACGCATTGTCACAAGAAGCGCTAAATCACCTGGGTGGTAATACTGTAAACAAACCACCTTAAGCGGCTAAGATAACATGATTTAGTATCATTTCATCTTAGGCCAAACTATTGAATATCTTTAACAATTAGGGGTTAACATCCTTATTTGAAGCTTTTAAATACAACATATGTGTATGAAGTAATTTGAATTTCACCTAATCCCTGGTTTCTGAGACTTCAGCTGTTCAGTCAGGGAAACCATTTCACTGACCATGTAAACAGCTAAAAACCAGCTTGGCCAGACTGAGATGCCAACTAGAACAGCTGAAAACCAGCTTGAGAACAAGCAAACAACTTCAGGCTGCTTTAAGATTGTATTTTAAACAGAATGTAAGATTATGTGTCTACCAAAACTTACATTTGTTATTGTTCAATGCAAATCTCTGGGTTTTCAGTATATATAAAAGTTCACATATTCATATTTTATGGTTATGTGGCCAAATGGGGGGTGGTGTTGGCGCAGTGGATAAGATGCATGTCTTTGGTATGAGAGACCCGGGTTCGAATCCACTGAGAGGCACCAATGTGTCCCTGAGCAAGACACTTAACCCCTAGTTGTTCCAGAGGCGTGTGACCTCTGACATATATAGCAATTGTAAGTTGCTTTGGATAAAAGCGTCAGCTAAATAAATAAATGTAAATATGTCTCAAGCTGGGTCTGTGAAATTAAACACCACACAATTTCATCTGCCACATGGAGACACTTTGTCCAGACACTGACTCATGATTCCCACATTTATGTTTATTTTTCTGCTTTCATTATTCATTAAAGTTCTGGATTCTAGACCATAGACATGCTTTAGTGGAATTGCCACTTTCTGAAAAAGATGACAACTTATTACAACTTAAATATTTAGTGCTGCCAGCAATTTGCATGGATCATTGTCTAATCTCAAATGGCATTTCTGAGGATGCAGCAGACTACTGTGATCTGGCATACTTTACTGGGACTGTACAGCATTACTATGGCACTTGTGGTCCATGGAAGTGTGCTTGAATGCATGCCTCACTTCAGTGCCCAGTTATAACACTCTTCCTCACTGTTTGCTTATCACTGTCACGAACGGTGTTCCAGGAAACACGGGAGAGGGAACCAATAGCAGGTAAGTCATTTATTTAAGGGTAATCCAAAGGGGTAAACAGTCCAGGCAGGGTCAGAACCAGAATATCCAAAACCAACATAAACTAGACACGAACACAAGGCAAGGCAAGGCAAGGCAAGAATTGACCAACATGAATTATCATAAGAGAAAAACAAGGACTCCATAACACAGTCTCAGACAGACTGGATATAAATACACAGAAGGATAATGAGGGAACAGGAGACAGGTGGGGAATAATCAATTACATTTGTTTATTTGTTTATTTATTTGGGTCCCCATTAGCTTCCACAATGTGGTTGCTAGTCTTCCTGGGGCCCATAATGTGCTGAAACGTATGTACAATTAAAAATACACAAATATAATATACATATAACTTACATATAACATAACCACATGTATACATTTATCCACATATACACATTCACACACATACAACATTTGAAAATGTCAGTACCTATATAAGTCACAAATTAACTGGTGTAATGCTATTAATAATAATCTGTTTTAGAGTCTTCTTAAAATTACATATGTTGGATATATACCTTGTTCTTAAGTCCAATTTATTCCAAGCAGATGACGATCTAACTAAAACTGTTCTTGTCATACAATTGGACCTTGCGGATGGAACCACTAACACACCTGAGCTCACCTGACGCGTAACATGTGCGTGACAATTCCCACTAAAAACCAATTTATCTACAAAAGATTTTGGATTGCTTTTAAATAGAGCATTATGCATATAACAGAGAAGACTTATATTAAGTTTGTCCTCCACCTTTAGCCAGCCCAAACAGGTATGCATTTTATCCACACTGGAGCGAAAAGAGCAACCAAGGGCTACTCTTGCGGCTCTGTTCTGAACAATTTGTAATTTTTTCAGATGTCCCTGTGCAGCACTGGACCAAATTACTGGGCAGTACCCCAGATGTGACAGAACTAAAGATTGGACAACTGTTTTCATAACTAATGGTGGACAATATACTGAACATCTCCGGGAAAAAGCAATGCCTTTGGCCATTTTAGACACAATGTGGTCAATCTGATCAGCCCACATAACAAGGAGGAAGGTGACCAAATAAGGGAACAGGAAGTGATATGGTGACAGACACCGTGAGAAAGGAGGACATCTATTGGAACCCCAGGGAACACAACCCAGACACTGTGACAATCACTGGATAAATTACTGCTGCCATAAAAAAAAAAACACATGGAAAGGTACTATTTATTCATTTTATTAATTGATTTATTTATTCATATTTGAATGGCTGATTATTAAGCAATACCTTTTTAAAATGAAATTTAATTAAAATTAACATGTTAATACTATAAAAATATTACAAAAGTCTATATAACTCTTACAAACCCTAATTGTTGTTTTTCAGTTCACACATCAGCATCGAGTGGATTATGAACCGTGATTTTTATCCATGTCCCCATGCCAATCTCTTCTTGGGCACATTTTACTCTGAGCAGTGGCAGTCTTCCATGGAAATCAATAATAATAATAATAAAAAAAATTCTAGCTGAGATGGCAACACAAATCATCTTATATCTCTCGAGCAAAGGAGTCATATTCTTTGAAATCAGCCTTTTAAATCAATACCACAGCCATATCTGACTCAATGAAGTTAAACTGAGACCCTGAATAGCCTTTCACAAAGTGAAGCTCAAAACTCTACACCAAATGGAGTCTGCAAATCAAATAACTGATCTTTAAATGATTAGTTAGCTAACAGTAATTTTCAATGACCTTAGACTAATTTTTCAAAGACTTGTTAGTCTCATTAACATTCCAGGAATGGCATTTACACATCCTTTATTAAAATATGAACTAACGTTGTTCTTGTGTGTCTGAGGACCTGAAGCATTTCTAGTGAGGTAATTTCATACACATCAGAAATGCGCAGTCCCATCACTGATATTTATTGAGCTAGAGTCAGACGTGTTCTCCGCCGAGAACACTATCTCAAACAGGCGTAGTCAATTTCTCCGAAGCACGTTGGGTTGTCTTGACATGTTGAGGGCTGAGGGAATGAGAATGCTCTCATCAAACAAGCCGTTAAACTCATTTTGAAAATCTTGTTTATCAGACAGACACTGCAATTATAATGGAAAAGCTTTGTGCCGTTACACAATATCGCACAGTTGCACATTTCCACCATTGGTTTTGATCGAGATGTTTCACAATGAGATATTAAAAAGTCTAAATAATCACATTATTTAGCTGGGCTAAAATTTTTTGACATTTTGATAAATGTGCCTTGATGAAAATTAAATTGTGGACTAATCAAATC
Organism: Carassius gibelio; assembly: GCF_023724105.1. Lineage (NCBI taxonomy): Eukaryota > Metazoa > Chordata > Actinopteri > Cypriniformes > Cyprinidae > Carassius > Carassius gibelio. Next base: position 9,207,674 of record NC_068390.1, read on the forward strand.
GTTTTTCTGTAGAAGCACTGTTGTCAGATGCCTCCATTAGCCCTCATGATGGTTTGCCGGAGAATCAGCTGGTAAACCAATCTCTCAGCTACATATGGAAATTAATACACAACAAATTCCAGAGAGGCTCACATGATTCTACAAAACACCTGTGACTAGATGAGAACTGGATGAACGAGATCAGGATATCTTGTCATTTGTGCAGCATGATGCAGTTATTGGTCTAAAATAACAATAAGATATGGAATAACAGTTCACTCTTCACTTTTGATGCTTCAGTGAATTGGATTGCGGTGTTGATTCATGTTTTAAACATCAAACTTTAGCTAAACATACTCAGCTGCTTGTCTTTGACCTGACATCACAGATAAAAACTGCAGTCAAACGGAAAAGAGCAATTAGTAAATTTATTTATCATTGAAAATCTGGTTTGTCATTTTTTATGATGGATAAGAGTAAGGATTAAATGAAATCACAAATAAATAAATTATAACATTGCTGTCCATTATATATTTTATAGTCATTTTAGAACAAATGGCAGATGGACTAAAGTTTACTGTAGTTTCTGAAAAGATGGGCTTCTGGAAAATGGTAGAAACATTCAAATAACCAGAGAAAGTCAGCATTTTTTTTCATTGACAGAGGTAGGTGTAGGTCAATGACAAGGATATCTTCATGTTAAAAAAATCTGTAGTGCTAGAAACCGAATTTCCTGATGTGGGTTCTGAGGAAATATGCATATCTAATGTGGCTTGGCATTGGAAGAGATTGTGTGGGAGTGCAAGATCTTTATAATGTGGTGTTCTTGCTTCCCCACCTCAAGCACTGTGCTGAGATCTTAAGTCATGAGGTCACATCTGTTTAATCAATATCTAGAGATTGGTTTGAATTTTAAACAGTTCAAAAGACTTTTCCCCAGTGCACAGCTCTTTTCATCTGTCATTATAATCTTCCCATGTCATCTATATATATAAAGGCCATAAGTTACATGCTCTCTCATCATTGTAGAACAGTCAATTCATGCTCAGAAAACACAATGTTGAAATTATGAAAGGATGCTGTCCAAAATGGACATAACTTACTCAGCCTCATGTCCTTTTAAACCTTTATGAGTTTATTTTTTCTCTTTTCTATCACAAAAAGAGGAGAGAGAGAGAGATAGAAAAAGAGAGAGAGAGAGCATACTAGTTGCATGCAATTAAATGGATACTGGAACTTTCAAGTGTCAAAAAGGATGCAAAAGCATTATTTAAAAAAAATTGTTGGTCTCCCAGACATAATACTGATACCAAACACTTTTTTATGAGTATTATAATGTTGATGTCCTTTTCAGCATTACTTCAACATGTAAAATAAGTAACTGTTAAACTGTTTTATATTGAGATATTTAAGGTTATAAATGGTTTTTATCTATACTCAGTGCTCTTAACCAGACTTCTTTTTCCAGCCAAGCACTTTTAGAACATCCTGTAAAATCATCTCAACGAGTCAGAAGAGAAGAGTCAGAAGAGAAGAGATAAAAAGTCCAGCTTCTGAAAAGGGTTCTGGCAATATAATTTCACCTTTCTATTTTACCCTAAATACAGTAATCTCTCTGCAGTTTAGAAACAATTTTTGTGGTGGACGAAACATGACACAGTTCCCATTTTCCTTAGAATCCTCTGCCAGCTCTAAGCAAAGATTGCTTCAGTCTTCCTTTCAGAGAGGCTTCGGAAACTATGCCCTATCTTCAACCATACAGAACAGCTTCACTTGAGATAAATATATCAAAAATATGAATCCAATTGTGCTGAAATGCCTGGCCTCTCACTTTCAATTTGTATCCAAATACAGTACACGATCCAAATGATGCTAAATATTTAATTCAAGCATTGCTTTTCATTTTAATGAGCGTACACGTAATTAAATCTCTCCAGCTAACCTCAATCAAATGATGGATGAAGATGATCAAATGTTGCCTACATCCTTGCACAACGATAAAAATATAAGCCAATAAATCTAGAGCTTCATCTGCTAAATTACACGCAGAAAGACAAGACCTCTTGTTATTTTTAGCAATATGATTATGAGCACTGAACAAAAAAGACTACAGTGCAAACACAATCAATAAACACATTCCTTATGTTAGACTCAATAAAGTAATATATATATATATATATATATATATATATATATATATATATATATATATATATATATATTGTTTTTATAACCATGCAATGAAAATCAATGGGATTTAATGTTGTCACTGTATGGGTAAAAACTGTTGATACTCATTACTCATTTAATTTGCTGTGTAAAAGTATGGGGGGGGGGGCTTCAGTTGTTTCTGACATACTAAAGTCCCAAATCAGAGTTAAAACTACACTTTAGTCTGTTTTAAGGGAATTTTAAAGCAGAGTCTATGACTACAGCCACTGGCAGGTCTGTTGTGCAGCTGAAAAACAAATTGTATACAGAAATAACAAAGCACTCTTGCATCTATGCTGCCTCCAACACATGTGTTTTCAATTACATTGCTAATTCCTGGAGCCCAATTGGCCCTATTTCTGCAATTAAGGACAGTAACGTTAAATGCTCGGATTTGCCACCTATAATTGTTTCATTGTGTATGCAAACACGCATGAAACTCGCTGATCAAATCCTTGACTTTTCACCTTGAGTCTAATAGAAGTGTTTTGGGATCCTTATTATGAGCTCAAGCTGTCCTTGAGGTATAACCCCACTGGCTAACAAAACAACAGGAGCCTTTTATTTGAATCAGAGGTTTGGGGTAAGGTCATAAACACACACACACACACACACACACACACACGTGCTGACACATACTCACAGACATCAGCTAGTTTGTAGCTTAGATGTTCATTTGATACCATTTCTTAAAATATGCATATTTAGCATTAATGGAGGAAACTCTAATCCTTTAAATGTTTTTACCACCAGCTGACCACATGTTGATTTTCTGACCCTTCACAATCAGATTGCACCTTCAATATCATTAAAGGGTAAGTTTGATGATTTTCAACCAGCTTTATATTGTTACAGTGTTGACCGTGTACGTTTTATTCTATGTTACCTGCACAAAGATATGCCAGTTTATTTATCAGACAGAAACTACAGATTGCACTTCCGCATTTTTGTATTCCTGTTCACGGATATGCAGCATACCATTTACCTCAGAGGTTAGATATCGGAGCTGGGAATGATGTCATAAGTGAGTTTCGCGTTCCAGTACACAAGTCGGAAAACATTGAGAATCAAACAAACAGAAGTGTTTATAAACAATATATTACTACTATCTAATTTATGTTGATGCGCTGAGCAGCCATTTTCGATTCTGAATTTGGGGTTGTTGACTAAGTGCGCAAGACTGTCCTAGGTCTTAAAAACGAAAGAGTAGTGTCCTTGACACACACTAAATCCACACTTCTGCCCTAAAGCAGTATTTGTGAATAAGCATATCGTGAGACTTTTTGCCGAGTTGTTACAGAAACCTTTCCAGTTGAAATTAAATATGAATAATAATCAGATACTGCATATAATTTGGTAGTAAAACTAAATGTTGCGCATTTTATTGGTACAAAGATTAGTACATTTATTTTGTACGACATTTGCAACTGCTTCTTATCACTTAATTAGAAGCACCACAATTATTACATTGTGTCATCTGTTACATAGGGACCACTGAACAGACATTTAGAACTTTATTTTAAAATGCTAAATACTAAAAGTCAAAGCAAAGCTCTGTAAACACTTCTGTGTTCCATTGGGTAATGAAAAGATTGCCATCTTTTGAGTACAAGTGGAATGCACCAATAGTCTGATCGAGCCCAGTGTATTATGGGTGTTATAGTTTTCCAATTATAATTTTACAACAGCTCAGTATATATATATATATATATATATATATATATATATATATATATATATATATATATATATATATATACATATATATATTCGATTAAGAGTTGCTCCTCAATAAAATGCTTTGTGACTTTGAGAGATCAAGATTAATGAGGGCTCCTAGTTGTATATTGCATATTACTCTTGAGATGGTTCCAGAAAACAACAGACAAGCAACAAATCACAGCTCAGAATTCTCTCCATCTCATTGTTCAGTTAGAAGGAACACTTGAACAACTTCTCTTCTGAGGGAACGGTTATAGCCAACTAAATCTGACGGTGAGGCTGATGCCGTGGGTCAGCAGTAACTAGGACACCTCAGTAATTATCAAGGAATAAAGCTTTGAGTCTTGTGCTCAACTCAAATGGATGATTTTATACACAAAGCATATCCTTTATAATAATTGAAAAAATAAAAAAACATCAAAAGGAGTAGAGAAATTGAAAAAAAAAAAAAAAATTGAAGACGGAGCACATTTATTATACCCACGTTTTGTTCTGAGAAAGGGTGGTAAAAGAATGTGTTAATAATTAACTCTTATGTCCTTGAGAAATGAAGGTACAAGGAGAAATACTGTGATGCCTGGAAAATGCTAATTAAAGAAATCAACCAGTTTTAGTTTTCAAGACATGAGTTTGCCCTTGCATTCTGAATTCACAGATCAGCCAGGGCTAATAGTGCCAGAGCCGCGTCTGGGGAAAAACAGGCATGAAACGACAGCGCTAACGCTAATGAATCGCGCATCCCTCTCTAGCACGAGGGAGACCATTCACACACTTTCCATTTCACACCTAAGACAAGAAGAGGATCCATCAGACCTGAACTCCACAGTGACTCATTCCACAGCCCTGTTGTTACGCACTCTATAATTACAAAATCAAACGTGACTGTGCTGCTCCACTTACAGTCTCTTAGCCGTCAGATTCCAGCCGTGATAACGCAACGATTCAGTTGGACCACTGGAGAAAACTGCAAATCAGATTTCTGTTCAGATTTTCACACCATTACTTATTTTCTGTTATCCACAACACCAGAAACAAATTTAATATGTAAAATGGCACAGTCATTAAGTATTAATTTTGTTTTATTTTTCTGTCTCCAAAACACGTGCTGTAAGTTACGATGCTGCGCTGACTCAGAACGAACAACCACTAGTGAGAAAATACTCACTCCAAAAAATTCACAGTGCCCACAACTATATTTTTGTCTGTAACTTTTGCCTGTAAGTGTTATGAAAATGTACAGGCTAGATGTTTGAAGGTTAACTGCCATAGGCATTCTACACATTATATACTCCAGTCTACATCACGGCAGGTTAAGTAGGTCATGAACTAAGAAATAAAAATTTCCTTGACCTTTTGACATATACAGTAAGAGGTCATTGTACTACTGTAATAGACCTTTAGAACTCAAAACTTTCTTGTAAGTCTAAAAACAGCTTATATTGAAGCCAATCTGCCAAAACGACAGGTTGTGCGATGTGCGACTTCATGACATAATAAACCCTGCCTCAGCAGAAGAAGATCAACACCTGCTTCTACATCATTGCCTGTTTGGCCCAACTAACCGATTCCTGCACATAATATGCAGATAACAAGAGAGGCAAAAGCAGGTCTACGCAGAGACCAAATGATACAGATGGCTCCAAAGACAAGAAGATGCTGTGCAGTGCCAAACTGCAGAAAAAAAATCTTTGCATTGCCTTCCTTCTGATCCCAATGTTAGGAAAGAGTGGAAGAACTTTATTTTTAATTAAGTTCCAGAAGGCATCAGTAAGAACTTTGTCCTATGTTCACTTCATTTTACTATGGGTTTGTTTACAAGCAAAACACAATTCGACGCAGTATTTCAGAAAGGCTGAAAGTAAATGATGATTCTGTGTGACTATATTGGATCGGATAGTAATGCTACACCACATAAGTGTGAATAACTTTAAATGTATTAGGTGATCACTATTCTTTGTCTGTTATTACAGATTGTTTGATACTATATGTACTGAGTATTTTTGCATTTTTAATGCACAGCAGTGTCCATCTATGAAAAATCTAGGCTGTCAAACATACACAGCTGTTAGCTAATTATAGCAGTGGGAGACTACAATGAGGGGGGTCAAAACAGAGCAGAAAATAGCCTATTACTTCTAAATTCTGAGTTTTTTATGTAAAATTATTGGTAAGATTATAATAGGACATCAGAAAACAGTACAGACTAATAAAAAAGACCCCTTTAGGCCTGTACTATATAAAGACGTACAGTATGAGTCAATTTCATAAGGCTCAGCATAAGGAATGTCATGAATAAGCTGAGGTAAAATTGCAGTGATGTGTCATTATGATTTTTCATGTTGAAGTATGTGTGAAAGCTTAATATATGTCTAGTTATGCTCATCGAATGATAAACTATTGCATTGATATCGATCTAAAAAGCTCTTGGTGACAACAATCTCTGTGACAGATAATCTGAGCAGTGCCTCAGTCCCTCCTGTGAACTGAGCTGAGAACAGATAAGGATGCTGTGATATCTCATTTAGAGATGTGCACTGAACTTTGACTCCTTAATCAAATGAGACGGCTAGGCAGTAAAGACATAACTAATATCACTTTAATATCGCCAAACCAAGTTTGCAATTCTTGATCCTTTGACCACAGCCAGAAGGATTGTTAAGTAACAGATATAATGTGATGGCATTATATGTTTAACAGTACAAAATATGTGGTTCTAAATTACAGTTCTGAGTTTTGGATTCCTTATTTTTATTGAATATTTCAAGTAATATATAAAAGTGTGCAAATCTACAAGTAAATAGAGGATTCTCTGAGGAAAACGTTAATTATGGTGAAAAATTGTGTCATTGAAGGAATAGTTCACCTGAAAATTGTTGAAAATGTATTCACCCTCAAGCCATCCATTATGTACAGTTTGTATCTTCATCAGAACAGATTTGGAGAAATGTACACTTGTTCACCAGTGAATGGGTGCCAGCAGAATTAGAGTCCAAACAGTAATCCACCAATTATCCACATGACCCAAATCCATGATTGCATGCTTTCTCCAGTGAAAAAGGCATTTTGTCTGAATCAGGAGAGAAATATGCACAGTTCAAGCTCCATTAACAAGTAAAAACTGTCTAAAACAGGTCTAAACAAATATGTTTGTGGATTTCACATTTTCCCATTCCCTACAGATGATCCATTGATGAGCAAGTGATGTAAATCTGTTACAATTAAGAAACAAACTCATTTACATCTTGGATGGCCTGAGGGTGAATATATTTTCAGCAAATCTTCAATTATGGCTGACATGTTCCTTTAAGGAACTTCCCCTTAGATATTTCAAAGAGCAATTGTAGTATCTTTGTATCCATAAAACCTTCTTAAAACAGTTGGAAAGGCTGAGACAGCTAAAATATTCCAATAAATGGAAAATATGTCAGTGTTGGAGAAATAAATTGAGATGTTTACCTTAAGTATTTTAGCAGATGTAAAAACTGACATTTTTCAAGCACATATTTCATGCAATGGAATGCATCGTTAGAATAATCTTTTCAACTATTGCCATAATATTTCTTAACAATAAGGTTCTAGCAATCCAAGGTCAACCATGCCATACCAATATAGATTATTGTTTGATGTTCTCAAAAGAATATATTTCATTGTATTTGTGTTATCAACAATGATGTTATTGAGATTCAAAGTCAATCGTTGGTTTCTCGCATATGTTTCACTTCAGTGGTTTTAACAGCAGCGTCTAGCATAACCTCAGTTTCAAATGAGCATCCTTCAGGAATAAGCATCTCTCTCAGAGGACCACAATAAAAATTACCAGGGGCAGTAGGAGGGGCTAATGGCTGTTTTAGTCACACTCCACGGAGCTACCTCCCTCTGGGGCCAGTTTTTAATTTACTCAGACTTTAATTAAAATGATATTTCCCCCCTCTCTGGACCATGCAGATCCAGAAATGCAAAAAAAAAAAAAAAAAAAAAAAAAAAAAAATTGATAATAATTAATAAAAAATAAAAACAGATCAATGCGAGCACCTCCAGGATGTTAAAGATGTCCCAGTTCAAGCTTCTCCTAATGGTAACAACAGGAAGTGAAAGATGTCATTATAGAACTGTTATTGCTTTTTAGTAGGCTATCTCTGTAATTTATACCAAGTGGCATTTATTGAGAAATTACACTACACTGCCTTCTCTTTTAAAAACTGTAATTCATGAGGGCCACTCAGGGTCCTTCATTTACTTCCCTTCCCTTATTTTTGGCGTGCCGCTACGATGAGCGCTCTGTGCAAACTTTGCTGTTTTCCGTGTTATTTTGTGTTTTGTGTTACTTATACATTCTTTTGCTCAGACAGTACATACTCTTATCCAGTATGATTGACAACCACTACTAGACATCTGATCTAATTTAAACTTTGGTTCGGAAACAATGCTGCCTCGGAACTCCAGATTCAGCATCTACGCCTGCATCCTAAGACACCGTCAGAAAAGGAGGAAAGGCAAATGTCACAGGTCGGAGCGGACCACAGATGTTGCAAGTCACGCCCCTTCCTAGTTTCCACCTCGAGGAGGTCCCAAAGCAACCCCAATGACCAGACAGACCAAGCATAAGTAATATTAAAACAACTTTATTTAAATTAATTAAAATAATTCAGGGAGGGGGAGGTAAATCTTAAAATTATCGTCTCTGTTCAGCAAGAGGAGAAAGGGGCAGGAGAGGACTATGCGGCGAGGGTTAGTATGTCCACAGAGGGAAGAGGGGGACGAAGCTCCGCTGTCCCTTTCGAAAACCCTTAGTCCTCCTCTTTGGGCTTTTGTTGACTCGTGGCGCCCTTCTTTTCTCCTGAAGGCAGAGTGAAACACACAATGAATAATCGATCCGGTGAGGGTGGCTACCTGTTACTTGGGTCCATACGACTGGCTGATAAATGACTTGTTCCTCCGATCTCTTCGTACAGGGTGCTCGGGCGGCGCCTCCCCTTCTGCACACTCCGAGGTGAGCGCCAACCTGCGACACAGAACTCCAATGGCACTGCAAGAGAGAGGTCACTCAAACTGCGGGAGACAACACAGGTAGGTACTTCACAGGCAACTGGGGCTCTATTCTCACTTTAGTGATTCGTAGCAATGGACAAAGGTAAGTATTCCACAGGCAACTGGGGCTCTATTCTCACTTTAGTGATTCGTAGCAATGGACAAAGGTAAGTATTCCACAGGCAACTGGGGCTCTATTCTCACTTTAGTGATTCGTAGCAATGGACAAAGGTAAGTATTCCACAGGCAACTGGGGCTCTATTCTCACTAGAATACTTCTCCTGGGCGGTGGGCTTACGGTGAAATACTGCGATACAGTAAGTAGATGAACTGTCAGACCTGGAGTAGTAAATCGTCGTAGCGCAGGCCTCCACAGGGATTTCCTGTGCGTCGGGGAAAGTTAAACACTGTCGCACCGAGCCGAACGCTTCCCTCTCCTCTCTTCTATTTGCAGTTTAAGGGATCTGGACCGGGGCGAACCTTTGAAGAGGCTCCACAACAGGTAAAGTAAATCCACACAGCTAATTTGCAACAGTAAAACTTCCTCCTTGCATATAGGTATAATTTTGGCTTCTACTCACACCAGTCTTGCTTACGTGTATTCTTCACCACCGCTTCCACAGAGCCAGGGTATTCTGAAAGGGTCTAGACAGGACGTTACATTTGGGTCTCCATGCAGGGGTCGCAAAATGGCATTTAGATGAAAATGGCGCTTCACCAGCCTCAACGGTCACTGGTCTCCCCCACGACTCATCCAGTCCAGGGTGGCTACTGACAACACAACCACAGCAAGATTTCAAGTGTACACACTCACAGCAAAGACAAGGACTCACCCACTGCACTCCACACACTCCATGTGAAATAGGGTCAGAACCACGGTTTACTAGGACTTATCCTGGGGTTTCGTTGGGCGTTGTTGATAGATGAAGGGCCGGGGGAATAACGTTGCCGTCACGACTGCTTGCGGCTTCCTGTACTCGTACTTCCCGGCTCACCCAAAACTCTGCTCCGTAATGGGGCCGCTGGCCTATTTACCAGATGCTCACAACATACGCTGGATAATGCACTCTCCCCAATGATGTACAATGCACTGTCCAAAAGTACTCACAAATGAATGATAACACTCTTCCTTTGTCCCCTTCTCCTTCTAGCTGTCCAATCCTCTTCACACCATCGGTTTTCCGTTGCTGGAGATCACCCTTGACGTTACTTCCGGTGAGTACTTCCTATGACTGTGACTCCAACACATCAGTAGTTTATATACAGATGGTCTCTTCAAACATCAATAAATGTCGTATACTCAGCCCAGTTACTAGTGTCCTTGTCTCCTTCTTCACCCCGTGAAGTTCCTCTGCCTTCACCAATGCTGACTCTGCCCAAACCTCTACACTGCCCGCCGGATCGGCCTGAAACGATTCAACTCCAACGCCTGTTTGAATTTCTGAGACTCTTTTTATACCCTTCCTGTTCTCTCCATTGTCCAATCCACGATCGCCGCGTTTATTGTCCTCACCTGTGCCTCGTACAGCCCAATTTGCCTCCCGGAGTTTCCCGGAAGTTCCGGTGTTTGTAATATACGGGCCGTCATCTTCGGGCGGAACCAACCTTCGCCACTTTTGGTTCCGCCCCCAAAAAGTCACAGTGTGACACAAACGTGCTGGAATTCTATGCAGATCCCGGAAAATATGTTTTAATCCTCCTCTCCCTACCATCTTATTAGCTGACATACAGTCTCTGGATAACAAACTTCATGAACTTAATGGGAGAATCACATACACTGTTAAAAATCGCTGTAAAAAAACGGCCAAATTTCGACAGTAAAATACTGTTTTTCATTAAAACAGTGCATTCTGGGTAATATTCATCGTTTTCAAGAAGTAGCCTGCTGCTATATATCGTAAATTAACAACGTTCAAAGTCGACACTCAGCGGCTGTGTTTCAAATCACACCCTACACCCTCATTCACTATTCCACATGAGTTTACTAATATAATCCTCCTGACAGAGAGAATGAACACTAATGAGTGAATTCAGACACTGATCAACAGCTGCTGTTAATGAGTAGAATCACTGAAGAAAAAAAAAACATAACAAGACAAACACATGAAATACAACTGACTTCAGCCACAGCCTTAGATGAAATCAACTAAAGATTTAAACGATCAACAAACAGCTTCACCAACTTCACACATTACTAACCAGACTGACTTTATTTCTGTCAGATCAGAGAACAGAGATCAAAAGATCTTACTGAGAATTAAAGAGATTTAGATGATAATGTTACTGTTTCGTTTAGCGTCACCATTTTGGAGATCAGTGTTTGCTTTAGTTGGGCTCCTGACCATTGACTTTTGCACTTTAAATTTTGTTTTATTGCTGTATTTGTATCTTTATGATGCATCTGTTACAGCAGTAATAATTTTGATAGTCAAGTGATTATGGTTGTTTCTAACAGGCATGATCTACTAGACTGACTTAAAGTGTTACTATGATAATCAAATATTAATTTGGTGTTGAAATATTTGAGTGAATGACACTTCAATTTTGTAAGATTGAAAAGTAGTGTGATAACCAGTATTTATGGATTTAACGACTAGTTTTAGTTAAAAAGTATTTCGGGCAGCAGTCCCCACAACACTCAAAGAGAGAAATCAACAATCAGCATATGAATCTCAACAATGGTGACAATCAAAAGGTTCATGATGCAATGCATGCTGGGTACCAGCACAGGATAAAACTCATCCATGATTCCCAGCATGCATTGCGGCATGAATAAATTATGCCACTGAATTGTTCACTTATTTTCTTGAATTCTTATGTGCTTATAATTTTGCATTTGTTTTAAGTTTTAGTAGCATGTGTTGTGATGTTCAGAACTGATCTGTTCATTTATTTTGTGGATTGTCACCATTGTTGTGATTCATACGCTGATTCTTGATGTTTCTGTCTAAATTTCAGCTAAGGTTTTTTTTTTTTTATTATGAGTGAAATTTTCTTAACAGTAGTATCAATATTCAATAAGAGAAGAGACACGGGATTAGATCAGAAATAATAGTATTTGTTCTTGTCAATCTATAAACAACAATATCAGATTTTTTTTCTTCTGTGTACTTTTGTTTTGCTATAACAAGTTCCAAAGACGCATTGTTACAGCATGTGTAAAAAAAAAAAAAATTAGTTGTTGAAAAGTCACGTTCAAGAGCCCAACTAAAGTAAACACTGATCTCCATCATGGTAGTGAAAAAAAACACCTAAACCTATTTAACTCTCCATAAGTTCTTCTGTAGACATCTGACAGAAATAAAGTCAGTCTGGTTAGTAATGTGAATCTGGTGAAGCTGTTTTAGTAGTTGTTTAATCAGATCTTGAGATATTTGATGTATTCTTTTATTCAGTTGATTTCATTTAAGGCTGTGGCTGAAGTCATTTGTAGTTCTTGTGTTTCTCTTTCCTTCAGTGATTCTGCAGGTGTTTATCACTAATGCTCAATCATCAATTAATCACATAATTATCTCATTAACTTCACTGATTCAGTGTTACTCAAACACTCTGTAGTGTGCACACATTATAAGTGTTCATTTAAAACTGAGGATTTTCTTGTGGGGTTTAAAGGGTTAAAGATTTAAGATGAAGAAAAAACAGCATGAAACATAATTTAACAGTAATAAACTGTAATTAATTTACAGGAAACAAACTGTAAAAAAACAGTTATTTACTGGCACCCCTGCTGCCAGTAAATAATTGTTTTTCTACTGTTTCTTGCCGTAAATTAATGGTTGCCAGCAAAAATAAGTGTTTTTCTACAGTTTTTTGCCGTCAAGTCAAGGAAAAACAGTAATATACTATAAAATGTAAACGTCAGATTTACGAAATGAAAAAAAAAGTAAATTTAACTAAAATATTTGTGAACATCCATAGAAAAAAAAGAGGCAAAGTCATACACTGATAATGAGAGTAAATACTGAACTCGACTGTATTAATGTGTGTTTGCACAAGAGAGATCGTTTAGTTTAATGTAGTTTTGTTGTTCACCATTGTGCTGGAGAGTAGAGCTGGTGCTTCAGTCAATGATGAGCCACAAATTCTGATTTTCTGCTGCTTTATATAAAGGCAGTAAATGTGGAGTTGCTGATACAGTGATGATCTCTGTGTTGAGTATTTCAGCACATACATGTGTAATACAGCTGACAATGAGCCGCAGTGATTTGAGTAAAAGTCATGTATTTAGTTACTTTATTACTGCACATTAAGTGTAAGAAATATTCCTTCTCAGTGGACTCAAATTAAATAAGTTCCTAGTACTAACATCGTAGGAATGCTAGTTTTAAAAACTCGAACTGTTTGAAGCAGTGGGAGTGGAGTTAATTTTCATGGTAGAATTTACGGTAAAATACTGTTAAAAAATAAGAGTGGTAAATTAATGGTTAAGAGCTGTAAATTAACAGTACTTTACTGGCACCCCTGCTGCCAGAAAATTACTGTTATTTAACGGCAAAATTTTTTACAGTGTACCAGCGGGGCATTCGTAACTGCTGCGTTCTGGCTTATTTCAGTTTTTCGTCATGACAGATCGCTAAACTCCAGTAAGAGCAGAGATGGATGCGTGTGCTTTATGATTAACACTCACTGGGGCACTGATGTTACAGTTTTATCTACACACTGCTCCCCTGAGATCGAACTGCTCTCCATTAAAGTGCGTCCCTTCTACCTCCCGAGTTTAATTCAGGCATTCTCACAGTTGTTTACATTCCGCCTCACGTGGACAAATCTAAAGCATTGGACCGAACTGTATAGCACCAAAAATGGATTAGAAATTGGTCATCCTGAGGCTGCTTTCATCGTTGTTTGGGATTTTAACTGGGTGAATATGTGGAAAGATCTTCCCAAATTCTACTAGCACATAATTTTGATGAAATTTGATGATTTTGCTGATTGATACATTTGATGAAATTTGATTGTGATCAGACATTAAATCACTGTTATTCAACACTAAAGGACAGTTACAAACCCCTCCCCTGACCAGCATTTGGCAAAGGTGACCACATTAGCATACTGCTGTTACTAGCATACAGACAATGCCTCAAACAGGAAAAAACGGTTTCTAAAATAGTTCACAAATGGAATTAAGATGCAGTCTCCACACTGCTGGACAGCTTTGAATCCACAGACTGGCAGATGTTTCAGGGTGCAGCAGGAGACAACATACAAGAATACACAGACTCTGTGATATGCTACATTAACAAATGCACAGAGGATGTTGACCCATCCATTAATGTTAAATTATTTCCAAACCAGAAACCATGGGTCAATGGTGAGGTGCGGGCCAAATTAACATCACAAACGGCTTCCTTAAACTCTGGGGATCTAACTGCTTACAATAAGTCCAGATATGACCTTCAAATAAACATCAAATCAGTCAAAAGAGACTTTAGGGATAGAGTGGTGTAACAACAATGAGTTTTACATAGTAATTAACTCAAATGATATATAGGGAATTTGAATAATTAATCAGGAATATGATTAATTTAAATCTCAGATGACAGTTACATTAAATTTGATTGATTATGAAAAATAGCTCAATTGCCTATAATAATAAATAATCACAGGGCACTGTAACTTACTCATTAATATGTCAATATTACATTCTTCATATCAATTATTGTGATATCTCTTACTGTAAATTACTGCAAATCAAACCGTGGTATGTCCAGCAAACCACTGTAGACCTATCAATTTTCAATAAAGTTATCACGCCTTATAATTCAAGGAAAAGTATTCTCTGGCCATGAAAATATTATCCTATCCTTATGATAAATTTAGTTTCTAAATTTAGAGCTTGTAGCTATAGGTCAAACATCTCAGTGACTCGTAATGTAAGTGGGGTGGAGTCCAAGCCAGTCGTCAGTATATGGGTTTTTAATAATTAAACTAGTAATACATCAAACTACAAATCACACAGAGTAAATATGCGTACGACAATACAAACAGTAAGCTTTATACAATACATAACGAATCCAAATAAACGAGAGAGAGAGAGAGAGAGAGAGAGAGAGAGAGAGAGAGAGAGAATAGAGAGAGAGAGAGAAAATAGAGTGAGATCACATAAGGAGCTCAGGTATGAAAATCATAGTCAGTAACTTTTGGAAGCCAACAACAAATCAGATCATAACAACACTTTAAAGCAGCATTTAAATCTCCATAGAGAAAGTGATACTTGCAAAAGCGTCCAATGTGCGTGGCGTGTGCCGGAGGCCATGTGACGCGCGTGCACGCTTCGCTGGATCTTTGCGTGAGCGTGGAGCACGTGGTCCTTTGTTCTGTCCTCGCGCGGTATTTGAAAGGTTCAACAAACAATGTCCCAGAATTCGTCTTCCTTGCGTGGAGAGGCGAATAGTTGAATAAACTTAGTAAAGAAAAGAAACGAACAAAACGAAAGCTCTCTAAAGGAGCCATTAAAATGGCTTTTTCTCTCAGCCCCTGTGCTGAGGGGGTTCGCGCTATGAGACGCAACGTTGGAGAGCAGCGTGTCCGAGAACGGAGAATGAGAAGAAGAGCAAGAAGAGCAGAAGAGAAGTGGACCTTGTTTGGTCAATTCTTATAGCTTGAAATAGTTCACGCCCATTTTCGAGGGAGCATCCAATGAATGTCCGCGATCTGAAGCGGAGGGAAAGTTCCTTTGTCTCGGTTGAGACAACCCCCTGATGATTTAGGGCCTGTCCGATTTCATCAGGAATATTAAAGCAAGTTCATTATTCCAGATTAAATACATTTTTCATTACTTTGCTCTAGATAAATGGGTCTGTCAAAGCATGACGATTACACAGATACTAAAATTAATATGTGCAAATGATCAAAACATGAAGATACATTCAAATGCAGAATTACACACATTTAAAGATTTGATTAACACATGATAACACTGCAGATATTCCCAATTTATATGGGAAACAATACTATACACATTAAGACTACATTTGAGTACATTCTATCATTCTTTTGTAAGGATTAGGTTTCCTGTCCTGTGGTCCTGTGTGGTCGTAAAATTTTACGAGCTACCAAGGAGTGTGGGGGTTGCAGAACATTTCTTTTTGAGAAAGTATAAGATTGAAATCAAGCATTTCCACTTATAAGTCAGCACTTTAACCATTTACCCAGGATTAACCATTTTATGCAATACACAAACATTCAAAATACATATTTAATAAAGGACTTACAAAAGTAAGGAACAAAAAGAAAGGTTTCTTTTTGTGTGTGTGTGTGTGTGTGTGTGTGTTAAGGAATTTGGGGGGGGTTTCAGGTATCCTTTGAGGCTCGCATGGGTATCGTAAAGTAATTTAAGTCCAGCCAGGCTGGCATTTAGTACCAACAGTCTGAATTTATAAAACAGAATTTAACCCATGAATCGCTGACCTGCATATCTGTTACAGTGGAGTCAGAATATCATAGCTCTGACCCCCAACGCATATGGAGCAGTTTGCACTATATTAATGACTACAAAGGAAGGAAAAGCATTGTTGGGTCTTTGTCTTCCTCCTTACCAGATGAGCTCAATACATTCTATGCTCGCTTTGAGACAGGCAACACATTCCCTGCTGTGAAAATACCTGCTGACCTTGGCACCTGCCCTTTGGTTCTAACCACACTCAAAGTTAGTAAGGCCCTCAAGAGAGTCAACGGCTGGAAAGCCTCAGGTCCAGATAGCATACATGGTCGTGTCCTGAGGGCCTGCACTATCCAGTTAGCAGATGTCTTCACCAACATCTTCAACCTCTCCTTGAGTCTAACGGTGATCCCCACATGCTTCAAGCAAACCACCATTATCACTGTTCCCCCCAAAAAATTATGTCTCCTGCATAAATGACTACCGCCCCTGTAGCACTGACATCAGTCATCTTGAAGTGCTTCGAAGGTTTAGTCAAATCCCACATCTGCTCCTCTCTGCCTGACATCTTGGACCTTTACAATTTGCTTACACCTCAAATAGATCCACTGATGATGCCATTGCAATGGCCTTCACTCTGCCTTGGCACACTTGGAGGGAAGAGACACCTATGTGTGGATGCAGTTTGTTGATTACACCCAGGGCTGTCGCTAGTGGGGTGAAAGGTGGTGACAATTATAGGGGCCCACGGCTGAGGGGGGGCCCCCAACGATCTCAACCGCCTGGCGGAGGACAGCCTAAAAAGATGCTCAGGACAGTTGACAGGCCACTGCTGCGCATCGTCACGAAAGCTTATCTTTTTCATGTGTTTTAAGCCTTACCGCTTGTCGATTTAAACATTAAAAACACAAGACGTGGAAAAGCTTAACAGAGTAGCTGGTTTCTCGCGTGCTGTGTTCGGCACTGGGTGTCCTGGGCACGCCACCATATGCTCCTCCGCCAGGTGGTCCTTTAGGGGAGCCGAGCGATGAACTGCTCCAGCACCACCAGGTCGACGACATGCTCCCTCGCTTCCCTCGGCTAGAAGCCACTTGCGGCAGGAGTCCCGGAGCTGTTGGGCCATCGTGAAGGGTCGACCGGCTTCGCCCAAGTCCAGGGACCGGAACCGCTGGCGATGTTGTTCGGGCGACTGGCCGACCCGCTGCATGACGGCCCTCTTTAGGTCATCGAAGACAAGGAGGTTCACCACCGGAAGTTGTTGGGCGGCCACCTGGGCCTCTCCGGAGAGCAGGGGAATGAGGCGCACCGGCCACTGCTCTCGGGGCCACCCACAGGCCTCCACCGACTTTTCAAACAGTTCCAGGAAGGCCTCCGAATTGTCCTGGGGCCCCATCTTGAGCAGTGGTAGATGCATCGGCGCGAACCTCCTGATCGATCCAGCTCCGGAACCTCTCGCGGTCCTCCTGCTGGGCCTGGACAATGGCCTGGAAACGCCTCTCCTGATCAGTCCTCAGGTCCAGCAGGGCCTGGTGTTGTTCGCGTTGAAGGACCGCGAGGGAGGCGATGATATCCGCAAGTGGCATGGTGGCCGGACTTTGCATGGAGGCGGCGACGGTCCTTCTTCCTCCCGGGTTTCGGCACCAGTGTAGCAAAGTTCGTGGGATGGAAGGAAGAGGACAAAGGGGTTGGCTGGACTGTTGACAGGTTTATTATTAACAAAAAGAACTAAAAGGCTACAAACACCCAAACGGTGACTCTTATTCTGACACGTCAACAGTAGTTTCGCTTTACTCCTTCCGGTTTCCATTTCCGGCTTGGGTCAGCAGTCCGTCTCTCTCTCGCTTGCTTCCGTCTCTCCTGGCGTTTTATACTCTCTCCACGCCAATTACTGGAACAAGAAACAGGTTATAATTATTATTGCCCAAACCACTCACTTACCGCTCGTCTCCTGATTCTCTCTCCCGCTGCAGACTTCGCTAAACCACGCCCACCCTGCCACAATATTGAATATCAACAATAACGTTATATTGTTTGGATTAACTAGATGAGTAGACAGACATTAATGTTTATTCATAACCGTACTGAAAATAAGTAAATAATAATAAGTATATAAATAATGTCCAAATATTTTTATTCAACCACCTATATGGAAGGCCCGTCGGGACAAGGCAGGCAAACCAAGCAATTGCTTGGGGCCCAGAGCTGGCCTGGGGCCCCAAGACAACGACTGGTTAAGAATAAAATGCAACAAGACTGTGTGAGCGCCGCTTTGATCGTCAATGCAGTAACGTGTAATGACACTGTTATCAGGATCCCCCTCAAAGGGGCCCCTCTCAGTATTCGCTGACAGCAGCCAGCCAACCACGTGATCTCATGTGATGGACTATTATCTGTAAATATTACGCCGGAACAGTCTATTTAAATATGAATCCTGCATGTTCTGCGTGTCTCTTTCAATGAATGGAGCAGAAGTGCGACTTAACTTTATTAACACACACTGAAGCGCACGTGACGTTCGCGGTAATTTCAGCATCTGCTGTCTCACTAAATAAGACGAGAACACATGAACAACATCTCCAGAACTGCTCTGACAGTCACTTCATGAGCATTTGACCGTTTGATTTGAGTAAAACTAGCGTCACATCACATACACAGAACTGTAAAGGTACGTCAACCATGTAACATCATAGGGACAGTTAGAATTTGTTGAAGCATCGAACATGAAGTGGAGAAATAGAGTTTAGAGTGACGCTAACATGTTAAAAACTGTGTGAAAAGTAATGTTATACTCTCTCTCTCTAGCTTTAAAATAACAATTTGGAATTGTCAATTGAACCTTGGGATGAGAGGAATAAGTTATTTTATTAGTTCTAATAGAACTATTTCTAGAGAATATAATCTAGTTCTTGTATCTGTTTCTAGGGCCTAAAAATATGACAAATGTCTTGAAATTGAACATCTAAATGTGGCCACATTGCCATGTCCAGTGTGAATAATTTTACTATAATTAAATATTCTAACATTATTCCATGTTTAATATAATATAATATAATATAATATTCAGGTTACAATAAATATGTATTGATTTGGAACTGTAATTCAATCCCTGATATAGTCATTGGACTCTCAGAGTCTAAACTGCAAGCAAAGCAATGTGACAAAACTATAACACTGCTATTATTCCCAAAGAAAGATGTCTACACTTGCAACTGTGTGATATAATTTGTCATGCACAATGTAACCGAGCAGTGTCATATCAGTTGTCATATCATCCTAACATTCTACGTTCACAATGATTTTAGTTGCATTGCTAAATGACATGTAACTAAATATTGTTGCTCAATATCTTTGTTCACTTAAGTGACCTCAATGGCAGTGAACCACTGAATATTGTGTTATACTACATACAGCATATGCAATCTCCCTTGCTTTTAGAAGCATCATAACACCTTTACATTGTCTGATCCTATTCTACATCCAGCAAACTCAAAGTCTCACTACTGCTGACATGGAAATTCAAATGGCAGTGCAAAAGTACTGCTGACAGGCACTGCTCCTACACACTGATCAACTGTCAAGTCCAGCTCTCCTAAGCCACTGTTGCTAGGTTACACAGAGGAAGTCTGCACATTTTAATTTTTACCTTGATTCAAACAACCAGAGTTTTTTGATCTGCTGTTGTAATTTTGCATGGTGTTTTACTGATCATATACACAAATCATATAACGTTTAAAGATGTATTGTTCAGGGAATGTAAAACATTGCTTTCTTTAAAGGAAAACAGAAGGCCCAAAGGCTCAAACAGACTTTTGGTTTATTTCTTTCTGTTAAAACTACAAAGTAATTCAGTCAACAGCAGTGAGTGATTTTCATTTTCATTTTCTTGGATTAACATTACAGCAGCCAGTAGCTACATTAGGCGCGATCACTTTAAGAGACGATGAACGCATCCAGTGTAATACACATCCCATTTTTTTCCTCAACTGTTTACTTTCCAATACCAAGGGTTCACACAAAACAAGGGGAGTCCGCCTTTAGTTACTATGCCGCCCGCAGCTGAAATCAGCTTCCAGAAGAGATCAGATGTGCTAAAACACTAGTCACATTTAAATCTAGACTCAATCTTTTTAGCTGTGCATTTATTGAATTAGCACTGTGCAATGTCTGATATTTTCACTGTTTTTTATTATTTTTTTTAAATGTAATTTTCTAACTGTTTTTAAATGTTTTATTTTTGTTATTATTTTTATTCATGATTATTTTACTTTCTTTTATGTAAAGCACTTTGAATTACCATTGTGTACGAAATGTGCTATATAAATAAACTTGCCTTGCCTTGCCTAAAGTACATTTAATTATTTAAGATTTTACTGGGAAGCAAGACAATTATTTATTTATTTATTTATTTATTTATTTATTTATTTATTTAACAGTCTAGTAATCACAGATAAGCACCAGTAAGTGTAAACAAGATCTGATATGGAGTCACAGCACTTTTCTTCTTCTTAACTATAAATAAATGAACAAATAAATAAACTAATAGAAGGAAAATAGCTTATTGATCGTCACGCATTGTCTCGTTAATTATGCTGCTGGTGTAGATTTCATCATATCGATGTTAGGAGATGCATCTTTATTGTTGTGTGTAAATTATTACTGTCTGAGAAATACAAGGCTGCACCGCAATTAGAGCTCTAAAGCTCTCGCCAATCAATAGTCGAGATGTATTTCCAAGACTTTAGGAAGCAAAGCGTTGAGAAAGCCACAGAGCAATATTCTCCAGGGTAAAGGCTAATTTGTCTCAGTGCTGAGAAGTCCTTCACTAGATTTTTGCTTCAGTGGTTGGGGTTAATAATTCTCATGACCCAAGCTCTGTCTCAAATGGTTGGGTTATGTAATATATGTTTAGTTAGAACTACCACATTTTCCCCTTTTATAGATTGTTTGCCAGTCTTTGATTAGATGTTTCTTAATGTTCAAAGCTCACAGTTGAAGCTTATTGGCCACATAAAGCCAACTTCTACAAGACTGAAAATCATCAACCTGTACACACCTAGACTCTTGGTTTCTGTTTTCTGATATGTTGGCATGAACACAACATAACTGATATTAAGTGTGCCTTAAAAGATCACCTTACCCTCTGACTGAAGCTATGATCTTTAAATAGACATTTTTACACTGATTTACACAGGAACAGGGGGACAAAAGTAGAAAAAAAGTTGGGGGAAACATTTATTTATTTAGGTTGCTCCTGCTAACTAATTTATCTCAATGCTTGAACTCTTCTGCGATATAGTTTCTTTGGCAGTTTTTCCACTGCTCTCTTGATCACCGGACAGTGCACACTTTGAAATAGGTGGTGAGTATATACATAATTCAATATTATTTTTGAATAAGTAAAAAAAAATTTAATTGCCAAGTTAGTGCTTTAAGCATTTTAAATTTATTCCAAAATAATAACTCAAGGCAGTAACAATTTAATCTCTAAATTATTTGTGAAATTACTTTCAGCTATTCTTTTTAATAGTTAACTAATTTTTAATCTTTCATTTTATCAGTCATCAAAGCTTAGTAAATATTGGTCACACACTCAAATATTTACTTTAAATTTCACAAAGCTGATTACTCACTAAAAACTCCTACAGATCATGTTTTCAGGCCATTTTGAGTCTTATTTTGATGTAAAAAAAGTGGTTATATATAAGAGTAATTTACTTACCTTTTTTAAATGAGTTTTCCCATTGTTCATTCTGATTCGTGAATGTGGAATGCACATAAACACAGGAGGCGGGATTTATCGCATTAACAGCCTAACGCAACCAGTCAAATCGAATCATATCGCGATATGGCGGCATTGTCTCCTCTCACGTGTATGTATGTGTGTGTGTGCGTGTGTGTGTGTGTGTGTGTGTATATATATATATATATATATATATATATATATATATATATATATATATATATATATATATATATATATATATATCAATGCCCCAATTTGAACTGTACATACAAGATTTCAAAAGGGTTTTAAACCAGATTGCAAACAGGTTTATTAGATTTTAAAGTTTATTAGATTTTATTTTTTCACCAACTTGGAGAATAGTTAGTTACCTTTCAGTCAGTCACTCTCGACGTCACGTCGGTGACTGATGAAATTGGGAAATGGCTTTGACAATCTACTTTGAGTGTAAACTAAACGAGACAATGCACATTGGTACTGTATGCAATTATTGCATCCAGCTGCCAGTGAACACAGTGTGAGTATGGTAAGGCAGCAGGTACAATGTATACCAGCTTTTCACTTCGGAGCCCAGCATTAGTATCGTTCTGGTCAACTGTGTCTGCTGTGAACTAGGAGTTCAGCATGCTCTCGGAAGCTTCATGTGTTGGCAAGAGGGCGCTGCAGCGGTGGTTTTTCCCGAGTCGAGTGGATTGCGAGCTTTAGGCTGCACTAACCACTGTTGTGTTGCAACGGCCAATTCCTCTGTGTGCCTCAACTCTAAAAGACCATTTTCTAAAAAGTAAATTTCTCTAAAAGAGCTTCACGGGTGCGTCTTTGTAAAGATGACAGATCGTCCTTATAAGGATGCAGTGCGTTTCTGGGTGCAATCGTTACCTGGCAATGAGTGATGGTGACAATCGCTGCCTCACTTGTCTGGGCATCGAGCACGCTGAGGTGGTCTTCTTGGATGAGTCATGTTCCCACTGCGGGAAGATGTAGTATGTGCTACGTAGACCAGACACAAAGCTTCAGGACTTCAGACCAGCTCTTTGTCTTTTACGGAGGCCAGCAGAAGGGGAATGCCATATCGAAGCAGAGGATGGTCCACTGGATTGTGGATGTCATAACCCTGGCTTATCAGGCAGAGGGTGTACCCTGCCCATTCAGGTGGCGAGCTCACCCAACTAGAAGTGTTGTATCCTCCTGGGCGCTGGCTCATGGCACTTCGCTGACAGATATTTGTAGAGCTGCGGGCTGGGCGACCCCTAACACATTTGCTAGGTTATATAGCCTTCGTGTTGAGCCGGTATCCTCCTGTGTTTCCTGCTGGTATCCTCCTGGCTTGCTAAAACTGCTCCAGAGTGTCCGTACTGTAAACATTGTTGGTATCCTCCATCACCCTAGGCAGCTGAACGGGGTGGAACGTCCGGCGCCAGGCCTTCATGATGAATCCGAGAGAACTATGGAAGGCTGGGTCCCATATAGAGACCTAAGCGGTACTCGTATGCGTGTAATCCACTGTATAGCTTTAAAGCCCATGTTTCCCCGGCATACTTCTGCATTCCCAAGAGGGTTTTAACCACCTCAAATTGCTCCATATACAACTAAAAAGATGCTATGTGTATTTGCTCCCGAAAACTCCTTCGGGAAGGATGGAGCTTTTGCAGCGTCCAGTGTTATCCAATCTTACCCAGTGCTTTGACAATGGTGAGTGGATCTACTTGTTCCAAGCCCCGACCTACACCTAATAGGGGCACAGGCAGCCTACACAGGGCACTGAATGGGGCAGCACCCACCTTTGGAAGGGATCCCAATGTCGTAGGTCACCAACGTCAAGTTGAGAGTGACCAACTGAAAGGGAACGTCTCAGTTACACATGGTAACCCTCATTCCGTGAAAGAGGTAACGAAGGGTGGGGAGGGTGGGGTTGAGCGGGTGATGCATGAACCTGAAACCAGCAGTGATGGATTGACAGCTGCTGTCAGAGTCGCTAAAATGGAGAGTGACTGTAGTGAGGGAAGTAGCTTTGCAACAGAGTGTTCATTTGAAGTAGAGGACCTTCACCTGAAATGGAGGATGTCGAGGTGTCTGTGCATACAGGGCCAGGGCCTAAGCCATATCAATTCGAGTCGCTGGCTCAAACTGCAGTCTTAACTCCCGATTCACGATCGGCACTGCGTCGCTTTTCAGCATGAACTGTGTGGAGAAGCCCATTTCCACCTCCATTACGTTGGAGAAGCAATCCTGCGTAAAATGCAGTTCAGACAGGAACCACTTTGGCAAGTTTACTTGAGTTTATTGAACACAGTTTATCTTTTAATTTAAAGATTTAAATCATAATCAGAGACTGGCATCTTTACTTGACAACGATAACATAACTGTTCACTCACAAATTAGTTGCCAACTGGCCGGACAAAAACTTAAGAAAAGTGACTCACAAAACCCTCCTGGGGCCTGAGTAACTGGTCCTGCTTGATCCCAGATAGTTTGGGCCCAATGAAGCGATCGCCCGGTCAACATTGAAATTATGAAAATGATCATTACCAATTCTATGGTTGACCGATTCAGCTGCATCTCCAGGGCCAGCGAATACTGCAGGAGAAATCCATTGCAATCCTTCTGTAGCCCGGTGAGACTAAAAAGAGGCTAAATTATGGTTTGATCCTAATATGTTTATTTACATTTATAATGTGTATTTTATTTTTATACTGTTTCTTATAGTGTTTTCATGTATATGCATATAGTTATAAATGTGTATATATATTTATATTATGTTATTGGTTTATTTTACGTGCTCACGTATCACGTGAGGTCGAGGAGAAGTAGGAAG
Organism: Carassius gibelio; assembly: GCF_023724105.1. Lineage (NCBI taxonomy): Eukaryota > Metazoa > Chordata > Actinopteri > Cypriniformes > Cyprinidae > Carassius > Carassius gibelio. Next base: position 9,232,550 of record NC_068390.1, read on the forward strand.
GAGAACGGGGAGCCGAGAGAAATTGCGGGTGAAGTTATTCGGAAATAAAAGGATGTTCTACACGATAATCCTGTATATTTAGATTGAATCCTTCATCGGTGATTTGTATTTTGCTAATAAGAACTTTATTTAGCAAGTATTTGTGACATTTTACCCCCGATTACACTCGTTGATAGCACGTTCATTCCATGTGCTCGTGGCGTTATTAGCACGAGTCGGATCGTCATTCAACGCTGAGAAACGTGAAACAGATAGCGCTCCGGGTGACCGGAAAAACCCGGAGTTACTCTGTTGCTGCGCGGGAGAGCCGGAGACTGCTGAGGCTGTCAAAATCACAACGTTTCATCATACTGCCGGACCCGTCGCGTTCATGGAGAAACCTCAGGCCTGCAACGTAGGGTGTGTGCGTGAGTGAGATCGTGAATGTGGGCCCACTTGAGTGAGTTTTGTTACTAAATGTAATGATTATTTCAGTGGGTAAATTTAAAAATGTGAGGTCTGGTTATTGAGTTGTATATTGTACATTTGTAAATTTTTCCAATTTAATTCCCTAAAGTGTGTTTAACACTTGTGAAAATAGAAGTTTGATTCATTACACATTGTCACTTATTTTGAAGCATTTGATTTGACATTGTTAAAGTTTGTTTACACAGTTTATTTTTATTTTATTTTATTTTTTTTCCCTTTACTGCTTTACCAAATTTATTGGGTTATTTAAATATAAACAAAGCCTCCTAAAACCAGTATTGGATTTTAGAGTCTTTATTGCTGCAGAAACAAATGGATACAGATTATAATTGACAATATAAGTTAAATATAGCATTGAAATAAATACTTTCCCAGGCCCCAGCTTTAACATAGCAGGTAGTGTTACTGGGGTTACACTTCACTAAGCAAGAGTAGTGTGCTGGATTGGAGATGGGACTGATAAGAATGGGCGGAGAAGGAGAAGCAATGAATGGCAGTGGAAGTAGAGGACCTCAATGCCCATTCGAGTGCCTCCATGATCTCTTGAAATGACTCATCGATGCTCATGATGTTAAATATATGGGTCTGGTACGGTGGTCGCTATATGCATGTGTTGTGATGATTTGCAGCGTGTTTCGATCTATTTTGGGAGCCTGGAATTTGCTGATTTTAAGATTGTTCTTAAAAATGCTGAATATCATATTTGTTTTGTTAAAATATTACCAATATTATCCATAATGCAATGTACAATTCAACTTAAAATACAGGTATTATTTTATTTGAATGCACAGATATGCAATATCACAGTACACAGTATGCAATACAATAGCAGAATAACAAAGAGTGGAGGCTGTAACTGTGTTTGTGTGTCTCTGAGGAGTCCTGTTATTGTCTTGTCCATCACTAAGTGTATCAGGCTGACCTGGTTGGTGGACATGTTCTTCTATATCTACTTCAGTTTTTACAGTCAGGTGAAGTGTCCATAAATCACTGAGTGTCCTGCAGCAAGACTGAGATTATGTTTAGCTTAATACCCCTGTTATAAATCAACACTGCTGACTGGATTGGGCAACACGTTTTTGTCTCCCACACTATCTATTATTTTTGGACAATGATGGATGTCTGTATTTTATAGAGATACAAAGTAATGGGCCCTGACAAGTAAAAAATAAAAATAGACAGAGACATGTAACACTGACAATAAATAAACATGGTACAAAATTAACTCAAATTAATTTTGTACAAATTCAGCATATTAAATCACAAACCACCTGCAAACCAGTTTACCCTGACACCAACTGCGCTGAAATTAAATTGTCCCATGCAATGAGGATTCATGCAATTTTTAGCAATTATCAGACTTTGTTTTATTTTTTAAGTAAATTTGTCTTATTACAGATTGTGCCTCAAAATCATCGTTTGCTTGCTGCAATTAATGTTGCATAATTGTAAACAATGCTTTTGTAGACGATTTAGCAATCATAGCAGCAGGAATTTATCAAACAATAGAAGAAAAACATAGTGTGTGTGTGTGTGTGTGTGTGTGTGTGTGTATACAGTGCCCTCAATAAGTAGGCCTATTGGAACAGTAAAGACAAATTTCTTCTGTTTGCTGTGGGGTCAAAAAATGATTAAAGGATGAATATGAGACAAAACTACAGAATGTCACATTTTATTATTGGGTGATTTAACACAAAGATGTTTTACCAGCTAAGAAGATCAGCACATATACAGTTTCATCTTCCTATCTGATGTGAGCATAAGTATTGAAAAAAATTGGCTCACAGGTCTTTCTAAGTGTTCAGCTGTGTCCTGTTGCATTAATTCTAAAGATATTAAAAGCTGAAAATGTGTCTTATCAGTTATATCCATTGCTTCTGCATTCTAAGTCTTGAATTCGATTATTATGGCACATAAACCAGGATGAAGACAAGGAAACCAGCATTTTGGATGCTAAAAGAAAAGAGGAAGTCAATTAGACCTATGGGAAAAAACAAAGGGCATGGATAAATCAAGAGTTTGGTAACTACCGGTGACATCAGCAACCAATGACGACCTGATCGGGCTAAGAAACACAACAGTAATTGATGACAGACACATCATGAAAGCTGTGAAAATGAACCCCATAATACATGTCTATAAAATCACCAACAACCTCCAGAAAGCTGGGGTGATGCTCTGTCAGTCTGTAGGCGAATTTGACACAGAATTACAGAACCTCTATCAGCACCAAATATAGAAAGACAAGATTCCTCAGAAATGTGAGCCAGTAGACTTTTGGAACTGAATTGATGGACCGATGAGACAAAGATTTACCTTTAAGTGATTGGAAAGCAAAAGTGTGGAGAAAAAAAAAAGGAAATGCAAATGATCCTAAGCAAACACGCTCATCTGTAAAGCTTGGTAGAGGTGGTTTCCTGGCACGGGCATGCATGGCTGTCTCTAGAACAGGACCTCTTCATTTTAATGATGACTTAATATTGGTTGGCAGTAGCAGAATACATTTGGAAGGGTACAAAATCATCTTGGTTACCAATATTCAATAAAATGACACCAAACTCATTAGAAAGCACTTCATATTGGATCAGGACAATGACCCAAAACACGCTGCCAGTTCAGTCAGTGACTTTATCAGGTAATATAAATGTAAAGACTTAGATTGCCCAAATCAATCTACAGATTTAAATTTGATTAAACATTAATATCAACAGCTGAAGAGGAAACTAAAGACAGAGACTCCCCAAAACAAGCAACAGTTGGACATGGCTGCATTAAAGGCTGGGGAAAAGTATTTCAAAGAGTAAGACCAAGAGTCTCCTGATGGGTTGCAGACTCACTGCTCTGATTGCATGCAAAGGATCTGCAACTAAACATTAGCTTTAAATCTTTTACATCTGCCTTACATTTAACTGTTCACTCAACTAATGCTCACATCAATTTGTGAGATGAACTCTAAAAGTGCTGTCGTTTTATCTGGTAAAACATGTATGTTTCGATAGACCTGATAATTAAATATTATATTATGTAGTTTTGTCACATACTAATCTTTTTGTCTTTTTGTCTTTACTGTTCCAAAACTTACGGAGGTTACTACACATATTTGTTTATACCCTTATCCACTACATATACCCTTTTCCCTCCTGACATGTTCCTCTACTGTAAAATTACATAGGCTATGCACGATAGAGTGAATATATGAAATATGTTTATTTACGTTTTTATTAGAAGTTGGGATATGATTTAATGAGGTTATTTTGCCTTCACATAGGCCTAATGTTTGTATTCTACAAGTCTCACATGAATGTAAAAATTACCTCTCCAAGTAACAAATCAAGCATAGTGATGCTGTTGTTGAATTGAGGCTTGGATTAATGAGCATTTAGATTCAGCTTGTCCGTGCTAATCAGACTGTGGTGACCCTCACTCTTCTCTCATTTATGTGACAAAACTGTAAACAAGATAAACAAATGACATTAGAAAACAAGTAGCAAATTAATAATTCCACCACTGAGCCCCTTTATACAATTTATAGATTTAATGAACCATTTACATTACATTTACATTACATTTATTCATTTAGCAGACACTTTTATCCAAATCGACTTACAGATGAAGACAGTGGAAGCAATCAAAAACAACAAAAAGAGCAATGATATATAAGTGCTATAACAAGTCTCAGTTAGGTTAACACAGTACACGTAGCATGGGATTTTAAATAATATAATAAATAAAAAGAAAACAGATAGAATAAAAAAATAAAAAATAAAAGAATAGAGCAATCTAATTAGAGGTCTTTACACACACACACACACACACACATACATACAATTGCATAATAAATGAAAATACATACAATTACATACATATACAATTGCATTCTATAAAGGAAATAGAATACAAAAAGATTAGAAAGGTAGTTAGATTTTTTAAAGAATAGAATTAGAATAGTGAGTGAGTCTTTTACCATAATTTAAGTGAAACATATAGTTTCTAAATGAGGAAATGTGTCATTACTGTATAGCAAACAAATGCTTATTGATTTGTAATTTAAAAAGTTGTTTTGCATTCTCAAAACTTCAGTTCTCGTTGAATTGTGTGTTGTATTCTATATATATATTTATATAATGTATCATATTTTTGCTGTGGAATCGATGTAATGTTTGATAAGCAGTAGTGTTACAATAATGGCATCAGAATTTATCTCTCATTACAAAGCTATAAATTATCTCAGATTTTCAGGTTTGGGAAAAGGTGTAGTTGCTCAGTGGGGGACCTTTTGATGTTTCCCTGTATGCCCTTTAGCAGGGTACACAAGCCCAAATTGTTGAGTGGCGTAATGGTTGGCAGTCCTGCATGCATGCTTAATAAAAAAATAATCCTGACGTAAACCTGATTACAATGGGCTATTAGCAAGCTCTTATAATTTATTGTAAATCTGCAGGCATGCTTAACTTTTAACAGATGAACACTGTGTACTTCGGCTTAGCTGAGCAAAACAGAACAAACATAACAAGTCTGGAAATTGCTGCATAAGGCCAGAAATGCATTAAGAGCTCATTCTCCATGGAGAGTATGGTTTAGGGCATTTCATACTGGAAACAAATTCCAAAAGATTGTCATAAAAGAAGACTATGCATGCTTTGATGAAATTTGCACAATGTTCCCCTTTACTTAGCACCAAAGTGATAGCTTCTGTCACGAACGCACACACAAACAGTGAGATCCAGATGCAGTGTTTTATTGAGAATCCAAGAATCAATGTCCAATCAGACAAAAGGTCAATAACCAAAAAGGCAGTCCAAAACAAGAAACACAACAAACACTAGGGAACACGAAAAAGCAGAGTGACAAAAACCAAGGATTCCGTAACAATGCCAGAAACAAACGGGGTATATATTGACAGATGCAACCAATGTGAGTGGGAACAGCTGTGTGCAAAGAAGTGATTAATCCAGATAAGGGCTTGAGTGAAATGCAGGACTGAAGTGTGGTGACGATAAGGGGAAGTGAGACCTCTATTGGACACCCAGGGATACACAGACCAGACACTGTGAGACAGACCCCCCCCCCCCCCAAAGGAGCAGCTACCAGATGCTTCTCAGAAAACACAAAGAACAATCCAAAGAGACCAGGAGGGAGGTGTACTGTGGAGGATCAGGGGGAGGGATGGAGGGCCAGGTCCATAGAGGGAACTGAAACAGGAAGTGAAAAAACAACTACAACAACATCAAAACCAAACAAAGAGACCAGGGCGGATCGGAAGGTTCAGGGGCCCAAGGCAGTGCTGGCAGAGCAGGAATCCAGGGTGGAGCAGGCGGGACTGGAGCCCACCGGGATGGCGCAGGCAGAACTGGAGCCCACCACAGCCGAGCAGACTGGACCGAAGCCCACCAAGGCATCGCAGAGGACCACCACAGCGGAGCAGATGAGAAAGAAGCCCCCCAGAAGCCCCCCGAGATCATTGATGACTTGACTTGACTGATGAATGGTAAATGGACTGCATTTATATAGCGCTTTCAACAGACCCATGGCCATCCAAAGTGCTTTACAAGTTTCCTCACATTCACCCATTCACACACTCATTCATACACCGATGGCGACGTGTCAGCCATGCAAGGCATTATCCAGCTCGACGGGAGCAGCTGGGGTTAGGTGTCTTGCTCAAGGACACCTCGACACTTGGTCAGGTGGAGCCGGGGGTGGAACCACCAACCTTCTGGTTTGTAGATAACCTACATGAACCACTGAGCCACTGCCACCCACTGATGAAGATCATTGGTGACTTGACCTTGCTCGTGAAGATCATTGGTGACTTGACTTTCATCACGGAAATCAAGAGTGACTTGACTAATGAGGTCTAACTATGGTTTTGCTTGAGTCATGGGTGTTTATGGTGACTTGTCCTGGCTCAGGACAGTCAATGGTTATCTGACTAGACTCTGGGAAATCAGTGGAGACCTGATCATTGGTGACTTGACTTGACTGATGAAGATCCTTGGTGACTTGACCTTGCTCATGAAGATCATTGGGGACTTGACCTTGCTCATGAAGATCATTGGTGACTTGACCTTGCCCGTGAAGATCATTGGTGACTTGACCTTGCTCGTGAAGATCATTGATGACTTGACTTTGATGGCGGAAATCAAGAGTGACTTGACTCATGAGGTTTAACTGTGGTTTTGCTTGAGTCATGAGTGTTAATGGTGACTTGACCTGACTCAGGACAGTCATTGGTGATCTGACTAGGCTCTGGGAAATCAGCGGGAACCCGATCAGTGGGGACCTGACTCGACTCTGGAGGGACCACAAGGACCTGACTGGACTGTGGAGGGACCACAGAGACCTGACTCGACTCTGGAGTGTCCACGGGGACCACGGGGACCTGACTCGACTCTGGAGCGTCCAGGGGGACCATGGGGACCTGACTTGACTCTGGAGGGACCTCGGGGACCTGACTTGACTCTGGAACGTCCGCAGGGACCTGACTCGACTCTGGAGCATCCACGGGGACCTGACTCGACTCTGGAGAGTCCACGGGGACCAGACTCGACTCTGGAGCATCCACAGGGACCTGACTCAACTGTGGAGGGTCCACGGGGACCTGACTCGACTCTGGAGCGTCCATGGGGACCTGACTCGACTCTGGAGGGTCCACGGGGACCTGACTCGACTCTGGGGACCTGATCAATGGGCTCTGGAGGGTCAACGGGGACCTGATCAATGGAGACCTGACTCGACTTTGGAGCATCCATGGGGACCTGACTCAACTCTGGAGGGTCCACGGAGACCTGACTCGACTCTGGAGCGTCCGCGGGGACCTGACTCGACTCTGGAGGGTACACAGGGACCTGACTCAACTCTGGGGACCTGATCAATGGGCTCTGGAGGGTCCATGGGGACCTGACTCGACTCTGGGGACCTGATCAATGGGGACCTAACTCGACTCTGGAGAGTCCACTGGGACCTGACCTTGTGCAGTGGCGGTGGGCTGGCAGCCATCTTGTGCAGTGGCGCTGGGCTATTGGCCATCTTGTGCAGTGGAGCTAAGCTGGCGGCCATCTTCGGCAATGGCGCTGGGCAGGTGGCTATCATCGGCAGTGGCGCTGGGCTGGCGGCTATCCTTTCCATTTTCTATTCATCCATCCATTTGTGTATTTTATATCCATCTATCCAACCATTCCATCCTTCTATTCAATAATCCACCCATATATCCATCCATTTTTGTCCACCCATCCATTTCCATCGATCCTTCTGTCTGTCTGTTGATTTTCTATTCGTCCAACCAAGTTTGTTTTCCATCCATCCATTTTTTATATATATACCCAACTTTTTTCTATCTGTCATCCACTGTTTTTTTTAATCAATCTGTCTGCTTTCCATCCATTCATTTGTCCATGACAATCTTCCTTATCTCTTTTGGAAGAAAAAAATATAAATAATAATTGTATGCTTAAAAATATATATCATTTTCTCAGAAGGTAGCTCAGTGAATACAGCTGTGGCCTTGTAACCACAACAGTATGGGAATTGAGTTTAATGGTAAGGAGAAACCCACGTAATGTCTGAAGTGAAATATAGAAGGATAACAACTTCCTCACCATCATCTGTAATAGTCTCTCTGTTCACACAAAGCACTTGACCTCTGAACTCACAGCTTGCAGTTCTAGTTGTATTAGAGTCTACCAATACAGCTGCATGTAAATTACCAGAGAAGCCTTCAAAAAGTAATTATTTACACTCTTTCACATTACAAGACTTCCTTTAGTTGAGTGAAATTGTTTTTAATGTCATTGCTGAATGTGAAAGACCACCGAACATATGGGTACTTGAAGGGTCTGTATGCTTTTTTTATTTTTTGCAAAGCACAACCTGCAAAGCTCTACAAGGTCATTTAATGACCACCTAAAAGCTCTAGTGCATTACAGTGTTTTCTCTATGCTACATTAGGATCTGCCGTGTGGCTCTGTTAGTTTAAGTTTTAAATGTGTTGCTGTCACCGCTGACAGAACTCTTGCCCTGGGTTATCGACATCTGCTTCTAAAGGTTTATGGGGATTTTAGCCACATTTTAAAAGTGGTAATGGAGGCCTTTTCCAGCTGTCATTGTCACTTAGCTAACAGTTGGGCCTCCTAACAAGCTCCATCCATCAAAGCTGCCATGAGCTGCTCCTCTCGCTGCCCTCTTTCTGTTGCCCACCATTTCTCTGTCCTGTCACTCCTCATGTCTGTGTATATTATACTGTAACATTCCCCATTTAACTTTGAAGTGATTGTGCGTTTCTTGTCTTATACTGTATTTTAAAGAGAAAAAATACATTTGCTTGTGTAATCTAACCCATTGTGTGCATGTTGTAGGTGTAATGTAGAGGTTTTATTAAGATGCTATACAAGGAAATATATTGTACAAATGAATTTTTTGGTTGTTAAAAAAGATGCGCTCATTCTAAACATTTGCATTTTATCCTTCGCTGGCTGTAGTGATTTAAATCTAGCGGTTCTTTTGTGTTTGTCTCACAAGTTGTGGCCAATCCGTGAGTGTTTACACGTCACATTTTGGTAACAGTACGGTCAACTTGGAACCTCAGCGAGGTGGTACTAAAAAAAGTACCAGGTACCAGGTTGGATTAACCTCCAAAAAGTGAACCATACCGAGCCGTACCATGTATTTCTTAACCTGAACAAACTAAAGAATATTTAAGTTAACATCAAAGTTTATTAATGCAACTTTAATGCGAGAAAAACGTGACTGTTTCCAATCATACTTCTTATTCAGAGGACATTTCTATAGACCTTTCTGCCAGGACCTCTTTGCAGAAATGAGCAACACAACAAAAGAGAGTCTAAGTAAAACTTACCCCTTTCCAGGACAAGGCATCAAAAGATTGTTGTAATAGAATAAATACAAATAAAACATTGTAACTTAAGAAACATGAAGAAAAAAACAACAACATGAGATTAAGACAACAGATAGCTTAATTGTGTGACAGGATATTTTCACTAAAAGGTGGAATGCAAGTAGGCCTATCAGTCTTTAGAGTAATATATTACACGGACCTATAATAATAAATGCTCATGATGTCTCAAAAAAAAAAAAAAAAAAAAAAAAAAAGAAGCTGTTTCAAACACTGAATGTTATTGAATGAGTGAGTAAAACATGTCATTAATAATGTTTTATTGGAAAAGAGGTATGTAAATACTTATTAAAGTAAGTATACTGAAATTGTTTTATTATCATGTTTCTATTAGAAACCATGTTAAAGGTGGCAACTGAGCTTGCTTGATAGATATTATACAATATCTATCATACTATACAATATTATGAGACCTACAGTATTTTAACAATGAGCTAATAATTATTTAATTATAACTATTTTTTTTTTATTATTATTGCACTAAGCCAAATCGCGACCTCACTCAGCACTATTCTGCTTGATTAAAGGGTTAGTTCACCCAAAAATCATTAATAACTCACCCTCATGTTGTTCCAAACCCGTAAGACCTCTGTTCATCTTCGGAACACAGTTTAAGATATTTTAGATTTAGTCCGAGAGCTCTCAGTCCCTCCATTGAAAGTGTGTGTACGGTCTACTGTCCATGTCCAGAAAGATAATAAATACATCATCAAAGTAGTCCATGTAACATCAGAGTGTAAGTTAGTATTTGTTGGCTAAAGTTGCTAAAAACTCTCCAAGGATCACAGCTGGAAAATCGCAGAGATTAGTTGAGTCTTGGGGTCAGAAATCCTAAATAATAATAATAATAATAATCATATCACCACATGTTGTTCGGGAAGGTTTCAAGAAAAATTATCCTTGCTCATCCAAAAACAAACTCCAGCATATTTAATGTATTTCCAGATCAGTAATTAATAATTGTAGTTACAGGATCATTAATTCGATTAATTATAAATTTAACAACTAACATTTTTAACCATAAATAATAATAATTTATTGTATTAATGTTTGGTATTTACCATGTAAAAAGGGTGTACAAACCTTCCATAATGTTTCAGTTCACCATTTCACAGACATTGTTATGGTGAAATTAGAATTTATAATTAAATAAATTGTATACAATTAGAAAAATACTTGCATTTCCTCAGCTCTCTCAGCCATTTTGGACTCCATTGTATAATAAGTCTATAAATTGTCATCTTTGTCTGACTCTTAATTAGCAGAAGTGTGAGATGAATTTTGCTTTAAATAATCACTCTTTTTGAGAATATTTTGTGTTGTAATGGAAAGTTGGGTCTTGTCTCAGAAAATTAGGAAATTAATTTTGGAAATGGTTTTCAGCACATGATAAGTGAATGGTGTTTACTCAGTGTGGCCTGAAAGTCTCATCTTCATGTTAGATTTGTTGTGCGGTGAAGTCAGATCCAAGACAAGGCCAAATGTTGTCAAGACTATGTTGGTTTGAGTTTCTCAAGGTCATGAGTTCTTAAAGGAATAGTTTACCCACAAAATGAAAATTGTGCTGAAAATGTACTTACCCTCAGGCCATCTAAGATGTAGTTGAGTTTGTTTCTTCAAAAGAACAGATTTTGAGAAATTTAGCATTACATCACTAATGGACCCTCTGCAGTGAATGGGTGCCATCAGAATGAGATTCCAAACAGCTGACAAAAACATCAAAATCATCCACAAGTAATCCACAACACTCAATCCACATGCCCATCAATAAATGTATAGTGAAGTGCTGAAAGCTTTTTTTGATTCACAAGATGTTAATTGGTGGACTGATTACTTGTGGATTATTGTGAGGTTTTTATCAGATGTTTGGACTCTCGTTCTGATGGCACCCATTCACTGTAGATGATCCATTGATCAGCAAGTGATGTGATTCTAAATTTCTCTAAATATTTTCGGATGAAGCAACAGACTCATATACATGTTCCTTTAAAGAGTTTTTGTATTCCAGATAATTCAGGCTCACAGTGTGCACATATTAAAATACTGTGCAAATATTGCCTATGGAAAATCTTGTGCACTGACAATCAATACTAAAACATATTAGGACCTATCACGTTGAATCATTGACATTGATTCTTTGAACGGACACACAGTGTGCTGCTGGCCCTCGGGAAACACCATTATCAAATGCACTGGTTGAATAGAGATGTCTATTCAACCTAAAGTGGGGACATCCCATAGGCGTAATGGTTTTTATACTGTACAAACTGTATATTCTATGGCCCTACACCTACCCTACACCTAACCCTAACCCTCACAGGAAACTTTGTGCAGTTTTACTTTCTCAAAAAAAAAAAAATCATTCTGTAAGATTTATTAGCGTTTTGAAAAATGGGGACATGGGTTATGTCCTCATAAGTCACCCTCTCGTTGTAATACCTGTGTCATACCCATGTCATTATAAAGAGTTGTGTCCTGATATGTCACAAAAACAAGAGCACACACATTTACTCACACAGATATTCCAGCTAGGATGAGCAGATGAAAAGTTTTGTTATGTTTACATAATTTTATGTCGGATTACAAAGGGACAAATGAAACCATTTTGCAGAGATGTCAATACTACTGTCGATGATGGGACATGTAGAATGTGACTCTGCTGACAAAATGAGATTTAATGAATACTGCAGCAACCAAACCCGAGATCTGCTTCTGAATCACTTTATAAATGATCCAGGATGAAAAAGACTTTGTGTGATTTAAGACTTGCACCTACAGGACGTGTTTTCCTTTACATGTTTTTAAGAACAGATTGATAGCCTGCTGTAAATGGTGTGGTTCTAATAAAGCAAATGAATGTGGTAAAACATTTAAAAAAAGACATGAAAGAGGATGACATAATCAAGAAAAACAAGGTTGTATCCATGTCTGTTTTTTTAGGATTCTGGCTGTTTCCTTTAAGTTCCTCCAGCCAAATTGTCACTGATCCTTTTCCATTTTTATATCTCGACTGAACCGACTGATTGTTTGCGAACTAAAATAAATTAATAAAAAATAGCTTATTTCCTAGGGGAAGAAAAAACAAGACAATATTATTTGTAAAATGAATTGTTGCCTCAAAAATGCAATGACACTTACGAATTGTTAATTAATGAATATATATATATATATATATATATATATATATATATATATATATATATATATATATATATATATATATAAACATTTACATTTACATTTAATCATTTAGCAAACGCTTTTATCCAAAGCGACTTACAAATGAGAACAATAGAAGCAGTCAGGTCAACAAGAGAACAACAACAGAATACAAGTGCCATGACAAGTCTCAGTTAGTCTAGTATAGAATGCATAGCCAGGTGTATATAATTTATTTTTTTTTTTTTTTAATTAAATGAAAAAGACAAGAAAAGGAAAAGTACTGGTGTTAGTAGGTTAAGTGCAGGCGAAAAAGATGAGTCTTTAGATGTTTCTTGAAAATGAGTAAAGACTCCGCTGTACGAATTGAGATTGGGAGGTCATTCCACCAGCTGGGCACAGTCCAGGAAAAGGTCCGTGAGAGTGATTTTGAATTTCTTTGGGATGGCACCACAAGGCGTTGTTCACTTGCAGAGCGCAAGCTTCTGGGGGGCACATAGGATTAAACCAGTGAGTTTAGGTAAGTTGGTGCCGTGCCAGTGGTTGTCTTGTAGGCAAGCATCAGTACCTTGAATTTGATTCGAGCAGCTACTGGTAGCCAGTGTAACCTGATGAGGAGAGGAGTAACATGAGCTTTTTTTGGCTCATTGAAGACAACCCTCGCTGCTGCATTCTGGATAATTTGCAGAGGCTTGACAGTACATGCAGGAAGGCCCGCCAGGAGAGCATTACAATAGTCCAGTCTGGAGAGAACAAGAGCTTGGACAAGAAGTTGGGTTGCTTGCTCTGACAGGAAGGGTCTAATCTTCCTAATGTTGTATAAGGCAAACCTGCAGGACCGGGTCGTTGTAGCAATGTGGTCAGTGAAGCTTAATTGATGATCCATCACGAATCCTAGGTTTCTGGCTGTCCTCGAAGGAGTTATGGTTGACGAGCCCAGCTGTATAGAGAAGTTGTGATGAATCAATGGGTTAGCTGGAATCACCAGTAGTTCAGTCTTTGTAAGGTTAAGCTGAAGGTGATGGTCATTCATCCAGCTAGAAATGTCACTCAGACAGGCTGAAATGTGAGCAGCTACCGTCGGGTCATCAGGCTGGAATGAGAAGTAGAGTTGGGTGTCATCAGCATAGCAGTGATAAGAAAAGCCATGCTTCTGAATGACAGATCCTAAAGATGTCATGTAGATGGAGAAGAGAAGTGGTCCAAGTACTGAGCCTTGAGGAACCCCAGTAGCAAGGTGGTGTGACTTTGAAACATCACCCCTCCAAGACACACTGAAGGATCTGTCAGAGAGGTAGGACTTAATCCACAGGAGAGCAGTTCCAGAGATCCCCATCTTTCTGAGGGTGGACAGGAGAATCTGGTGATTAACAGTGTCAAAAGCAGCAGACAGGTCCAGTAAGATGAGTACCGAGGATTTTGAAGCTGCTCTTGCTAGTCGCAGGGCTTCAGTAACCGAGAGCAGAGCAGTCTCAGTTGAGTGGCCACTTTTGGAGCCAGATTGGTTGCTGTCCAAGAGGTTGTTCTGTCCAAGGAACATAGAAAGCTGGTTGAACACAGCCCGCTCAAGTGTCTTTGCAATGAATGGAAGAAGGGATACCGGTCTGTAGTTTTCAAGAAGCGCTGGATTTAGAGATGGTTTCTTGAGCAGTGGGCTTACCCGAGCCTGCTTGAATGCTAAGGGAAATGTTCCAGATTGAAGAGAGGAGTTGATAATGTGAGTAAGTGAAGGTATGACTGAAGAAGAGATCGCTTGAAGGAGGTGAGTGGGGATAGGATCAAGTGGACAAGTAGTAGGATGATTGGACAGGAGAATTTTGGAGACGTCCATCTCTGAGAGTGGGGAGAAGGAGGATAAAGAGTGTGCATCAGTCATTGTGAAGTTTTCCTCAGTCTGTGGTGTGGAGAATTGTTCACTGATGGATCTCGTCTTATTTGTGAAGAAAGCTGCAAAGTTGTCCGCTGTAAGAGTCGATGGAGGAGGTGGAGGCGGCGGATTAAGAAGAGAAGAGAAAGTCTTGAATAGTGTCCGAGCGTCACAGCAGCTGTTAATTTTGTTGTGGTAGTAGGATGTTTTAGCTGTGAAGACATTTGCAGAGAAGGAAGAGAGGAGAGATTGATACACACTGAGGTCCGTAGAGTTTTTTGATTTCTGCCATTTCCTCTCTGCAGCCCTGAGTTTAGAGCGATGTTCACGGAGAACCTCGGACATCCAGGGGGCAGATGGGGCAGTGCGTGCTGGTCTAGACAACAGTGGGCAAAAGTTGTCCAAACAAGATGTTAAAGTGGAGCAAAGAGTGTCCGTAGCACTGTTCGTGTCCAGAGCAGAAAACTGAGAGAATGGTGGAAGAGAGGATGAAACCACAGCAGATAGGCGAGATGGAGAGAGTGAGCGTAGGTTCCGTCGAAAGGTGACCTGCGTTGGAGTGTGTGCCACTTCAGGAGTAAGTGCTAGGTTAGCAGTAATGAGGAAGTGATCAGAGGTGTGCAGTGGAGCAACTGAAGAGGTGTCCACAGAGCAACCACGCGTGTAGATGAGGTCAAGTTGGTTGCCTGATTTGTGAGTCGCTGTAGTGGACATTAGCTTGAGATCAAATGAGGTGAGCAGAGTTTTGAAGTCAGCAGCCTGGGGTTTATCTAAGTGGATGTTGAAGTCACCAAGCAGTACCAGAGGAGTACCATCTTCAGGAAAGTTTGATAGCAGCACATCCAACTCCTCCAAGAAGTTTCCCAGTTGACCTGGAGGACGATAAATGACCACAAAGTGGATTTTAACAGGGTGGGTTACAGTAATGTCATGTGATTCAAATGAACCAGTACCTGTAGGTGATGGCTGAAGTTCAAATTTCCATTCTTTGGATATAAGGAGACCCGTACCTCCACCCCCTCCCGAGGAGTGTGGGAACAAGTGAAATTAGTAGAGAGGGCTGCAGGGGTGGCAGTATCTTCAGGTTTGATCCAAGTCTCTGTCAGTGCCATGAGGTTGAGATCCGGAATGGGTAGCAATAGAGGAAATGAAGTCAGCTTTGTTAACTGCAGACTGGCAGTTCCAGAGACCAACTGGAATAGAGAGCATAGTAGTAGAGGTCAGAGGGACATGGCGTAGGTTTGTCAGACAGGCCTTCCTGCGACGTACATAGCGTGCTCTCCGAGTGTTAGTAGTGATAGTAGAGATCTGAAAGCACATAGTGACTACAAGTGTAAGATATATTTGAGAACAAACTCTACAAAGAGTGGAAAAAAAAGAGAAAAGCAATACTCAGGTGCCCTGTCGGTGTCCTTGCTCGGTGGAGTCGCGCCTAAGGTATAAACACCTTAGTCAAGTTTTTGTATCTTTGTTTTTATGTGTTTATTTTAGGTTTTAAAATTAATATAAGTTTTTGGTACGTTTTATTTTTTTCATTACTTTTTAGTTGATGTATTTGCCATTATTTTAGTACTTCAATGTAAACCTACTTTCTGCATGTCTTGGCAACCAGCTGAAATAATGATATATAAGAGCCTTATTGAACCTTATAATACAGTAGGCCTTATATGACATAAATCATTATTATATATTGAATAATACATTTATTTAATATATTATATACAAGTATAATCTCACTTCATAAAAAAACTGGTTTTGAGAGAAAAAAAAAAAGAAAAAATAAATGTGTTGCTGCTGCTGTAGCACTGCCATCAGTGTGAGTGAACTGCATGACCTCACTATTCTCACTATTAACTAGCTGCTTATTATCAAGGCTATTATTCACACATTGGCTGTTTATTACTTAGAAAGCATATATTCTGCATTACCTTATTCTACATCCCTAGTCCTACCCCGGGGTAACCAACCCTGCTCCTTGCGATCGACTGTCCTGCAAAGTTTAGCTCCAACCCTAATCAAACACACCTGCTTTTAATTTTTAAGTGATCCTGAAGTCATTAATTAGTTGCTTCAGGTGTGTTTGATTAGTATTGGAGCTGAACTTTGCAGGACAGTCGGTTGGTTACCCCTCCTACCCTTTACCTAATATTAACAACTACATTACTAACTATTAATAAGCAGAAAATTATGAGCTTATTGAAGCAAAAGTCATAGTTAATGGTTTGTTAGTATTGAGAATTAGACCTTAAAAAAATTATAATAATAATAGTGGCACATCGTGGATTAGTTTTTGGTTTGCATTTGTCTCATACATCATGCTCTTGTTTCTGATATGTTCACTGTAGTAGCTTCATGGGACAAATATTCCACATTTGTCTTGTCACGTGGTGTTTTTTGTATTATTATTATTATTATTATTTTATTTATTTATTTATTTTTCATTGTGATCTTCTCTCTCTGTTTTCATCTTCATTCTGGTATTTGTAGAATGCATATACATTGTTTCGGTATGTACCAAGCACAGGACTTCCCGAAAAAAAAGCATCAAGACTGATCCTGGAAACACTGGCAGCTTTTCTAATGGCCTTTGGAATTACCTTGATGTCTGTCAGTGACTGATTCATTATTCTTTTAGACATTTCCCCAAAATGAAAATTCTAGTAAATCCTTCTAAGTCACAAACCTTCATTCAAATGTATTGTCTTCCCAGAGGCATGTTGCTGTTTGCTTTGGACAGCGAAATGTGCAAGCAACACATTCTGGGGTCTGAGATGTACTAAACAATGCTGGAGCCTCATTTATATTGCTATTCAAAGAAGCAATTGGAGGTGGGAGATTTTCTTAAAATTTTCTTAAGGTTTTGGATGATAAAAACTTATATTAGGATAAACAGTTTATTTTTTTATTGGAAAGTTAACTAACAATTATAGAACAAAACAATGGCCCAATTCATGGTAAGTTTTGAATTTTATAATAAATTGTCTTGAACACTGTAAAGAAAAAGCTAAATAAACAAATAAGGCCTGCTTATATGAATTTCATGATTTATTTCACTCATTCTGATTATTTCTCAAAATTAAGTAAGTTTAACAAACCTTCTGGGGACACTTTTTTTTTTATTTTATTTTTTATGGCCAACACTGAAAGCAAATATAACTTGCATTTGAGATGCAGACTAAGTAACTAGTCAGTGTGGTCATTAAAGAGCAGGCCATATGACATTTTAAAGTGTCCTAATATTGTGTTGGAGGCCCCTACAACAGGTTTAAATATGTCTAAGGTTAGAAAGCATTGCAATTTTCACAGAATATACATTTAATTTTATAGTGATTTGCCAATGATTAGGAAATAATTAATTCCAAGCAAGTTCAGAGCAAACCCTTCACTTCCATAAGTCCACTCTGCTCTGATTGGTCAGCTGGCCAAGCCTGTTATGATTGGCACAGAGAGGAGTCCTTGAGCCAGTTAGCTAGTGCTACCATTGAAAAAGCACCTTTACATAAAACAATACAGTGCTCCAATCTGTTTTTATAATAATGACCTAAAATACAAAAACACTTATTCAAGCGAATTGTGTCCACAGCTAAAGTTTAGCTGTTAAACTGTGAACACTTAAAACAATAATGGTGAGTATGTTGGCCGAGGGCTAACGTGCCTAACTGATGAAAGGATAGTTTGTAAACCAAATGATGTCTACTGTAATATTTGAAGAATGACAGACAAGAGACGCTCTGTCTTAACTTTTAATCAGAACGCAGAACAGCTGTATCACAGGCAGAGCAGCCTAACCTAACCTCTCCTGCATTAACCCATTAACTGCTGGTGCAGCAAAATAAACAGCAATTTCATTATGACTACAACGTCTGTGTGCTACACTACATTCTTTATCATTAAATTAAATAATAAGAACACTGTCAGTCTACATTAATCATCATGATCTTAGGAAATAATTGGTTTACAACTAATTATCAGAACTACTTCAGTAAGACAGTGATATGCTTTACCTGGAAACCTTAAAGCGGCACTAGGTAAACATCACATATTAGCACCAAAACTTGATATTTTGAGCACTCAATTGAAAATGTACACAAAACGCATCCGTCGTACTTACAGGTTGTGGTTTCGGAGAGCTGTTAGTCCAAATTAAGAAGATTAGAAGCCAACAAAGATAAAAGCCAAGATTGGAGAATCAGTCCTTGATAAAATGACATGCACAAAAAAAAAAGGTTTGAATTGTATTTCTGTAGTATCCTTAAACACAGTATCTTCTCAAAATTATGTAAACACACTAATAGCAGAAGTGTTTGTGGGCAGGTCAGACTCTGACTCGTTAAGGTGATTCGGAGTCGACTCTCTCTTTTGAGAGATGATATCTTTACTTATCATGCACTTTTATGATTACCGCATTTTCCGGACTGTAAGTCACGCTTTTTTTCATATTTTGGCTGTCCCTGCGACTTATAGTCAGGTGCGACTCATTTATCAAATTTAATTTGACATGAACCAAGACAAATGAACCAAGAGAAACAATACCGTCTACAGCCACGAGAGGGCGCTCTATGCTGCTCAGTGCTCCTGTACGTAGTCTACACTGAGAAGCGTATAGCGTCCTCTCCTGGCTGTAGACGGTAATATTTTCTCTTGGTTCTTGGTTCTAAATACTTATATGCGACTTATATATGTTTTTTTCCTCGTCATGACGTATCTGTGGACTGATGCGACTTTTACTCAGGTGCGACTTATAGTCCGAAAAATACGGTAACAACTTTGCTGATTGTTTTTAAGGATAGCTATGTTATAAACCGCAAATGGGATATTTAAAAAAAATAAATAAATAAATAAATAAACAGATGGCATGCTCTTTAAGCGAAAGATTTGTCAGACTGATTCAAAACAATAACGTGAGTATTGAATTATTAAATTAAGCGGCTCAAATGAGTAATTTCTTCTTCTTCATCTAGGATATCCATTTAATGTCACTTCACTTGACAAAATCCATGCGTTCTGAATGCCCTGCAACAATTGAGGCATTTAATTGATCATGCCTAATATACTTATGTAAATAAACATAAATAAGTAAAGAAAACTACAAACTCTTACCAATAACGTGGAGTAGGGCTGCAATACTATGACAAAAATCATCATTGTTGATTATTGCTCTTGTATTGCAATAATGATTATTAATGGCAGCCAATAGAATATGAAGAAACAAAAATAGTTTCAAAACACAGAAGAGTTGCAACACTAAGCAACAAAAAAGTGTAATAAGGTGTTTTGAAGATCGATTGAGTAAATGATTCAATGACTCAAGTTCCCTACACGTTCATTACGTCTGTATACTACTTTCTATTTATTCTATATATGCATTGCAGATATTTGAGACATTTAAGGTATGATACATAATATAATTTTTATAATATATTTCTATTTTTAATATAAATTAAAATATACATTAATGTAATATACATGTGTATGCAATACATTAGTTTGAATTTATATAAATATTACTTTGTTATAAGGTTAATTAATATGATTTCAAATTTTAGAGTGCTGTGAGTGATAAATGTCTGTTATAAAACTAAATATGAAAATAAATGTAATTTAATTATACAGGATATACATCTGCATATTAAATATCATCATGTGATTCTGAAGACTGGACCAGTGGACTGATGAATATTCAAAGTTGCCATCACATGAATAAACATGTTAAATATATTGAAATAGAAAATAAATATTATTAAATGTGAAACATGTACTGTATCAAATTTGAATAAAAATTATGGATCTGGGTTGAATAACAATTCTGAAGTTTGCAATATGTCCATGGACATAATTGTCAGGACTGCAGAATTAGTTCACTACTTTTCTTTCTAAACCTTTCATGCTTCATTATTACTTTTAACCTTGGGATTTATGGGCAACTTTCAAATCAGTTCATATACATCTTTGCTCTTTCTCAAAAGATTAATCTTACACAGCATGCAACCTTCCTCTAGCTTATTTGTCAGATGAGGAAATCTACAGACCGCAGTATCTCACAAGTAGTGTATCTCTGACGCATTTGTTTTCTTGAGCAGCTGTGCCTGTATTCTGCAATTAAGCCTCTATTACTGCCATTCCACTCCGGTGTTAGCTGTCAGATTGCATCACTTTGCAGAGAATGGTCAAAGACTGTTCAACAAAGAGTACTGGAGTCTCAATCTGGTTTAGTTGGCTTGTTCATATCAGAGTTAGGACTCCCTGTGGTGCAGCTTAGTCTGGTGAAAATGTGTTTACAAGTCCCTGTAAAGTCCCCACTTCCTGGCTTGAAGCACACCTGCCCCTTTAGAGATGGCCTTTACACATGTAGCGCTTTCAAGCATCAAGACCAGTCAGAAAGAGAGTGGAGTGGAACAAGGTGGACAGGTGTCATTTCTGCTGTCTGCTCCGGAGGGAAAATGTGCAGACGGTCACACATGATTGCACACCGACACACACACACACACACACACACACACACACACACACACACACACACACACACACACACAAACACACACACACACACACACACACACATACACATTCATCTCAATAGTAGCTGGCTCTGACTCTGAAAAGTATGCTATAGCTGTCATTTTGTTTATGGTTGCTGCATTTCAGACCCAGTGGCATGCTAAATAAAGACTATTTCCCCGGCTTCGTGTTCCTTCTGTCATCATAGTGTGACACATTCATTCATTCATATATTTATATATTGTAATGGATGGTCCACTGAAGGTGAGTTGAAGTGAGAACCTGAGTGCAGTTTATTTACAAAAAGGGCTGGCAAAATCACTCTGGACCCCTCACATCCAACACACTTCCTCTTTGATCTGTTGTCATCTGGTCGAAGCTAGAGCTCTGAGTACCAGAATGAGCAGACACAGGAACAGTTTCTTCCCCAAGGCAATCCGCTGTTCATCTTCAGTTCTCTCTTCACAGCAGTTCAGTCAGTGTAATGTTTGAGTAAATTAATTACTCTGGTATATTGGTTTGCTTTGACTCAGATGGAGTGTCAGCCAAATTAAAAAAAGTTAACAGCTTAAGTCATTTGTGGATTAATGCGTATTGGAGATGCGAACCGTTTCAAACGATTCAGTTCGATTTGGTGAACTGGTTCAAGAAGACCCGGTTACATCGAGTGATTCGTTTCGGAACCGGATATCACTACACTGCAGCGAACGCACTCACAACAGACCCAGAAGTGAAGACAATGCTGAATAAAGTCGTTGTTTTTGAACAAAAATGTATTTTAGATACTTCAACAAATTCTAACTGACCCTCTGATGTCACATGGACTACTTTGAAGATTTTTCTATTACCTTTCTGGATATAGTATACTGTCACACACTTTCAATGGAGGGACAGAAAGCTCTCTGACTAAATCTAAAATATCTTAAACTGTGTTCCGAAGATGAACGGAGGTCTTACGGGTTTGGAACGACATGAGGGTGAGTCATTAATTACATAATTTTCCTTTTTGGATGAACTAACCCTTTAAGAACACACTCATCCTGTTTTTCCAAAAACAAATGATCTCCTACAAGATCTACATCTTGATTTTTTGTCAGAACTCTGCTTATCACCTAAACCATTAGCTGAATGCATCTTTTAATATATGGAATCTTCCTCCATCTCAACAACACAGTTTGTCTTTCATCACCCATTTGTTTGATGCTGCATCACCCGATAAATCTGTTAGGTTTACATCTGCAGATTTTTGTGCATTATTTTCTGCAACTGCACTGGCTCATGTAGGCAGCTCCTCTCTAACAGTTTGTACTACCTCCTGATCTTCAGCTGCCTTTTCAACCAAGACCGGTGAAACAGTGTGCTTGTATTTTTCCTCTTTTTATTGGGAAAGCCCTCACAAGGTGTCCTATTTCACCACAACTAAGGCATCTCATATTATTAGTTGTGACATAGATCACACAATTGAATTCATCCTGCTTGAAGTTAAAAGTTAAGTCCAAGTCTTCTGTTATCCTTTAACACCTGTGGTGGGAGAAGCAAACGGTAGACACAGTGGGTGTGGCGTCACGCCATGGAGAGAATTTTATTAACAGAAAGAAAACAAAAAGAGGGAATAAAAGTGTCTAAAGGGGAAATTGTCCAAAATAAACAGGGGATCTGGTGTCCGCATTGTGCTACAGGGTTTGTGAAGGACAGGTAGTGTTCAGGAAGGAAGGGTTCAGGTAAGGGGGAGAGTCCAGCGGCTGCACATGCTTCCCTCTTTGGTCTGGGGCGCGAGGAGCTGCGGCTTCTTCCAGCGGCTGTATCCTTTCTTGTTGGCCACTGCACTTAAAGGGACTAGACAGCCCGTCAACCTGGCCTGGTTATTTCAGTGTCCCTCCTCTCTCAGGCACCCACTCCTGTCAGGCGCCCGGTGAAGGGCAGAAATTAAGAGACGTGCTGACGATGATAATTAGGGGGAGGAAGCCGACTCGCCACACACCATAAACAAGAAGCGTATAATGACACTACATGTTTTAGTAATGATGATTTACAGCCAATTTAAATAATTTATATGGGAGGAGACCGATTTACTTTATCACTCTAAAATTTGTGCAAGCACCTTATTTTTTATGAAAGGCAGTATGTTTTAAAGGATTACCTTCTGGTGGCATGAACAATGGTAGCACTGGAACAAACACGTTGTCAATTACGAATTTCAACCATGACCTTCACCAGCTCAAGAGTTTTCATAAAAACAACAACAGCGTTGTTCATTCTCGAAGCTGACACAACATTCTCATAGCCAACCACCTCTCCCACCAACCTCAACACTAGCCTTTGAGTCTATTTTCCAGACATGACGCCGTGTGAGGAAATCCACAATCCCCACACCTGAAAGTTCACGCACTCACCATGCTCCGTTCACCCACTCACATGCTCAACAAAGAGAGAGAGAGCTGTAGCATTTTTAGACTGAATGTTTCTTAATTCATTCTAAATCACACATGCATGAGCGGCTGCTGAAACTGTGTTCTTACATTGGAGATTGTGTGGCTGACAGTTTTGGGAACAGACAGCAATTACATGAGCCTCGTATCAGCGCTGGTGCTTCAAAATAGACTTGACATTACACTGCCAACTACTGAGCGCTCAATCCTGTGAAGTCAATCGTGGTTTAGATGATCTCTGACAGGTGAAAGTGAGAATAGTAATGTGGATTAAATGCTGTGAACATTGAAGGATAGATAATACACACTGGAGTTTAAAGACCCAGAAAACTAGTGAAAATGCTTTCATTGTTTTCATTCAAAACATTTGTTTCCAATTTGATTAATGACCTAAAAAAAAATTTCATCATATTTCACCATAGAATTTGTCTACATGCACTTTTATATATATATACTATATATATATATAGTATATATATAGTATATATATATATATATTTTATATATATACTGTATATTAAATATGGCCTAAGAATTATTATTAATATCAAAACAGCATTATCTCAGATATAGATCCTTTGTAATATTATAAATGTCTTTTTCATTAAAGCATCCTTGCTATATATATATATATATATATATATATATATATATATATATATATATATATATATATATATATATATATATATATATACATTTCTATAATTTACCATTAAATAAATACATAAATACTGACTTCAAGCTTTTAAATGGTAAAGTGTAAAATATGTTGTTTTCTCTATTTTTTCTCTTTTCTTTTTAGATTAATGCTGACCTTTTGGATCTTTATTTAATCAAATAATCTTAAAAAAAAACCCTGTTTTAAAAATGATTATTAATCATATTCAATTTTTTTTTTTTTTTTTTTTTTTTTTGAGCATTAAATAAGAATGTTATACTGGTGTCTAGATCATGTGACACTGAAGACTGGAGTAATGATGCTAAAAAATCAGCTTTGGAATCAAAGGAATAAATTACAGAAAGCAGTTACAGAAAGCAGTGATTTTAAATATAAAATATTTCACAATTTTACTGCTTTTGCTGTATTTTGGATCAAATAAATGTCGGTTTGGTGAACAGAGAAGCATTCTTAAAAAAAAAAAAAAAAAAAAAAAAAAAACTCTGACTGTTCAAAAACGTACTTAGTGTTTATGAAATAACATTAAATGAAACAAAAATATGTATGTTTATATCACATAAAATTATATATAGACACTAAAACTCAAACGTCTGGGGTCAATAAGATTAATTCTGAAAATAAATAAATACTTTTATTTATGGATTATGAAAATTCATCAAATCAGTCATATACATATATTTCAAATAAATACTGTACTTTCAAACTTTCTATTCATGAAAGACATCATGAAAGATCAATCAATGGTGTGAAAAATTATATCAATCAAACAACGTTGTCTGGAGCACTTTGGGCTGAAGTGCCTTGCTCATGGTCAAAAAGGTGAAAATAAATCTTTTCCACACCTTTCTCCACTGAGTTAGCACTTCTCATAGCAGTTTAAGATGTCCATGGCTGTGCTTTTTTGTTTCTCTGGTGTCTTTCATGCATGTATATATATATATATATATATATATATATATATATATATATATATATATATATAAGGAAAAAATATGTTTTGTGTTTTACAGTCCATTTCTGTTTGCTTTGAGGCCATCAGTCTGCTAATATACATAAAGTAAAGGGTAGCACTTTATTTTACAGTCCTGTTCCTCATGTATATATTATGTACTTATTATGGTAATTACAATAACTATGTAATAACTAGGTACTAACCCTGAACCTACCCCTAAACCTAACCCTACCCTTGTAGCTTGTAGTTACCTTGTGTTACCAGAACTTTCTTAGATAAATACACTGTAAGTACACTATAAGTACATGTAAGAACACGTACTGTAAAATAAAGTGCAACCAAGTAAAGTCCTTTATTCTGATTGGCTGAGAGTGCTGACCTCAAAATTGCTTCCATCAGCAGACCTCTTTGTGTTGGTCTTATGCAAATTCCCATTGCTGTTGTACAAAACACTTGTGTATGACAAATACTGGCATGTCCTGATAAAATTACAGTCATAAATCTACCCTGCGCTGCTCTAATAACGACAACAGTAAGTGATTTCCATTCATCTGAGCACTGCTTCACTTCTGCTCATTCATCAAGGTGAGATACTTGCCGAGATGTGTAAAAGTTGTAAAGTTTGGAAACACAGTCATCTTATGAGAGCATTTGCTGCCACCTTGCATTATGCATGCTGGATCCGGACTTTTTGAAAAGGCAAAATTGGCATGCATCATCATAACTATCTTATACTATATGTGTAAGTGTATATATATATATATATATATATATATATATATATATATATATATATATATATATATATATATATATATATATATATATACACACACACACACACACACACACACTGTATGATTTTAGAGATTTGTTTGATTTTGAGTACAGGTAAAATGTTTTTGAAGCGATTTATTTATTTATTTATTTTTTAGAAGAGTTAGTGCTTCTTTGAATTTAGTTTAAATGTTTTGATTTGTGTTTAAGGAAAATTAGTGATGGTTTCAAGATATATGTTTAAGCAATTCAGAAAAACTCAGTGGCTTTCCAATCAATTGTATGGAATAATCAAAAAAGAATAAACACACACACACACCTACACACACACACACACACACACATTACTTTACAATGTGATTTTTCTCTACGTTGTTATAAATAAATAAATAAATAAAAATAATAATAAAAACTTTCATTCTTGTGTAAAACACAACTAGAGCTGATTAGTTTATTGCTCATTTCCATACAGTCCCATGCACTTTCATTTCATGAAAACAAGTTGACTGAACATTGTGCGGTGTTTTTTTTTTTTTTTTTTTTGGTAATGGAAATGTGTGTGGTGTTAAAATTGTCTGAGCATTAGGTATTAGGCATGAGTCATAAGTGCCAAGTTTCACATCTGTGTTTCAAATGTAAGCCATTCTAATCAAATATATAACCTTTTTTAGTGTGCCAACCCTTTTGAGTCAAATCTCATATCCTGCCTGCGTGAGCATCAGCTCATTTACATATTGATTTACGGCCAACAAGTACCTATAAAAGACTGACTCAATCTCACAGTTCTTATTCTTTCCCTTCAAAAAAGTAGACAATACAGTAGAGTGGTGCCCAGAATGCACAGGGAGGTTTAACTTTACCTTTTGTCCTCCAAAACAGTTCCTGATGCTCAGAATCATTAGCTGCCCCAGCGGGTGCTTACTTTAAACAAGCCAAGCTTTGTAGTGCAGGAGATCATATTCTGGAATTCTGTTGTTTTAACTGATCAAAGGCCAGTTATACCCCCCAAAAATAACAAACCTTTACAACCTGTGGTTTTAACACTGATTCACTGTTTATTAAAGTTTTGTTTTTCTTTGTTTCTTTCTTTTCAACTATTTTCCAATAACATTTGCCAAACAAAAACTTTTCCAAAATGTTATATGCAGTAAATACATAAATAAATAAAAACACAATTTGTTTTGACTGATTGATTTATTGCAAAAAAGACATATATCTATGGTAATATAATCATTTTGATTAATTAATAAAATTAATTGCAAATGAATAATTTTTTTTGAGAAATTATTTCCCAAACTATCATTTTAAGTAATTATTGTCTGAATGGGCATTAAAAATGTTGCTTTAGTTATAAATATTTTGATTCAGCATTGTGTAAAAAGTGATAATAAATGATAATTAATGGATTCAGAGCAGTTTTGCCATGGCGTTATAATATTTCCATTGGCAAAACTGAGCAAAAACAGATATAATAGTTAAAACTTTATTTAAAAGCAACTTATATATTTAAACATTTAAAACAATTTTAACTTCTTGTTTATTAAACTGTTTTATAAAATCAATATCATATTTGCCATTGTGTACATAAAAAAAAAAAAATAATAAAAAGACTTTTGGTTGTGTGATATTGATAAGATTTGATGTATGCTGATTTAAATATAAGACAATAATCCATACAGTGGGATTTTTTTTGCCTTCATATCTTGAATTTTAGAACATATAACTGCATTCTAATATAGGCTTCATAATGCAGCCAGTTGTTGTCTTGTATCACGTTCATCAGCAACTGCATGCAACGCAAGATTACTTTCAGGTTTGGGGCAGGGCAGGGTGAGTGCATTAATTTTAACATGTTATCTTTTCCATAATTAATTGCACCAAATTAACATGATACATTGAAAGCTTTAAGATAAATATGTGTTGTTAACAAGCACACTTTTTTACATTTTAAAGATCCATGTGGCAATTCAGATTCCTGGACTGCAGTATTTTACAGTTCCAGTAAAGTACACCGGATTGTGGAAGTGTGCTGTGCAGATTGCATTCAGCACAATTATTTGGCAGGTTTGCAATGATTTGCATAAACCCATGTATGCGGAAACAATGCAGACGGCGTTTGCATAAAAATGGGGCTTTTATCAAATGCCAGTCATTCTTAGTAAATTCCCTCCTGTTACATTCTTTACTGACACCCATAAAAGAAAGACCTTGGACTGCATGGTTTCTAAGGTTAAGCCAAAAACCATATTAGTGTGTTTAATCCCATACTCATAAAAGCAGGTCTCTAAAACAAGACAAAAAGAACAAAAGAGAGGAAATGGGTGAGATTACTCTCCAGGTTGCAATATTCTGCCACGTTCAAAATTATTTCAGCTAGCTAACTGAATTCAGAATTCCATCACATAATACAGATCAGCCTGACAATATGCAAACGGAGGCTGAATTGTGCCACTTGTTCCTTACAGGCCGTGGGACGAAACACTGCCAACCTGGCTCATTCTCTGGGCTGTGGAACCTCAACTCAGATAATGGCACAGACTGGCTCTCTTTCAGGAGAGCAGGGGAAAGTGGGCCACAGTCAACCCAGAGCAATGCAAATCCATCCGTTGTTTGATCTTGAAATGTAATCTGAATAAATTGAAATGTATCTCTCTCACTTGCTTTCCTCTTTTTATTATTTTCTCATTTTTTGCCTTTGCTCTGCTTTCTGATGGCTGTGTTAGTCACATGAAACGGCCTGTAGCACTGAGCAAAAGTTGTGATTCACAGTTGGGCTCTCCTTTCTACCCTGAACAATCCTAACTAGCCTTTCAATGAGTCTTTGGGGAACACAAGGTTCTGTTCCTGTTCAGGCATGTGCATACATTTAAACTCTTGCATTGGAAATGAAAGCAATTTGCACAGTGAAGAATCACAGCTTTGGAGCACAGGACTGTTGTCAGTCAAAATAATAATAATAAGGATTTTCCTGGCGTACGCCAAGTTCAATTTTAAAAGGGGAAAAACATCAACAGTATATTTTGAACAGCTGTTTGATTATTTCAGCTGCTAAAAAAAAAAAGTGAGAGAAAACACATTTTGATGTCTAAAACTAATTTGTCAAATTATTATTATTTTTTTTTTAATTTTATAAGTTTAATTTGTGATTTCTATTGAAAGCAGAAATAAAATAAAGTGTAAACATTAGGTGAAAAAAAAAAAAAAACATGAGAAAACGCTAAATGATACCTTGTTGAAATTACTAAAAGTAAAAGTAAAATAAAAATCACTTTATATATAAAGAATTATTTTATGAGCTGCAGATGTAGGCATCGTGCATATATATATATATATATATATATATATATATATATATATATATATATATATATATATATATATATATATATATTGGCTTTTTTATTAGCTAATTTGTGATTGTGATAAAATGTGTAATTATACAATTTGCCTCATAATCGAGCTCATTCTTATCTATTTATATTTACATATATATATTTTTTGGGCAAACGACTAACTGCTAGCACTTCTAACATCTTAACAGACTTTACTAAGCAGATGTATAAAATTAAATTTAAATTTGAAACTAACACTTGACCCTAAAATATACCCAGTTAGCGTATTAGCCTTCCCGTATTTACATGACTGAAGAGGCGTGCAGCTATTAGAGAGATATGCTTGTGTTATTTGGGCCCGACTGAAGGGTCTTTATAATGAGCATGTGATTACAAGGTGAGGGGCTGCTCTCCTGCCAAACTATCTGCTGAAACCTCAGTGAGGGTCAGTGGGGGAGGTGTTTAGTTATAGTCAGGTGAAGGTAGGACACTCTGCCCGGGGTGTCTGGAACTACTGGGATGAAACATGGTACAGAAGCCAAGCAAGACAGGATGGCAGACTGCGAGACAACTGCCAGCGTGTGCCACATCAGATTTTCAATCCAATGATCTTTTTTTTTATTTTTTATTTTTTATTTTTTTTTATGTTTTATGTCACATGTTCTCCGTTTGTTTGGACATTTCTTTTTATAGTTTGTAGACCCTTTGAAGTTTTTTTGTTTGTTTGTATTCTAGTGTGCTGCTTATTTTATTATTATTATTATTATTATTATTATTATTATTATTACTTTTTTTGGAACCTGTGATCTTTTCTAACAATATACACTACCGTTTAAAGTTTGGGGTCAGTATTTATTTTTTTTAGAAAGAAATTAAAACTTTTATTCAGCAAGGAATTGATAAGAAAGCATAGCAAAGATTTATATTGACAGAAAAGATTTATATTTTGAATAAATGCTGTTCTTTTTAACTTTTTATTCATCAAATAATCTATCTATTGCTCAACATGCTTTAAACAACTCAGCATAAGTTAAATATAACTCTAAATAGAACTTCCACCCTCCTGCCATTTAGAGTCCTGGTCAGTCTCTCTCCTCCAGTCTTCTTTCCCAGTGGTCTTTATCTGGTCTCTCCATGCCAATTACTGAAACAAGACACAGGTGTTTGTCATTTGCACTTGGCTACCGTATTTTTCGGACTATAAGTCGCACTTAAGTATAAGTCGCATCAGTCCAAAAATACATCATGACGAGGAAAAAAAACATACATAAGTCACACTGGACTATAAGTCGCATTTTAAGAGAAAACATTACCATCTACAGCCGCGAGAGGGCAGCATAGAGCGCCATCTCGCGGCTGTAGATGGTAATGTTTTCTTTTGGTACTTTTCTCTTGGTTCATGTCAAATTAATTTTGATAAATAAGTCGCACCTGACCTATTTGATAAATAAGTCGCAGGACCAGCCAAACTATCAAAAGAAGTGTGACTTATAGTCTGGAAAATACGGTACTTTGAAATTGCAGTTTATATATATATATATATATATATATATATATATATATATATATATATATATATATATATATATATATATATATATATATATATATATATATATATATATATACCACACATATACACACACTTTTTTGTATTTTTTTTATTTTCTATTTTTTTTTTTTTTTTATGATTGAACATAAGATAATCCATTGTGCAATCAAGCTGTCAGTCTGTCAGAGGTTTAGGTTCAGAGTCCGTTCACACAGCATGTGTTCTTGTGCTCCATATTACAAATGGCCTGTGCTGTTTTGAATCCATTAGTGCTATTTATGTAAATAGAAAAGCTCTCAATAATATGATGTGCCTTCTGACATTTTTATTTGGACAATGGGCCATTCTGTTTCTCAGAATTTAATAGCATTTTCAGGGAATATTTGTCAGCATTTCGTCTCTCACTCGGTCCCATTAAACCAATTTGAGAAGAGTGTTTATTCAAGTTATTGACATTTAAAAGGCCACTTTCACAGCAGTCAACAGGAAGAACCCCATTTAACACTATACTTTCAAGTTCAAGTTCAAGTCTGCTTTATTGTCAATTCTTCCACATGTACAGTACATACATACAGAGAAACGAAATTGCATTACTCTCAGACCCCCGGTGCACACAGATAACATTAACATTAAAGCCTAAAAATCTAGATCAAAATATAAAATGTAGATACAACTATACAATAAGGGAACGTTAAAAAAGACATATAATAAAATTAAAAATAAAGTTAAATAAAGCAGCGCAAGGCGAAAGGCAGATAGAGTACAAATCAATGAAGTGAACAACAGTGCAGATAAAATATTATTTAGTGCAAAAACAAAAGCTCATTAAGTCTGATTAAAGTGGCAAAGGGCTCAAGAGTAGTTATTTTATTTAACTGACTGATGAGATAGTGGAATGACGTCAGTACCATGGAGAATGAGGTAGTGAGCAAACCAATGCTGCACAACGTGACTGATGCATGTCATCGTATATTAGTGAGTGCAGAGTCTTTCGACAGGACTGGTTGCAGGCGACATACCACACAGTGATGCAGCTCGACAGGACGCTCTCGATGGTGCCTCTGTAGAAGGTGTACATGATGGGGGGTGGGGCTCTGGCTCTCCTCAGTTTGCGGAGGAAGTAGAGACGCTGATTTGATTTCTTGCTGTGTTTTCAGTCCAGGAGAGGTCCTCTGTGATGTGCACACCCATGAACTTCTCTCCACCATGCTCACTCTCTCCACAGTCACACCGTTGATGGTCAGAGGAACGTGCTGAGTGTGTGCTCTCCTGAAGTCTACAACAATCTCCTTTGTCTTCTCCACGTTCAGAGAGAGATTGTTGTCACTGCACCACCCGGACAGGCAGCTCACCTCACTCCTGTAGTTTGTCTAATCTTTGTTGCTAATGAGACCCACCACAGTCATCTCATCTGCAAACTTAATTAAAAAGGTTGGAGTTGTGTGAAGGTGTGCAGTCATGGGTCAACTGTAATTCATTTACAAGAAGCAGGTGTTTCCTACACTAACTTACTGTAGTGTGTCATTATGGGATTGCGCGCACATCATTCAAATTCAGAAACCCAGCCGACTGGAGCAGCCCGAGAACGATTGAAGATAAAAGGCTTTATTCATAATTCCTGGTAAGTTCACTTAATTATACTTAAGAAATATAACCTTTTATATTTATTTAAGTCAATCTATAAGCAATTTCATGTCACAATAGCCTCCTATCCTGACATTTAGTGGCCTTTCTGTGCAGTAAACTGGGAATTGCTATCATAGCATACGCCAAATGTTCGATTTTTGCAAGTAAAATGTTTTTATTGAGAGCATTTAAAAGTAGTGTTTACCTAATATGAACGTTACTATCTATCTAAATAACTGACGAAGAGCAAAATTAGAAATTTCATTCGTTTATATGTGTTCAACTATCCCATATTGACTCGACGCCTTACTATAATAAGTGAAAGACATCTTTATATGCCCGACTGGACAAGTTAGCCTGATTAAAAAAAGGAAAAAAAAAAGACTGAGGAAGCATCGAAATGTGAGACTGATTCTGATTATATTAACGTTTCATTCAACATCAAAAAAGCTTAACAGCACACATAAACTCACAGAAAATACATGAGGTAAGTTCAATGTTCAACTGTTGAGTTTATTTATAACATATAAGAAGCATCACAAGTGAGCTGTTTTGCTGAGTATCACGATTGCAAATACATAGTTCAATGAACAATTAGTTAACAAGTAACTTACTTTTTATAGACACAATATAAACTGTTGTTGTATTTCACCGACGAATATAGTTCCAAACAAAGACCAAAGCAAAACTTTCTTTTTTTTTGATTTTGCTAATTCTCAAATCAAAACTCTCCAAACTTGAGCTAAATTATTCATCTTTTTGAATGGATCGGTTCAATGAATGACTCAGTTGATTCCCTCATTAAGTTATTTACTGCCACCTAATGGCGGATTAGTTTCAGGTTTAATAAGTAGCATTGCATTTTTCCAACATTTATTAATTATATTTTCAAATTTCATATAATTTTGCACTGTTAATTATTTAATTTGATTGGTGGTACAGTTCTACAATGTAATATTATAATTTATAATTATAAATTATATCATTTATAATAGTTTATTCTAATATATATGCCTTTTGGGGTGTTAATTTTGGTCTCATTTACAGTACATAATGCTTTAAAGAAATCACAAGATTAGTTTCTTTATGTCTTGTAGGTGCAAAGAATAGCAGCTGATGTGGAGAAATGTTCGATGCTTCAAGACTCTGAAGCTGATTTTATTAGGTAATATATTAATTATTTAATTAATTTGATAAACTTGTAATTTAGATTACATTTTATGTTGAAATTCTACATTGTAGGTTACATTATTGCTTATATTTATTCATTTAAGGTCCACCAGTGGCTTTTGACTATTTGAGGGTCAGATGGTTGTGAATTCATACCTCAACATTGTGCGTCCCGGGAGCAGGCATCTTTTGCACACATAAATTTTTTCAAAGGTAGCAAGTTTTACTTAAGTAATTTCATTCGCGAAAAAAGGTTACTTATTCAAAATAAAATGTAGTCATTCATCACTGTTAACTGTTAATGTCGTTCCAAACCCGTAAAAGCTATATTCATCTTCAGAACATGATTTTAGATATTTCAGTTGAGAACCGGGAGGCTTGCGTCTGTCCCACTGACAGCCAAAAAATTAACAATGTCTAAGCCCAGAAAAGTATGAAAAGGATTGTCAGAATAGTCCATCTGCCATCAGTGGTTCAACTGTAATTTTACGAAGCTACAAGAATTTTTTTTTTTTTTTTATGCAAAGAAAACAAAAAGAACAACTTTATTCAACAAAGTCGTTATCATAGCTGTTTTCGTTCAAATCAAAGCGTAAATAAACATAGAAAGCGTGTCCATGTGACCCAGCTGACACAGAACAGCGGCTGTAGTTTGTGTCTGACAGATACTCTCCAAAAATGGCACTACACTGACACAGAGGAGACTAATTGTTGAATAAATCATTATTTTTGTTTTCTTTGCATACAAAAAGTATTGTCGTCGCTTCATAACGTTACGGTTGAACCACTGATGGACTATTCTGATGATGTCTTTCATACTTTTCTGGGCCTTGACAGTGGTATTTACTGGAGAGTCTATGGGACAGTCACAATCTTCCCAGTTGCATTCAGAATATCTTAAATTGTGTTCCGAAGACAAACGAAGCTTTTACGGGTTTGGAACGACATGGAGGTAAGTGATTCCACATTTTGGGGTGGAGTAACCTTTTAAGTACTGGTAAATGCTGATTGTATTGTATAAGTGGCATTTTGACATTTATTTTATTGAGCTAGTTTCATTTGATACATAACTTTATCCTGATGCTTTTGCTTGTTTTTATGTGCAGATGTTTTCTTGGAATCACATCACTCACTGGATACAAGACGGACACATGGAGGCAAAACAAGAGGGACAACCCTCATGTGTGTGCTCATCTCAGAAAGTTGATGGACTTTCAGTATGTATTTATTAAATTGTCTTTTGCAGAGATATTCTTAATTTAATAGAACATAAGCTCAAACAACAGAATTTGTGATTTAATGTTGATTCCGGCATTTTATTTGAATCCTTTTCTTTAAAACATTTTTTATTTTTATTTTTAAATGTTTAAAAAAATGTGTAAAAATTATGTTGATTGACCTTCATTTTTATAGAAAGTACTCTGAATATGGCTTTTTTTAAACAGTTATTTGTGATGCTATGCTATTTTTATGATAAGATATAACTGTTGAAAGACTGAAAATTGTATTTTACCAGTACAAGCCTTGCAATGTCTTTCTGCCAGTTTTAATAAATACTTATTTGCATCATCACTGACTTGGTTTTCATTCATTTGTAAATGTATTAAGATAGAGCTCATGATTATGCATTTATATCAGTATTTTATAGTTTACTGTTAAAATTATTCTTTAAAGCAGTTTCATTGTTAAATTATTACAACATCATATTGTATTTAGGGGTATTTACATGATTTTATTGGCAACTTTTCTTGCCAGTTAAATACTGCAATTTAATGAAATAACAAAAAAAAAATGCTGTAAAATATATTTACAGGACTTTATTGGCAACTTTTTTTGCCAGGTAAATACTGTACTTTAGTGAATTTACAAAATATTGCTGTAAAACAAACTACTTGTAAAATTCAATGTTACTGTAAAACAATATTACAAAATACTGTATTTCACATACAACAATTAACTGTTATTTGCTTTGCAGTAATTTCCTGTAATCAATTTTACAGCAATTAACATCATTTTTACGGGATTTTATTGGCAACTTTTTTGCCAGTAAAATCCTGTAAATTCTACAGTACATTTTTTACAGTGTAGGTATAGAAAAGAATCAGTTGGAAAAATCATCATATATAGTTACAACCTCAACACCAAACGATATGTCTCCAGCACAGCTCACCACCCAAAAAACAGCATTCCTATTTCGGATAAAAACACCTGCTGAACGTTTTCTACGTGTATTTATGTATTTAGAAAACAACATCAAGTATTTCCATCGCTTCATAACGTTACGGTTGAACCACTGATGGCAGATGGACTATTCTGACACTGCTTTTCATACTTTTCTGGACCTTGACAGAGTGATTTACCTGCCAGTCTATGGGACAGTCACAAGCCTTATAGTTTTCATGCAAAATATCTAAAATTTTATTCTAAAGATGAACAAAGCTTTTATGGATTTGAAATGACTTTGGGGTAAGTGATTAATGACAACATTTTAATTTTGGGGTGGAGTATCTCTTTTATCCCCATTGAAAATCTGTGGAATCTGCTGTCCACAAACGGTCAACATCGCATTAAACTGAGCTTGAGCAGCTCTAAAAAAAAAAAGAAAAAAAAAAGAGAGTAGAGTAGAGAAGTAGAGAAAGAGATATAACCAAACAGACTAAAGGCTGTAATTAAAGCAAAAGGTGGTTCATGAAAATACTAACACAAGGCATTGATTTTCAAACTCAGTGATTCTGTTTGTTTGTTTATTTATTTGTTTGTTTGTTTTCTGACATGTTGGTGTTATATTTTCCACTTGGATGCTGACTTGAGTAAATATAGCTGGGTAAAAATGTGTCTGTCTTCATTTCAGGCAGCAAATCAACAAAATGTGATTCTTTACCCATGTGTGTTTACATGTACACATACACATATGTGTAGCTGCACACTTTTGATTGAAATGGAAATGATCCATCTCCTGAGGGAATGTGGAACAGGACATCAGAAATGAGAGTTCACAGGAACACTGGTAGTGTGAGAGTTCTGGTGTGCCATATAATCCTCTCTCAGTTGTAGGACAAATTAAAATCCTAATTAATAGGGTTCTCTCTGCAACCAAAAACTAGTTTGGCCAAATTAGGTCAGGGTTGGCAAGAATCAAGCCAGTACAGTTAAACAAATTGCTTCCTACCATTAGAATGTTCTCGTTCTAGAAGTCCTCAAGGTGGAGATCAGGCTGAATGGACAAATGGCATTAAACATATATACTAAATACATTTAGAATGTACCAAAAGATTTAGGTTTCACAAAAATATGTTCATTCATTTATTAATTCATTCGTTTGTACGTTCATGAAAAAAAATGTTTCTACAAAAATATTAAGCAGCACAACTAGGTATATTAGGATACTAACATACCAATATGGCATTATTGCAAAATGTTTCTACTAAAATATTAAGCAGCACAACTAGGTATATCAGCAGAGGTGGGTAGTAACGAGTTACATTTACTTCGTTACATTTACTTGAGTAATTTTTTGGGGTAACTAATACTTTTCGGAGTATATTTAAAGATGGGTACTTTATACTTTTACTTGAGTAAATTTATTGGGAAAAATCTGTACTTTTACTTCGTTACTGTGGGCGACGCTCCTCTCGTTACTTTATCTTAATGCAATAAATGTTATAAATGCTTCAGTTTATTCCAAACGCGCCGTCTACTTTTCTCTGGGCGATGAGCGATGCCCATTCGTGAATGATTCATTCTTTTGAGTCAATTCTGTTCAAAGGCTTGATCAATCCAATTGGCAAACGAGTGAATTGATTCATGAATCAGTTTGAATGATTCGTTCAGTTCCCTGTCGCGTGCGCTGAGCGTCTGAAGCGGTTCACTCAGAGTTGTAACGTTTAACATCAGCAGCGTTGAAAACAGGGCTATGGAACTGCACTGAATTGAAAGCAAATCTGCAAAGGCTATTATTTGCTTGCGATGGAGATCCTTATTAGATGAACGCGTGTGCTGTCTACTGTTTAACATGTAATAACTTGGGCTACATTTGATTACAGGACACGATACCACTGTGACATTAGTTTGTTGTACGTGTGTGGCTTATAACAGAGGGGAGTCAAGTTGAATGCAGCTTCCAAAAGACAAAAAAAAAAAAAGCTGCTTAAAATTGTATTCATTTTAATACAGTCACACCGGTGCGAGTACGTTCAGCAAGTCATATCATCAGTTGCTAAATTCAAATCTGTGATCGCTTGCTGGCGCTGAGCCAGAGACAGACGCGTTTTTACAGCGCTGCGCATTAACCAATCACACACGATTCTGTTGAGCTTTTGAATGCGTCACTCGCTCACTGACTGAATACCTCTTTCTGGCGAATTCTCTCGTCAGAAACAACAAAGTGCAGATGTGTGTACGAATCTATAATTGAGATATTGATTTTACAGTGTTAACAGTTTCAGTGATTTTAATAGGGGTTTTTGAGAGTGACTGAGCTCTAGACTGTCAGTGAAAATTATCTTTAATAATGTAAATGTTATTTGCTCTCTTTCTGAACAATGAAAGATTAGCAGCAATATTTATATCACATTAACTTTCAATGTTAAATTCACATTTAATATAAAGTCAGTTGTATTAAAAATATCTTATGGCATGACACCTATATCTGTTAGGTTACTTAAGTAAACATACAGGGTTTTATAATAAATTACATAAATTGGAGTAAAGGCTGATGAAATATATACATTTATACACACACACATACATTACATACATTTTATCTATATATCTAAATAAAAATAGGCTCAGTATATATGACCCAAAGTAACTAGTAACTAACTACTTGAGTAGATTTTTTATCCGATACTCTTTTACTCTTACTCAAGTAACTATTCAAGACTAGTACTTTTACTTTTACTTGAGTAAATATTTCTAGAATTACTTTTACTTTTACTTGAGTACAGTTTTTGGGTACTCTACCCACCTCTGTATATCAGGATATTAATATACCAATATGGCATTATTGCATACTGACAAACACCACATTGAAAGCAGAATTAGCAAAAAAAAAAAAAAAAAAGAACACCACCACTTTCACCTTTACAGCGTTATTTATTAACACATTCTGTTATCTATTAATGTATTTTTATCAAGCACTAACGGAGGAACAACTATAAATAGTATAGGAAATATATGCGAGATATTTTGCTTCTTGGTTTAAGTATATCTTGTTCAGTTCTCCAGTCCTGTGGGTGTGTGTTCCTCCACTGATACACTATGACTGATTATTTGCTCTTCTCCAGGGTCTGTGACCTGCTGATTTTCCCTAGAACTCTACGAGGTAAACCCCATGGTGTCGAATGCTTAATTGTCTTCCTGTGGGAAGGTGAGAATCATTATCGGTGATGGATTGAACTGAACTTTCAAGGGCAAATTAAATGTCTGAAAAGGTGAATGTTTAATTCTTGCTCAGAGCGAAGCAGATATTAAGTATATAGCAATGTCTGACCTCTGACCCCCTCATGTCAGGAGAAATGACAAATTATTCAGGAGCTTAGAATGAATGACAACAAATGTCTGAACTGTCTGAATGGATAGATATTTTTTAATTGTATTTATTTATTTTAAAGGGGATGTGTGTGATAGAAAGATAGAAGCTGCTTAGTATTTGTGTGATAACTGTGATACTCTACTATTCAACAGTTATAAAGCCAGTAGGTGGCGACAGGTGACTGTCTCTATGAGTAAGTCATTTGAATCAACAAATCATGAATCATCGTAGATTTCATTCAAGAATGACAGCAAGTAATTTGTATATGCATACTAGCTAGTGCTGGGCGGTTTGACCAAAAATGTACACCATTTTATTTTATTTTTTCTAAATTATGCCGGTTTTCCGGTTTATGACGTTATTTTATTTTTATTTTATTTTATTTTTTTTCATGCATTGTAAGTCTTTTATCACATAACAGTAGCAATCTTTCATATAGACATTAGTTTAAACTCAATAAATATAAACAAAGGATTATTCATGCATTTTACTTCTAGGTTTGTATAATAAGCTGCCCAAGCCAGCGGCAAAACATTTAAACACAATAATTAGGCTACTTTTCTTGTTAAAATATTTAAAATTAAAACACCACAGACAGAAACAGTGTCATGCA
Organism: Carassius gibelio; assembly: GCF_023724105.1. Taxonomy (NCBI): domain Eukaryota; kingdom Metazoa; phylum Chordata; class Actinopteri; order Cypriniformes; family Cyprinidae; genus Carassius; species Carassius gibelio. Next base: position 9,272,119 of record NC_068390.1, read on the forward strand.
TTTGGAATTAAATCTTTATCACAAGCAATCATACGGGTCTTAATGAACTATGTTTTTCTGCTTCCATAAAAGTGAATATATATATTGTTTTCCTTGTTTATCTAAAGTGCTCTTTTTCTTGTTTTAAACCTAGCCAAAAAACCATATGACTGCGTTTCCATGTCAATCCATGTTAATTTTTCAAAAATAGCAAAAATAGATTCAGTACGTTAACAATCGCTGCACTGCTGCAGATGACGCACCGCTCCTTGAACACACTGACGGACCGCAACCTCGTTCAGCTGGAATCCGTTAATACACACTGCAGACAGACTATGTGTGACACAGGCATTATAACGTAACACCAGAGCACTGCTGTGTCCACCCTCACCACGTCTCACAGTTGCTGCTTAGAAGTGCAACATTGTAAAGGGTCCATCTGCAACAGTGTCACGAGGCCGCGGTGCAGCATAACGTTCGTTCCGAACGCTGAGTAATTAAATATAAACCGATTTTCGGTATGAACTGGTTTACCGCCCAGCACTAATACTAGCATACTTGGCTACTCTCAAAATATATTGTAGAAATAGTAAGACTAATTAGTATGCTGTTACAAATCCAGCACTTACTAAATTCTTTTACAAATAAGTAATTGGTTCATTTTACTTAACCAGTTTGTTCATGAATCAGTTTTGTTCACTCAGTGTTAAATGAATCAGCTTTGTTTGGAGATATTTTAATTGGCAGAGCAAAACAGAGGACATGACTGGCAAAGTGTGCCTAAAATTGTATGTTTATCGATATTAACTTCTCATTTATTGAATAACACTATGAAAACAAACTCACTTATTTGCACTGCTTCCTTATTACTCCAACAATTTGTCAGTAATGAAGAGTTGCATTGTCTAATTAATAATAGAGAGGCTTTGATACATCTTTTGAACTAGCTACAGATCCTAAATAATTTTTTCTTAATTATGTAGGTTGTATGATGATCATTGACCTTTTCACTGCTTAATAAAAGCCGCCAGCCATAAAACACTCTTGCTTTAAGAAAGTGTCATGACATTCAGCCAAGTATGGTGACCCATACTCAGAATTCGTGCTCTGCATTTAAACCATCCAAAGTGCACACACACACAGCAGTGAACACACACACACACCATTAACATACACCCGGAGCAGCAGGCAGCCATTTATGCTGCGGCACCTGGGGAGTAGTTGGGGGTTCGGTGCCTTGCTCAGGGGCACTTCAGTCGTGGTATTGCCAGCTCAAACCTCAAACCCACAACCCTAGAGTTAGGAGTCAAACTCTCTAACCACTAGGCCACGACTTCCCATGAACATTGTTACATTCCATTTGTTGTCCTATGCAATATTAATACATGTTGCTGTTTTTTGGTTGATGTGAGCTGTGTGACTGTAAATATAATGGCCTATTATAATTAATTGGTGATATAATTGGCCTTTTATGAATTGCATGACCAGTCAGGATGGGGATCATCTAAAAATAATTATGCCACAATCGCTGTTTATTTATTCATTACAAGTGCTAATTGCATGCAAACATGACACTTTAGCTAAACAGTTTAAAAACGCTATGAGAGGAGCAAGACGAGAAGGACTTCAGGTGTTTCCAATCCTATTGTTATGGCAAATAATATAAAGTCCCTGATGGTACATAATTGTGAGCCATAAGGTGAAATAATCTGAATTATATGATATAGCCTTGAGAAGCTGTTATGCCTCTGCATCACTCAATTCAAAAAGTAGCATAACTATTATTCCATGTGCAGTAATGGGTTTTTAGTCAATATTTGACTGACAGGTTGATGCATTTATTTGATCAGTCAGTCAGCACATTGTTTGCTCTGCTATTTTTCCACTGAGCCAAACAGAGATTATTTTGCTATAATGAAGGTGAGTTGGATTTGGCCTTGGTGATTGTCTGTGTGTAAATAGGCCACAGGCCCACATGCCTGATCAGAAGAATCACAGAATATATGGATCTGAAATGGCCAAGTTAGGGAGTTGTTCTTCCTAATTATTCCAGATTCAAGAGGTCATCAGGCAAATAGGGGTCATCCAATTCCCACTGTTTACCTCACAGTCTATCATAAAAAAATCTATAATGAAAAGATAAACAGTACCCTGTGCAGTCAGCTTAACCAGAACTGAAAGTTACTGATTTATGCAGTAACCCGTGATCTGATTGGTCTGAAATGTGGGCTCTAAGGCTATACTGTGGACTTTACAAATATGGGATCCACTGTATAGGTCTCTACATGTGGACCCCAGTCCTCTACCTGTTCTCATGGATTCAAGAAGCCAGGGTGCTTAGAGACGGCATTCCCCTTATACTGGCCTCAGTGACAGACAAAGAGCTAGTCTGAGGTTTTGAACCTTTGTGTCCAGTTTACGTAGCATCTCAATTATCAGACAGGACAGAGCAAAGCTAGGGCTGGGTCTGCCTCCTCCAGGGGCAGTGCTTACAGGCTCACCACTTGATACTTGAAGGGAGTAATTGGAACCTTGGGCACGTAACCAGGCCATGGCCTCAGGATAACCTGATGCTTAGAGGTCACCTACCCTCATGATGGAGGCAAATGCAAGCAGGAGTAGAGTTTTCATTGACAGAAACTTCAGCTTGACTGTCTGCTAAGGCTCAAATTGGCCCTGCTGTATTGCTCTGAGCACTAGAGTCAGGTCCCAAGAGGGTATAGAGGGGGCCGTGGAGGATTTAGCCTTCTTGCCCCCTAAGGAACCTTGATAATTAAGTCAAGCTTCCCCAGCGACTGCCCTTCTATGGATTAATAGTTAACAGCAATTGCAGCCACATAGGCTTTAAGGGTCAAGGGAGACAGCCTTCGCTCCAACCCTTGCTGCAAAAAGGACAGCACAACTCTGTAAGGGCATATTTGGGGGTCTTCTCGGTAAGAAGAACACCACTCAATGAACCGGTTCCACTTCAAGCATAAGCATGTCTCATAGACGGTGCTTTCGCTGAAATGATGGTGTCAACTACCTCTTGGGATAGGTCACCTGAAACCTCCGGGTCCCATCTAGGGACCAGATATGACGTTTCCAGAGCTCTGGATTTTTGTGCCAGAGGATGCCCCATCTTTAAGTTAGTAGATCCTTCCTCAGAGGAATCGGTCAGGGAGGGGCTGTCACGAGGAGCATCAGTTCTGGCAACCAGGTCCGGTTAGGCCAATAGGACGCCAATAACAGGATCTGCTCCTCATTCTTGGGCATCACAAGTGTGGACAACACACTACCCAGAGAACTTGCAGTGACTTTCATCGCTCAAGGTGTGAGATCAACTGTGAACTTCCAGATCATGACCACCCTTGTGCAGATCCCTTGCATTAGCCTGAAAAGCCTGCAGTAACACCGTAACATGTTAGATGTTCTCCACAGGCCATATAAGCATTGTTGGTTAGACGAGTAACTACAGACTCAAAGGAGAGGCATGGCTTGCTCTGTCAGGAGGAGGCAGTTTTAGGATACGACTGCATCACAAACAATCTCTCCACTGGGAGGGGACCAATGTATACCCCTAGCTAAGATAGATATAGATAGAGGCAGAAGCAATGGACCTCATCCCATTCGAGGAAACAGAGCTTGTCCCGCAACAAGATGATAACTTTCCTGCAATGAGAACATGAGTCATCCACAAATACCACATCAGCGTGCTAAATGCCCAGGCATGTGAGGCAGCAATCTTGACCATCACCCAGCAACAGGTAATGACCGCATCCAGACACGGCTGGTTGATACATTGTCTATACCAAGACCCAAATCGTCTTTACAAAGACATAACATCAAGTTTGCAACACAACATCTTCTTTAAATAGACAGACCCATTTGTCTGCAACACAAACAGGGGATAGTGCAGTCTGATGGTTTGGCAACTGAAATGTGTTTAACGATAGATTAAAACAGGGAGGCAGTCTCAATTCCCACAAGCACTCAGCACTGACCTCCATTCTGGATCCATTTGGAGTGATTACCCTTAAAACTCTTGCTAAGAAATTAATTGGAGCTGCAGGAGTTTAGCATGGGAAAGGATGAGTGCTGTGCTACTTAGTCTAAAATGAATCTTCATAAAACCTGCAAAAACCCTTTATTTGACATTTGCTCTATATGCCACCTTTTGAATCATTAAATTTGAACTTTTTTAACAATAAAAACAAGTTTTGTACATTTGTAAAGAAGATTTTGCTTTATTTTTTTAAATTCTCATTTGTCATTGACTTTTTATCACCCTTTACTGTGATATATATAAAGAGTTTGGTTGCAAAATGCAATAAATCAATTTTTACCAAGAATGTGGCAAGATGAAAACCACTATTTTCTGTTTCAAACTTTCACATAGCATCTTTAGGTTATAATGAAATGACAAATTAAAATCCAGGTTTTCAAATTTTCAGATTCATCATAAAACTTTATTTTTATATTTATGTTTTTTTTTTTTTTACAAAAACATAAATGGCATTAATAAAAACACTAACACTGACAAGCTTTGCAATATCGTGATCATAATCGAATGTGATTCATCTAATGAACGTGATATAGCATAGCATGTCACTGATCTGTGGCTTGGTGTATTAAATGCATCTGAAATATTTACAAAATTGGCTTTACTGAAGAGATGCACATTTACAATCACATCCAATTATTTGTGCAGCCTTTGTTGATCACAAAGTAGATGAGGAAAACTAGGATGCCGGGTGTAATCAAAGCCATTACTGTCTAGAGTGCGTGGAATGGTGCGCTGTGATTGTTAGAGTGGATGTATCACTTTCTGCAAAAAAAGGATACTGGTGTTTGTAGCGTTTTGGAAAAAAGGGAGAAAACATGACCTGATAACTTAATAAAAAGTAAAAAAAAAAAAAAAAAAAAAACTTCAATACCAGCCAGATACAATACTGTTTTTGGCGGAAACTATATATATATAGTCCCTTATATATATATATATAAGGAAAGCACAGAAGACGAGATACTTTATTATTATTATTAATAACAAAAGAGCAATAATAAGTGCTGTGACAAGTCCCTGTTAGTTTAATGCAGCACACGTAGTAATTTTTTTTTTTGTTTTGTAATAAGTAGATAGAATAGAAAAAAGAACAGCTATAGTAACAGTTATTATTATTTAATAAAATATATATACAGTATTGTTCAAAATAATAGCAGTACAATGTGACTAACCAGAATAATCAAGGTTTTTCGTATATTTTTTTATTGCTACGTGGCAAACAAGTTACCAGTAGGTTCAGTAGATTCTCAGAAAACAAATGAGACCCAGCATTCATGATATGCACGCTCTTAAGGCTGTGCAATTGGGCAATTAGTTGAATTAGTTGAAAGGGGTGTGTTCAAAAAAATAGCAGTGTGGCATTCAATCACTGAGGTCATCAATTTTGTGAAGAAACAGGTGTGAATCAGGTGGCCCCTATTTAAGGATGAAGCCAATACTTGTTGAACATGCATTTGAAAGCTGAGGAAAATGGGTCGTTCAAGACATTGTTCAGAAGAACAGCGTACTTTGATTAAAAAGTTGATTAGAGAGGGGAAAACCTATAAAGAGGTGCAAAAAATGATAGGCTGTTCAGCTAAAATGATCTCCAATGCCTTAAAATGGAGAGCAAAAACCAGAGAGACGTGGAAGAAAACGGTTGACAACAATCAAAATGGATAGAAGAATAACCAGAATGGCAAAGGCTCAGCCAATGATCACCTCCAGGATGATCAAAGACAGTCTGGAGTTACCTGTAAGTACTGTGACAGTTAGAAGACGTCTGTGTGAAGCTAATCTATTTTCAAGAATCCCCCGCAAAGTCCCTCTGTTAAAAAAAAGGCATGTGCAGAAGAGGTTACAATTTGCCAAAGAACACATCAACTGGCCTAAAGAGAAATGGAGGAACATTTTGTGGACTGATGAGAGTAAAATTGTTCTTTTTGGGTCCAAGGGCCACAGGCAGTTTGTGAGACGACCCCCAAACTCTGAATTCAAGCCACAGTACACAGTGAAGACAGTGAAGCATGGAGGTGCAAGCATCATGATATGGGCATGTTTCTCCTACTATGGTGTTGGGCCTATTTATCGCATACCAGGGATCATGGATCAGTTTGCATATGTTAAAATACTTGAAGAGGTCATGTTGCCCTATGCTGAAGAGGACATGCCCTTGAAATGGTTGTTTCAACAAGACAATGACCCAAAACACACTAGTAAACGGGCAAAGTCTTGGTTCCAAACCAACAAAATTAATGTTATGGAGTGGCCAGCCCAATCTCCAGACCTTAATCCAATTGAGAACTTGTGGGGTGATATCAAAAATGCTGTTTCTGAAGCAAAACCAAGAAATGTGAATGAATTGTGGAATGTTGTTAAAGAATCATGGAGTGGAATAACAGCTGAGAGGTGCCACAAGTTGGTTGACTCCATGCCACACAGATGTCAAGCAGTTTTAAAAAACTGTGGTCATACAACTAAATATTAGTTTAGTGATTCACAGGATTGCTAAATCCCAGAAAAAAAAAAAAAAAATGTTTGTACAAAATAGTTTTGAGTTTGTACAGTCAAAGGTAGACACTGCTATTTTTTTGAACACACCCCTTTCAACTAATTGCCCAATTGCACAAGTTTAAGAGCGTGCTTATCATGAATGCTGGGTCTTGTTTGTTTTCTGACAATCTACTGAACCTACTGGTAACTTGTTTGCCACGTAGCAATAAAAAATATACTAAAAACCTTGATTATTCTGGTTAGTCACATTGTACTGCTATTATTTTGAACAATACTGTATATATATATATATATATATATATAATAAGTAGAAAGAACAGAACAATATAGATTGCTAGCATTAGAGGGTCAAGTTTTATATATAAAAACAGATAGAACAGAAATATAACAGACAATGCTATTATTAAAGCAGCAAGTTATTATTATTTAATAAATAAGAAGCAAAGTATATAGAATATAAAAAATAATAATAGAGAACGCTAGTGTTAGAGGGTCAATTTTTTTTTTTTTTTTGGTACTTATTTTTATTTACAGGTTTTTGCAGGTTTTTGCAGGTTTTCTTAATCCAGTACTATATTACAATGTTGCAGTTCTCTCTCATTATAAGGATAAGCATTCAGGAGCTCAGAATAAAAAGGGATTCCATTTTGGTTCCTCTCTCTCTCTGCTTGGTGACTAAAATGTGTTTAACGATAGATTAAAAGAGGGAGGCAGTCTCAATTCCCACTAGCACTCAACACTGACCTCCATTCTGGATCAATCTGGAGCGATTACTCTTAAAACTCTCATTAAGAAATTAATTGGAGCTGCAGGACTTTCAAAATGGGAGAGGATTAGTGCAGTGCTGCACCGCCCAATTGATTTTACACACTCTTGGCTTTAGGGCCTTGGGGGCCGACTTCTGTTCCACACATTGGCTTTTTTGGAGTTGAGAGGTAGGAAAAAATACTGATTATGTGCCCTATTTGTCTATTTTTGTTTGAAATTATAGGTTGTATCAGATCAGTTCTGCTCATGCGCTCAGTATAATAGCTCTTACTCACTCTTCGAATCTCCGACCTGACAATAAAACAGGGTTCAATAAGCACCCTTGATGTCTATAATAGATTTGATAGGAAACAAGTGGAAAATAGCAGTGCACGGTTTATTAGTTTCTTGTTGAGAGAGCCCTGTTTATAGCTAGGCTAGATAAGGATGGTGCTTCACTAATGTTAGCTGGCAGATATGAGATGTGCGGACACGCACACTCACACTTATACACAAGAGTATGCTTGCAGCCCCTTGGCAGTACGGTTTATTGATTGAGACAAATGCATTCTGTAGTTGAAGAACTCACCCTCAAATAAAAAGCGAATTCAAGACTGTCAATTAATTGTTTGCTCAAGACAATTTCGCAGCAAGCTGATTGTCAGCATTTGTTTTCCTACCTGTTATAACAAACTGTTGGATGCTGACAGGTATTGATGCTCCCCTGCAGAAGGAGTGAAAGTGGGTGGGCAGTGTGCTGTGATTTCGGCTCTGCAGAGTTCAAACTAACACAATGTGTGGTAGTTTTATGAAGATGAATTATTTGATGTTCTGTCAACAACAAAAATTATTAAAGTAGTTTTAAAAAATAATTTAGAAGAATGACAGAGAATTTCTGTGCTAAAAATCTTACTTCCGGGTTGGTACAAGTTTCGGCTGTTTTTTTTTTTTCGATCGTGACATAGACAAGAACGGAAGTCCTTATATGAGCATTTCTCCTGGAAAAGCATGGCCGCGCACACACATTGACCAGATGAGAGTGAGACCTTGCACATCAACGCCCTTGAAAATCGTCTGCAGCGTTGCATAGGATTTGTTCGAAAATGCCTCCAAATAAGCACATTTTTGGATGTGAGGCAAAGTTTACCGTGTTCAGCTTCCCCAAGAACCCAGCGTTGCAAGAACAGTGGATGCAGTTTGTTTTTCCACTGCAGCAACGGAGTGTAGCAAGTGCGTTTGTGTGTTCTGGTCATTTGAGTGACTAATGTTTTATAAACAAGGCCCAGGTCGACGCTGGATTTGAACATCATTTGCTATTAAAGCATGGAGCTGTCCCTGTGATAAAAAACCCCATTCATGCACGTACAATTGTATCAGATTTCTGTATTTGGTTGGAAATCAGCACATAAGCGATTGAGAAGTAATGTTAATGCAAACAACACGAAACATCAGTATTATAGCCCCCGCTCAGTATTATTGCCCCGCCCCGCTTTTTCCGGAAAGAATCGGAAAGCTGTATTTTTCTTTTTGGATATATGAAGGATGCAGTACTACTCTATAGGTACTCAAGATTAACAAGTGAAACTATGTTATGTACCCTTTAAATAAAATCAGGTCTTCTTTCAGATCTGTGCCATTGAACTTAACTTTTAACATTGCAAAAATACAGAAGAGAAAGAGTGAGAGTGGCTATTTACCTCAGAAGTAGGCAATCGCGCATTCTCACATCTGCAGCGCTTATTTTTATATTTAACGTTATATATTTCCTATTCTTGAACAAAATCAATGCTTAACATTGATTCAGTATTACTTTTGATGAAAAAAAAACACACACACAAAAAAAAAAAACAATCCCACACACAACATCAACATCCAAAGCGATTTACAATTTGCCTCACATTCACCCATTCACACACTCAGCCATTCAAGGCGCCATCCAGCTCGTCGGGAGCAGCTGGGATTAGGTGTCTTGCTCAAGGACACCTTGACACTTGGTCAGGTGGAGCCGGGGATTGAACCACCAACCTACATGAACCACTGCCGCCCCACTGCCAATGCCAAATTGTACAGTGGGATCACTGCTGCATTAACATTGTCAAATGCTAGAGGCACTGAAAAGCAGCATTCAAGTAAGAAATGTCTTCTTATTAAAGCTACAGTAGTTCAGTTTAGAGAAGCGGGTGATTTTCTGTTTATTGTATTGTTTGGCTCATATTAACAGCGTAGGCAGCAGTACTGTATATTACACCGCTGTCCTTTAATATATACAGATCTAATATAAACATGTCATTTCTTTCCCAGCTGTTTACCTTAACAATACCAACCGTATTTTTGTAACTTGTGTGTGTTTTGAACATAAAAATTATTTTATAAAAAAGTGTATTTGACAGTTTAAGAGCAATAAGACATGAAAGAATCCAGCGCTTCTTGAAAACTACAGACCGGTATCCCTTCTTCCATTCATTGCAAAGACACTTGAGTGAGCCGTGTTCAACCAGCTTTCTATGTTCCTTGTACAGAACAACCTCCTGGACAGCAACCAATCTGGCTTCAAAAGTGGCTACTCAACTGAGACTGCTCTGCGACTAGTTAGAGCAGCTTCAAAATCCTCGGTACTCATCTTACTGGACCTGTCTGCTGCTTTTGACACTGTTAATCACCAGATTCTCCTGTCCACCCTCAGAAAAATCTCTGGAACTGCATTCCTGTGGGTTAAGTCCTACCTCTCTGACAGATCCTTCAGTGTGTCTTGGAGGGGTGATGTTTCAAAGTCACACCACCTTGCTACTGGGGTTCCTCAAGGCTCAGTACTTGGACCACTTCTCTTCTCCATCTACATGACATCATTAGGATCTGTCATACAGAAGCATGACTTTTCTTATCACTGCTACGCTGATGACACCCAACTCTTCTTCTCATTCCAGCCAGATGACCCGATGGTAGCTGCTCGCATTTCAAAATGCTAAATGATTAAATGTAATGTAAATGTAAATAGAACTCAATTTAGTACTCACTAGTTGTATGACAGCTGCTCTCTGTGCATGTGCTTCGTATGTGTATCCTCTATCCATAATATCCCTTTCTCCATTGAAAAAGTTGTCGGAATCCGGAGAGAAATATGCATAGATCAAGCATCCTTTAAAGCCAAAACAATCCAAAACAATTCTAAACAAATATGTCAGTGGATTTTTATGTAAAAAAGTATATGCATGCTGGGAATACAAATATGTTGTAGAATAGTAGCTGGTACTCCAGTTTACTTTAATTTTAATCAACTTTGTAAAAATGGCATGCTAATAATGAGAGCAGTGAATACAAGAGTGAGAATGGGGCCCATAGGAGGAGTTGTTTCTGAGGCAGATCTCCTGCAAGGAAGGCAGAAAATGGGATACAAATAGATACAAATAGCATTTTGTACCTTCATGTACAAATGTCACCAAAGCCTACTCTGATTTAAGTATGTTGTCATATCTGATATAGATGCATTCTCATCAGTTAGATGATTCGTCATTCCCAAGTTTTTTTTTAAATAATTTTTTTTTTTTTCTTCTTACTTTGTTACTGTATGTAGAGCTATCTGGGAAACAAAATAATACTAATTTGACCGTAATTTCTAAAATCTGAGAGTAGAAGCAGTTTTAATGTATCAGATTTTTAAATATATATTAATATTACCAAGAATAATTGCTGTTTCAGTTTTTTTAGACGCCTGAAAAATTAGTGCCTTAACACGTCATGCACTTTGCTTGATTACTTTTTAAAATGGTGAAGATGAAAGCCATCCAAACGTCTTCAAACCAGAACTCTACACATAATGCAAGAATGTGAATATGTTTGTTGCTGTTGGCAAGAACAAAACCTCAAAACAATTTCAAGCTGAATGTGCCGCCAAGGGATGTGGCATTTTGCAAAATGTCATATTGACATATCACACTCTTACATTAATCTTCCAGCTGTAGCTATATGTGTCTGGATGACAAATGGTTTTATCCACATCAATCATCCTGTCCTCAGAAACTAAACCTTATACATCATAAGTTCTCAAATTCTTTAAAAGCCATTCCCTAAAGTTAATAAATTCAAAGACGTCAATGAAATGATTAGAGAGAACATGAAAAATGCCCGTTCTTAGTCTTTGGACATGATTTTAGCTGACGCAGTATGATGAATGTGGCTTTAAAATGGTGAATTGCTAATTGAACTCAGCAGTCCATGTCGGTGACTACTTAACATTCTTGCTCAAAATGAACTGCTCTGATCAATTAGACTCATCAGACTGTGAGAGGGGATGCCTGTGGATGACAGCAGTGGTCTTTCGGTTTGCCTGTGGTCTGCAGGAACATTGTGAGGCCAGTGAGGGCTTCCTGTGGGTACACTGTAAATGCTGTGGATGTTTTTATCTGAAATAAATAAATAAAATGAATCATCACAAACTTTTCCAAATTACATTGTTCTAAGTATTCTTGTTGTCAGAAGATAATTGTATTTATTTCTGTCTTCCTTGTAGATGCATAATAAAATTATTTCTGAACTCAATTATTGTTTTGCTTGAGTTATTATTTAATCAATAATAAAAGCAATGCATATGCAGCAATTCATGTGAAGTCCAAGCCAGTCTATTAATTTTTATCCACTTTATCACTGTGACTATACATTTCATTGAATTGATTGTTTATGTTCATGTTTTCATGTTTCTTGGTTCCTGCCTTGTAATACGATTCCCTGTTCCCTAATGTGTTTTGACTTGTGCTCTCTTGGTTAATAGATATGTTCGACTTCATGCGGCAGACCGATCGTTGACTTGAAGTAGTGCAGGCCAGCTAGAAATTTGGTCCAATCTGAGACAGCACTGACCCTGCATTACTTTGACGTATGGCATTAAAGTACTGCAACAGCATTTCGAGATCAGTCACCTGACTCAGCCGGTGCAGCTTCTCCAAAGCAACTGCAGGAGAACTGATGACAAGACAGCTGTTCCACGATTGTCCAAACTGTGAAGTGGAGCAGGTTACCTTGTTTTGGATACTCATCCACAGGCAACCCGTTTTGGATGTGGGGAAGGGCTTTTTTGTGCTATAAATCTGAGCAGCACAGGGGTTTATATATATATATATATAAATATATATATATATATACACACACAACAGAATTTGCTTTGTTCCTTCACAGTTGTCCAGCATCCCTCACCCACCCCTTCTCCGCACCATGGCCCATGGTCTTGCCCTCTGCTGCATGGTTCAAGCCTACCGTTGCTCCATGCCCCAGACCCACCACTGTTCCACAATTTGGGTTTTGAGGTTTTGTTTGTGCTTCTGGCGCTACCTATAGAGGGGTGATGTGTAAAAAAGGTTTATGTTCATGTTTTTATGTCTCTTGGATCCTGCCTTGTCATGTGATTCCTTATTACCTCATGTGTTCTTGCCATGTGCTCCCTTAATGTTTCATGTTGTGATTGGTTAATGTAGTTGTGTCTCGTTTCTTATTGGTTGAATAGTCTTTTGTGACCCCTTTTTGTTAAATATATATTCTACAACATGATTAATGGCATACAAAAAGAGTTTTAATACAAAACTTTAATTTAATCTAATACACAAAGCCGTAGATCACCATCAAGATACACAACATCTCATTCATTAGATGATTCACATTCTATTATGAACGTGATATTGCAAAGCTTGACTTTTAGTATATTTGCAGTACAAACTACAAACAGAGAGTTAAACTATTTGTGTACTCAAAGTTTACTACTGTTATACTCAAAGTATACTTTTATTTACTAGAGAGTGGGCCAATTTAGTCGCAAGGAGTATTGAAAAAGTAGACTTAAAAATATACTACTAGAACACTGATATATGTATACTTGCTGCATAAAGTATTTACTTAAGTATACTTAGTAAAATAAACTTGAAGTATACTACTTTTTAGCAAGGGTAGCCAAGTCTTGTTTATCCAAGTCTATTCAATATGTTTGCACAATCATGGTTATATTATTTGTGTAGTTCCTACAACATCTCTATTTCCTAACATTCTTAAGTGTAACACATTTCAGTTTTCATGTTAAAATCGATCAACCTTTGATACTACTAGTATCTGCTTATTGTCACAGCTTAGTTTGTGCCATTTTTTAGATGCATTCATTTGATTTAGGGAGTGCTTTGTATGTTCTTAGCATTCTTACTACATTCAAGGGTTTTTATACAGCTTTTTTGTGAAGTTATGAGAACACAGTAAAGTGACAGGTAGAGATGTATGTGGTATGATGGAACTGCTCCTTCAGTGTCATCACACACAGTCCTGTCTGGCGTAACCCAGTCGTTTTTGTCTTTTAATAGTCTATGGCTTATTGTTTTGTCATTTGAGTGATTCCAAAGGAACCACCATTAGATTACATCAGGTCTGTCTCGACATGCCTTCTAAGCAACAAACTGCTGCCATTTTCTCAGTTTTATAATCAAACCAAGCAGAGTTTATTGTCATTCTTCATGTTGCAGGCTGAAAGGCATTAAAAAATAAAATAAATAAATAAATAAATGAAAAATAGGAATATCTGCAACTGTGGTGAAACATTTAGGATGTATGTCTCTAAACAACAAAATGCACAAATGTAAACAATAAGAACAAAAATAATAAATAATACCTGTCTCGGGTAATTTCCTATACCACTAGTGGCCCTAAATTGCATTGCAAAATTCTGCTTTAGGTTGGCCAAAAAGTCTTCTGATTGGCTAAGTACATTTGCATTTTTACACTTCACAGAGCTTAAAGCAGTCACAAGAGACACTGATTGCAATTACATTTGTCAATCAACAACAATGATTTAATTTAATTTACAGATTTAATAAAAGCAACGAAGAATGTTATCAATTTGTGTTGACAATTTATTGACATTTGAAATTAGAGTAGGTTTGGGTGGGGGTGGATAAGCCATTTATAGGTTGTCAGACAGAGTTATTGAGTTTTCTGTTAGTATGCTGACACCCACACACACACACACCCACACACACACACAAAAAAACAAAACAAAAAAACAAACAAACAAACAAAAAAAAACCTTCCAATATGGATCGATATGAAAGACGATCATATTGATGTTACTGCCTGTACACTACAATTAAAAAGTAAATTGTTGTTGTGTAAACAGAGAACTTTGCCTTACATCAACAGAAAAAAGTCATTGGAATTCATTGGAAGGCTGCGTTTTGGAAGTTAACACAGGCCAAACTATTAGTATAATTGCCATTATTGCTGTTGTTATTATTATTTTAAGCAATTAATTAAAAAAAAAAAAAAAAAAAAATATATATATATATATATATATATATATATATATATATATATATATATATATATATATATATATATATATATATATATATATTTTTTTTTTTTTTTTTTTTTTTTTTTTATTATTTATTTATTTTTTTTTTTTTTTACATGGAACCTGAAACATAACCATGGAATATTAACATAATATTAACACATTTAGAAAATAGATGAGGTGAATTTTTACCTTTAATGTTAAGTCCCCCTTTTTTAGGGGTCAGTAGATTAGAAGAAGCTAAAGCAACTCCATGCTTCAACGTCAAATCCTAGCATTATCAAGACTTTTTTCATTGACTTATACCATTAAAGTTTAAATTTAAGTTTGCCTCAAATCACATTCACTATTCACTGAATTCTGATCAAAGTGCATCAGTACAGTTTTAGATTCAGGGCCGTGTGCTCAGGAGGGTTTGATCTCAATCAGTGCTGTAATATCATATGATCTAACAGTAGGAGCCCGCTGCTGGTCTGGGAATATATTGTATCTGCACTCCCATCACAACCGTGAATGAAATACTCACCGTGACCTTGACGAGATTCTTATCTGTAAGCTGTTTTATCAGGTCAAATCTGCTGTGGTGTGAGCCTTCAGTTTGGGGATTATTCACCATAGTCTTGCCTCAACAAAATAAATAATGAGGTTACTGTTGCTCATATCAGTATATCAGGGAATGGGCATGAGCTAAGGTTAGAGTAAAACCACAGTTTTTAATTAGTTCCTGTGTGCTTTCATAGTCACATTACACTTTGTGTTACTGTTTTTATGTATTTTTTTTTCCCCGATCTTGCTAAATTTAGCAGTTAGTGCCCTAGCATATTAATCTTTAAGAATATATCACACTGATTTATTGTGTGTGTGTGTGTGTGTGTGTGTGCGTGCAAAGAACATTAACAGTCATAAATGGATCCTTACAAATAAGAAAAAACTGCAGATAAACTATATCATTGTAGACAAGAAAAATCCAAACTGAATAACTCAATAATCCCCAAATCAAAAGGAACTTAGCAGTAAAACAAATAAGCTTTTGTGGAGTAAATCAGATTTTAAACCAGACAAAAAGAGTCTGTGGATTTTATGGACAATTTTGTATGAAATATAGTTAAATGTCAGCATTTTTCCTGACATATTGTGAATGATAAAGAGCTAAATAAATAGACATTGCACTATTTGTGGAACTGAGTGAAGCATTGTAAATGATTTTGAAGAGGAACACGAAGGACAGTGAATTCCTCTTGCTTCTTGTAAATTCTGTGTTCCAGGAAGAGCTTTAAACTGCATACCCTGCTTTGTCTCAAAAAACCATGTAACTCTCTTTGATTTTTGTGGTGGTTAGAAGATTTCACTCATTAATGTAATTCATGTCAACAGAGTCGGGTCAGTTAACACAAGATGCCTTTTATCAAAAGCAACTGACGGTAAAGTATTAGCAGAGACAGTAGAGACTGTCTAAGTCACTTGCTTAGGGTGGTGATGGGAATTCTTTGTAAAGCCTGTTTCATGCTTGATTTGTTGAAGCACAAGGGTGGGTGTGTGCCAAAATTTATGTTATGGGGTGCTTTCTTCAACATGGTTTGGTCTACACAAGGTTCTGTTACTCCTATGTGTGTGTAGAATTTATTTTTTTATTATTATTATTATTATTTTTTAACTTTTATTATTATTATTAATATTATTAACTTTTCCCTGCTTCACATCAACTGGATGGATGTGATGGAAGACTGGTTAAGCAGATAATCTATTTGAGAGCACAAACACAAAAGTTAAAAGCATCAAGTTTATACAATTGTTCTTGTTTAGAGTACTATATTGATAGTAACTATTGTGTTTCTGCATCCTGTGCCAACCATCTTACTGACAATTCAGACAAATTGTTTCTATTCCCACCTATTGAAAACCAGGCATTCTCCAAAAAAAAAAAAAAAACCTTTCCTGGCACCAGACATTTCAGCAGGACACATCTGTACCCACAGGATTGGTTGTAACCTGAAATGATGTAGTCTATATTAGTATTCTGTTTCATCTACAGCCAGGACAGAGCTGGGGGGTGGGGGGTTGGCGGCATTCTCAGACTGCTCTCTCTTTGGTCCACTGCACCAGTGGCGGATGGTGTCAGACATCTCCATCTGGAATGACCGTCTGCCGCCCCTCCATCCTGAGAAGCAAAGCTCCTTCCAAAATGTCTGAGAGCCAGATGTTGTCACCCCAAAATCACACTAAATGACTGGTACACATACTTACAATGACACACACTTGCATAGACAGTAGCAGCAAATAACTACATTCCCAACACCATTTGGCCATTAGAGGCTTGTAGTTTCCATCGTGTCCATATTTCATTTCCTGCTGTGGATCTGAAAACACATCCCTAGAGGATAGCTGTCATAATGTCACAAGCAATAGCCTAGAACAGTACGTGAGAAAAAACATTGATGTTTACCAGCCCTCTCACACACATCTTTCCCATGGCTGGCATCTTGTTCGCTTTCTTGTCAGTTTTCTGTTGCTTTCACGACAATGTTCTGAAATTGTCTGTCGGTTCTTACTTTCAGGTGAGGGAACTGTATTTGATTTGATTTTCTATTATTTTTTTTTTATTATTATTATTTTCCACAGTGTGGATTTTATAAAGTGTGCAAAGACTTCACGTCCACACTTACCATAACAAGGGTTTTAGGATACCATTCTAAGGGGCTCTCGTGGCACTCTGAAAGAGCAGATCATAGATGGAATGGTACTTCCCAAAACCAATATGTTTGAGAGTCACCAACTATATGCTTTATTTTATTCATTTGTAATCATTATTAAACTATTAGGAGAGTTTTACACTATGCAGCAGTTAGAGTGCATCCGTGTTAGATATAGGCCTATGCTGGACAAAGAAATGAATCACTCCCTTTCAAATAATCACAAATTGTTTTGCCACCTGAAATTAAGTCAGACACAGTTTTTCTGTTATCCAGCTGTATTTACACAGTGCAACTTATAACATCCAAGTGAAAGACATAACACCAACATGTCAGAAAATATATAAATAAATAAACAAACTAATAAATAAATATATAAATAATCAGCTGTGGTTATTTTGATTAGCTAAGCATGAAAAGAGCTTTCCTGGAGCATTTCAGTCTTTGGTAGTGCAACTGAAGCAAACAATCAATTATACGTGGCAAGGCACTCTCAAAAGATCTCCGGGAAAAAGTTACGGACAGGCACAAGTCTGGGGATTGATATAAAAACATTTCAAAGACTTTGTAAATGCCTAGAAGCACAGTGAAGTCTACTATTAAGAAGTGGAAGGTATCTGGTACAACGCAAACCCTCCCTGCATCAGGGCATGGCTCCAAATTGGATGAAAGAGCTACAGGGATACCAAGAGGCCTACAGCAACTCTGAAGCAGCTGCAGGAATTTATGACAAAGATTGGTCATTGTGTGCATGTGACAACAATATCACAAATTCTCCACAAACCGGGCTTGTAAGGGAGGGTTACAAGAAAAAAGCCACTCCTCAAGACAGGCCACATACAGTCACATACATGCTTTGCCAAAACACCTTGCAGATTCTGAAGCAGATGAGACTTAAATCTAGTTCACACTTCATGACCTAAATCGTCAGCCAATCGCTGTGCTGTTCAGACTACATGACTTCTTGGCTGTCTTCTTTTTTGTGGATAATACATAAATTATCCACAAAAGGGGGTCAAATACTACACGAGCTGACAACAACTCTGTCATCCAATGACTCTATCCTGTCCCCAAACCACGTTTTCTCATGAAGAAATTAGTACTGCAAGCGGTTTGTTTGATGGAAAAATTCTCTCCATTTCTTTTTATTAAACTTTTCTTAAAGCCATGTTGCTACTGCTGTTTTCCTTTCACTTACCTTAACCCATGTCTTGCTCTCTCATTGGCTGTAGCTTGTCACTACACCTGACATTATGTGATGTTGAGTCGGCTGACCGTTAAGGATATTTAGCATGATAGATGTTTGTTTGGCATCTACGAGGCATCGGAGATGCGTCAGCAAGCCTCTTTGATGCATCACTGAGTAGTTTAAACTTAAAGAATGCTGAGTGCTGATCACCTGCTGATTTTCCCCCAATCACAGCCCGACCAGTCAGCGAGATCAAGGTCAAATCGAGGTCAAATCAGGCTTTAAATCCTGTTTTGTGAACTAGGCAAAAAAAAAAATATTATTTAGCGTCAACACCAATGAAATTTCTCCAATTTAGCTCACCATCCAAATAGCAGAATTCCTAAAGTAAAGCATGAAGATGATAATATCATGTTATTGTGGTGTTTCCCTGCAGCAGGGATTGGAGCATTATCCAGGATAGATTGAAAAAATGGATGGAGCAATATACCATCAAATTATTCTCACTTCTCACATGTCAATGACCCAAAGCACACAGCAAAAGTGAACACACGTGGTTGAAGGAGAAAAAGGTTCATGTCCTTGTGACTAATGGCCTAGTCTCCAAACTTAAACTCCATTGAAAAACCGTGGAAGTCTGCAGTCCACAAACAGTCACCATCAAATTTGACTGAACTAGAGCAGTTCTGCAAAGAAGAGTGGGCAAATATCGCAACGTCTAGATGTGCAAAGTTAGTAGAGACTAAAGATCCCAACAGACCAAAGGCTGTAATTGAAGCAAAATGAGGTTCAGCAAAATACTGAAACAAGGCAGTGATCCATTTTCCCAACTTAATGTGTTTGTTTGTTTTATTATGTCAACATGTATTAACATGTCTTAAATATTGCTATATTAATCCTTAAATGTTAAATGTTAGATAACAATTCAATTGATAAGCTCTCAATTACAATAATAAACGTTAGCATGTTTTCTTGGCCATACTGATCTCTAGAGAGAAAGCCATCCTACCTGTCCCATTTTCTGTGAAATTAAAGTCCTGGTCAGATATCTTACACTCAAAAAAATATTTAACCCCAAAAGTTAAAACTTATTTAATTCAATTAGATGTCAATTTTCCATCCAATGTAATCACATAAATCCAACGCAAAAGTTAATATTTGTTTAAGCTTCACCTTTTCATGTTCAGTTAACGTAAATGAATTAAATAAATTTTATGAAAACTGATGAACTGTGATTTAAGCTTGTATAATACATAAACTTTACTCATTTTCAATAACTTATTGTTACTTGCTTTATATAAGCACCTTACATTTTCTTAATTCTATTGAATAAATGGACAAAACAAGTTATAAAACTTCCCTATTTTTATAATTTTAGCTAACTTGGCAGGTCCTCAACCCAACCACAAGCTCCACACTTCACCACAACGGTAACTCGCACAAAATACACCAATATAAAGTCTTTTAAAATGCCCATATAATAGAGCATTAGACATGAAAAAGTCTCCTTATAATCACATTTTACTAAAAACTGCATAAAATAACACTTTATTTCAAAATTTTCTCTCCCCATATCCAGTCCTGTGCAAAGCATGATGGGAAGTGTAAAACTTATTTTGAGGTACTTGATTGAAACATGTTCTTTCAAAATGAAAACTTTATGTTAAACCAACGAGTCACAGTTTTAAGTCAGTTTAACATGACACAATCATGTTGAACTGAAAAATAGCCAAAATGGCATTAATTCAACATGAATTGTTCAGGTAAAGTGTACAAATGTGAAAAATCATTTTTTTGAGTGTACAGTAGCTACTTAAACTGTTCCTGCAATAATGTGCTTAATCAACCACCATATGCACACTTAAAATAAACATCTGCACTGGACAAAATACTTAGCACTGCCTTATATATATATATATATATATATATTTATTTATTTATTTATTTTTTTTTTATAAAAAGATCTGTCCTAAAATATGACGAAAAAAATGTCACAGAAAGCATTTAATTTACCTTGACTCATCCGTACACATTGTTACAACACAAATTTTATGTTTTTAAATGAATTATAAGTAAACTGTCTGTGTTTCTTGAAAATTATTGCTTAGATTAATGTTGTGCAAGACATTTTCTTAGAATTCCAGATTTTTTAAAAATTTTTACAAATTTGAGAGGATTTTGATATTTTAGATTTAGAATACATATAGCGATTTACTTTTACAATAAATTATTTCTACTGCCCAATCTTCTCAAATAAGGCATTTCCATAACATTTCCAGTCATTATAAACAAGATATTTTAAAAGTCATTCAATGAATTGATTCAAATAAATCAATAAAAAGACTAATTGACTTACTAATTTCCAAGACTTGTTGATAAGGATCTTTAAAAGTGATTCACTTTTAAAATGAGAATTTTTTTTAAAGGACTGCATTTACTAAAATCTATGCAAGTAAATCATACTGTACAGAAAATTGGTGCTTACGACACATTTGAGAAAGGCAATCCAGAGCAATTTGCAAATCTAATTGTCTGATTAACTAAAATAAACTGACTGAGTGATTTTCTACATTTACAGTTTTGGCTTAGTATGCATGTGTATGTTAGAAATGGTCACTGAGAAAAGTCATTGTATTGTATCATGATTCTACCAACTTTCCAGTTGTTTTGTGATAAGTGGATTATTATTATTATTATTATTATTATTATTATTATTATTATTATTATTATTATTATTATTATTATTATCTTAAGTTGAATCACTGGATTTCAGACCAATTTACCAATAAATTATTCCGTTCATATTGAGCATTGATTCAACCAATTCATTACTGAATTTCCATGAGTTTTCATGACCATCCCAATTTTTTTTTGTTTCAATGGATTGACTGACAATAATTACTTCAAAAGACTGATTGAATCAGAAATCAGACATCACTTATGGCAAGCCTAACACACCTCCAGTTACATGTTATATTAATTTTCATTGCATTCATTTCTATGTCTTTTAAGAGATCATACATTTTCACCCTTGTCCAGACCGATTTAAATATTCTCTTCTATTTCTTTGGCTACAGGAACCCTGCAGTTACAATGACAAGATGTAACAGCATGAATCTTCCCTGGTGCAAATTAGAATAACTATTATTTGCCTGGCTATTAGTCAGCCATTGACCTTTCACACATCAGTATTTATTTTCTCCATGTGGATGAATGAATATTGACGCACTATCAGTCAAAGTATAAGAATTACAGTCTGCACAAATTATGTAATATTTTATTTAAAATCCATTATTATACCAATTTCCTGATTTAAAAATTCATCCATTGTGGCAGGTGTAAATGATAGCCAATGGTCTGAGAAGAGAGGCAGAGAGAGAAAGAGAGAGAGAGAGCGAGAGAGAGAGAGAGAGAGAATGTGAGTCTCCTTCAAGAAACTAAGGCTGATCGAGGGTTGAAATATGAATGAATTGAATTCATCATCTGGAACATACACAAACTGTTCCAGTACCACATGTATGTGTGCTCAAGTGTAGGATTAGATAAATTACTGTGGGACTTTGGGGGAATTGCAGGGTCTTGGCTAGAAGTGTTAAATAAATGTGCTGGGAAATTGAGGTTAGAAGGGAATCTATGAGCAATTAAAATCGCTTTAAATGAGTACTGGCTAGAAAGAGCCTTCCAGACCTTTGGATAAACAGTTGTGATACCGCACATTACATCATACAGTATGTGGGCACCCACACATCACACACACATATGTGCTTGTTGAACATTCCTATTGATTCTGATAAATAGTGTTGTGTATTACACATTTATTGCCAAGTTAACAGTTCATGGGATAGTTTGCCTGAGGGAATTAATTGTACTTATGCCTGGCTGTTCTAGTTCTCGGTGCACTGTGCTACACCGACCAGACAGAAACAGTTCAAAGAGGAAGTGGGCTGGATGTGAGGGGTCCAGAACGATTTTGCCAGCTCTTTTACTCACTCTGGGTGAGTACAGTTCTTAGAGAGTATAGGGAGGGTTGTACCAGTGCTTCTCTAACCAGTCCGGAATATCTGCTGCAATCTTGTAAGGTATGATTTGGTAGTTGAGGTGAATCAGACAGCTACCGAATTGCAGAGGACGGATTCAATGACTGCAGAGTAGAATTTCCTCAGCAGCTCCTGTGGCAGGTGGAACTTCCTCAGCTTACGAAGGATGTACAGCTTCTGCTGGGCCTTCTTGACAATGGAGAGTATGTGGAACTCCCACTTCAGTTTCCGAGAGATGGTGGTTCCCAGGAACTTGAAAGACTGTACTTTTGCCAAAGTGTTTTTCGTGATGGTGATTCGGGGGGATCGCTGGGGGTTCCTCCTGAAGTCCACTATCATCATCACTATTTGAGCGTGTCAAGCTCCAGGTTATTATAACTGCACCAAACAGCCAGATCTTTAACCTTCTGTCTGTGAGCAGACTCGTCAGCATCCTGAACGAGGATGTTGAAGTGTGGTATCATCTGAAAACTTCAGGAGCTTCTGCCTGTCTGTCAAGAAGCTGATGATCCACTGACAGCTGGAGGTGGGCACAGAGAGCAGCGTTAATTTGGACAGGAGGAGTGAATGAGTGAATGAGGACAGATTTATTTTCTAACTAACTAACTAACTAACTGACTGACTTTTCAGATATTATTAACCCCCAATTGCTTTCCAGGCACTGGAGAAAATAGCTAATAGAACAATATAATCATATATTATGTACACAGTTTATCAAATGCCTACACTCTGTTTTTACATCATGATCTAAATCATTGTTTTATACTGACTAAACATCTAATTCAAATGTCCACTTTGTCTTTAATATTTGGCCACTTATTTATGACAGAAATGCTACCACTTCTGTTCTTGAACAAGAACATGTGGACATTAAAGCATGCAATCTCAGAGCGAAGGTTTAGACTTTTATTTAGAAGTCGTGATGAACTGTTATTTAGCAAGATGAAGTATTATTCTGTGTTGGCGTAGGATTTAACTTATAATTCTGATAGAATAGTGTGCACTGTTCCCAGATAAACATATAATAAGCAACTGTGACTCACAGAAAATTTCAAGTATGGGGCTCCGTGTAGCACAATAACTGTGTGCTCTTTTACGCCTAACACTTATTTTGATTTCTCTCTCACAGTTTATAATTTATTCACCTCTATCCACAACCTGTGCTTTTCTGAAGCCAAATTAGGCTTTAATTTCATTTTATTTTATTTTCAGATCACAAAAGATGAAAATAAATAAATAAATAAATAAATAAAAAGAGAATGAAAGAAAACACACACACACACAATTCTAGATTAATCTTCTAGATTTAGTAAATGCAAAGATATATTTGAAAGAAGTAAAGGGCAGCTATAAATTATTGTTCCTGTTTTAATTTAAACTTAATGTGGTTTTGGCTGTCAAATAAAAATGTATATGTCTTACTGTGGCACAACATATTTGTATTCATGGGAACAGATTTGGAGAAAGATTACATCACTTGCTAACTAATGGATCATCTGGAGTGAATGGCTGTCATAAGAACGAGAGTCCAAACAACAGATAAAAACATCACAATAATCCACAAGACTCACTCCAGAGGATCTACTGGTGAGCAAGTGATGTCATGCTAAATTTCTTTCTCTACATCTTGGATGGCCTGAGGGAGTTAATTTTCATTTGTGGGTGAACTATTCCTTAACAGATGTTATACCCATTGTGTCTTTTTCTGGTTATCAATGTGCCATTTCCAAATGTCTGCTTATAAAACAACTTCGGAACATGTAAAAAAAAAAAAAAAAAAAAAAAAAACGGTCTGTATAAAAAATAAATAAATAAATAAAAAACTCATACACTCATGTATTTCTCACCCACCACAATTAACCAATTCAAAATGTATTTTTAAAGTGATTATTACATTACTAAAAAGTATTTACAATGAAACCAACATAGTTCATGATTCCACAGGAGTCAAAAAAAGTATGTGGGGGAAATAATGAATAATTTCCTGACCGAAATCTATCAGAAAATGTTATTGTAATAAATGTGTAATTTGCCCTAACACACAAAACAATGCAATGAAATGCATAATTCAAAATATGTGTGAAACAATACTTAATAATTAATTCTAAAAAAAATAATAATTATATATATTTTTTTAAATATAAAATCAATACATAAATACAGAAAATTCTTTCCTGTAAACAAAGTAGATTGATAACTTGTTTATTGACTTTTCTGAGAGTGTCTTAATTCATATAATACATATATTTATACATATACATATAATATAATGCACATAATTTAGTACAGCAAGATATAATACATCAAACATTTAATAAAACTGACATGGTAGGATTAAATATTGCTGGAAGAAAAATCCAAAGTGAGTTAGGAGAGGATGCATTTTATCACAGAGATGGCAGTGTGTTGATTACAGAACACTTAAGCTGTAAAAACACACACACACACACACACACACACACACACACACACACACACACACACACACACACACACACACACACACATATATATATATATATATATATATATATACTTTATAATCTGGTCTGCTGTCACCATGATCGAGCCACATGAAGGGCAAACCTAATCTGATTGGATAGATTACACAAACATATTTTTTTATCTGCCTCTTTGTTGTCAAGACACCAGAGGGCTTGTCAGGAGGTATCCAGAAAGCAAATTCCTTTGATATATTTTTGTTTCCGACTAGCTGACAGTTCCTCAGAGGAACGGAGAGCATCAAACGTGTAAACATATACAGTGCCCTCCACTATTATTGGCACCTTTGGTAAATATGAGCATAAATAAATAAATCTACATATTTATTCTTTTGATCTTGCATTCAAAAAATAAATAAAAATCACACAATTCTAACCTATCATTGAAGCAAAACAATTGAAAGTGTGTGCGTGTGTGTGTGTGGGGGGGGGGGGGTCTCATTGCATTCTCTAGTTCATGTTGGCCACAATTATTGGCACCCACATATTGTCAATGTCAATGTCAATGTGTTTTCTCTTACAATGCCTGAAGAGTTTGAAGAACACCTATTAAGAGATCAGAGATCAGAGATCATTCCTTCATGCAGAATCTCTCCAGATCCTTCAGATTCACAGCTCCCCGTTGGTGTTTTTTCTCTTCAGTTTACCCAACTCATTTTCTATAGGGTTCAGGTCAGAGGAAAGGGACGGCCATGGCAGAAGCTTCATTTTGTGCTCAGTGACTGATTTTTTGTTTTAACTTTGTTGTTTGTTTTTGGAATACTCTCCTGATGGAAGATCCAAACATGGTCCATTATAAGATTTCTAACGGAGGCAGTCAGGTTTAGCTTTTTTGTCCATTGGTATTTGATAGAATCCATTATGCCATGTATTTGAACATGACGCCCAGCACCTCCAGGAGAAAAATAGGCCCTTAACATTAAAGATCCAGCAGTATATGTAGCCATGGACATGGGTCACTTTTTATCCCTGTTTTTACTAAACCCATCTGGTGGGTTTGGTTTTTTTAGTTTTGTCTGATCATAGAAGCCAGTGCCATTTGAAGTTCCAGTCGTGTCTGACGACTAAATATGCTGGAGTTTGTTTTTGGATGAGCAAGGAGAAACCCTCCTGAACAACATGTGGTGATGTAGGGGCTTTTTGATTATTATTATTATTATTGTTATTATAAGGCTTTCTGACCCCAAGTCTCAACGAATCTCTGCAATTCTCCATCTGTGATCCTTGGGGAGTCTTTAGCCACTCAAACTCTCCTCCTCACTGTGTATTAGAATGATATAGACACATGTCCTCCTCCAGGCAGATTTGTAACATCTTTGTTTGATTGAAACCCCTTAATTATTGCCCTGATGATGGAAATGGGGATTTTCAATGCTTTAGCTCTTTTTTTAAAGCCACTTTCTATTTTGTGAGCTCAACAATCTTTTCTCTTCGGCACATCAGAACTCTTTTGTTTTACTCCTTGTGATGGACAATTAAGGGAATTGGACTTTTTTGTTCCTTATATTTATAATCCTGTGGAACAGGAAGTTGTGCCTGGCCAATTTCACACTCCTAATAAAATAAAAAAAATTCCATGGGAATATACTCCAGAGATATTGTACTCTTAATAATTTCTAGCGGTGCCAACAACTGTGGCCAACATCCATTGGAGAAAAACATTTCACTAGATCACGCTTACAAATAATTAGCTGAGGTATGGTATGCGTATTTGGCGTGCTGTCCGGGGAAGGGCTCCGAGCTCGGGAATGGCCCGAACCTAGAGTACCCCCCCTTCCCCGTCTATTTATAAAGTGAACTTGAAGTGAGGAGATGGGGTGGAGGATGGATGCTGATAAACCGTCAATGGATAGAGGTAAGACAGCGATATTTATACTATGGGATTCATTACTTGATTATGGTCCACCTGTGTTGATTAAGTATCCGACGCGCTCCTCCTGAATCTTATTAATAAATTACATTTCACTAGTTCATGCTTACATATAATTAGCTGAGGTAT
This sequence comes from Carassius gibelio, assembly GCF_023724105.1. Lineage (NCBI taxonomy): Eukaryota > Metazoa > Chordata > Actinopteri > Cypriniformes > Cyprinidae > Carassius > Carassius gibelio. The sequence continues at coordinate 9,299,114 of NC_068390.1, forward strand.
GGAATGCGTATTTGGCGTGCTGTCCGGGGGAAGGGCTCCGAGCTCGGGAATGGCCCGAACCTAGAGTATTCACCCACTGAATAGTTTATTTGTGTGTTTGGTACTTGTGGCATTGAACAGCTTGCTTGTAGGTTTGTAACCTAAACCACGTGGTAAGGTCGTGGTTGGCTGGCCAGGAGGCTCTCGCCAGCGTCCGATAGGAGCACTCGCATCGAATGGGTGAGCCTCGCTGGCCAAGGATGAAAAGGTCAGGTTGTCTAGCCGGGAGGCTCGGACCGACGTCCGATAGGAGCTTAGCTCCAGGAATCGAACGGGTAAACCTCTCTGGCTGAAGGACGGAAAAGGTTGTCCAGCCAGGAGGCTCTTACCTTCGTCCAACAGGAGCTTAGCTCCCAGATTTGAACGGTTAAGCCTCGCTGGCCAAAGGACGGAAAAGGTAAGGTTGTCTAGCCGGGAAGCTCTCAACTACATTCAATGGGAGCCCTGACTCCATGCATTGGATGGGTAAACCTCTCCGTACGTAAGACAGAATGGCAAAGCAGGTAGCCGGGAGCTTTCACCTATGTCCGAAGGGAGTGTGAGCTCCTGGCAACGAACGGGTAAGCCTTGCTGGCCGCAAAATGGAAAAGGTGAGGTTGTCTGGCTGGGAGGGTCTCGTCAGCCTCCGATGGGAGCTCGAGGTCCTGGCATCGAAGACAGAAGCCTTGCCGGCCATAGGATAGAAAAAGGTAAGGTTATCTGGCCGGGACACCGGCATCCGGTGTCTTTTTATTTATTTTATTTATTTATTATTATTTTTTATTTATTTATTTATAATTGTATATATATTTTATATATATATATATATTCTTTTTTTTTTTTTTTTTTGCGACACCAGATGGGTAGTCTCTCCAGCCATCGGAGGGAAAATTGAGATTGTTTTATCTGCAAAGCACACGTTAGTGTTCGGCAAAAGCGTAACTTGCGATATTGGATGGGTTATTTATTTATTTATTTATTTATTTATTTTTTATTTTTTTATTTTTATTTTTATTATTTATTTTTTTTGTGGGGGGGTTAATCGGGCAAGCTTCGCTGGTGGTCGGATGGAAAGTCCAAGATTGCTTAAGCGGGAAAGCATCTGACAGGATTTTAATACCCGCGATGTCATACGAGTAAGCTTTGCTGATAGTTGAACGAAGAAGGCAAAGGTTGGCTCAACCGAGTGCACTCTTGCAGCGCCTGACAGGGAGTTCGATACTAAGGATGATTTGTTTTTCTACGAGGGTAGACGCTGTGAGGCTTACTTGAATGATTGTTTAGCAAATTCAATGAGCTGCTTCCGATAAAGAGTCTGAAAAAAATCTTGGTGCAGTCATTGTATTCGAAATTAAGCGTGCAAAAATAAATTGGATTTCCTGTGCCAGTGTACCAGTGATATGGTCATTGTCGAATCATCATATTGTCAGCACGTGAGATCGATGGTACATATCGACGATGTAATTGTGCATGGGTGGAGTAAGAGAAAAATTATTTATACTTGTCTGGGCTTACTATTTGCTATTTTAACCATGTAGGTATACCAAAAGGAGCCTATGAAATTACCAATAATCGAAAAATGTACTTTTGGACGTACTGATGAACTGGCATTAAATATAAAATACTATATTTAAAACATCTAGTTCATGTAGTCGGAACTACTGTCATCTCGTTTGCCCTGTGAATTATTATTATTATTATTATTATTATTATTTATTTAATTTTTTTAACGATAGTACATTCCATTTTAAGTCCAATGATTTAACCCTAATATGGATGTAAATGAATGCCTTAAATATAAGGTATTCAAAAACCGCTAAGTTCATATATTTGGAGTGAGTTCGGTTGAAATTATGCCTTGGTTGTATGCGCTCCGGACCACATGCCTCATGGTGGGACCGACGCGCCGCCCCTGAAACCAGAATGAGATGCGTTCTAACGTAACTGTGGCATTAAACTCCATTAGTGAGAGCTCCTTTAAAATATGGCACGTATCGGATTACCTGTTAAAGTACAATGGAATCTCTTATATCTGCAAACGATATATGTCTATTTGTGGATGGGGACTTCTTTGCCACCTACAGGCTCACATCATCTTTTGAGAGCACGGGCGAGCGTGAAGTGCAGTGCTGAGATGGGATAACAGAGTGTTTTGGTAGCCGAATTATGGTAGGCCACCTAATAATTATAATAAAAAACATTGGTTGGAGAATGGGCCTAATATCGTCTTGGCTATTGTCGATACGTGATGCTATCACCGCAACCTAGGATGCGTGGCACACCTTCAAGCGGAGGTGATGTGTGAACAGACGCTGGGGAGGTATTGGAAAGGCTCCTGCGGGAGCAGACACTGCTGCAGCAGTGGGGAGGTACAGGAAAGGCTCCTGCGGAAGCAGACACTGCTGTGGCAATGAGGAGGTATAGGAAAGGCTCCTGCGGGAGCAGACACTGCGTGGCAGTGAGGAGGTATAGGAAAGGCTCCTGCGTGAGCAGACACTGCGTGGCAGTGAGGAGGTATAGGAAAGGCTCCTGCGTGAGCAGACACTGCTGCGGCAGTGGGGAGATACGGGAAAGGCTCCTGCGTGAGTAGACACTGCTGCGGCAGTGGGGAGATACGGGAAAGGCTCCTGCGGGAGCAGACACTGCTGCGGCATTGAGGAGGTACAGGAAAGGCTACTTGCTTCGGCTGCTGTAGATGTTGGCTGTGGGAAGAGTAAAAAAGGGTTAGTAACATTTGATGGGCAAGCTAAAAATGAATGGGTAGCCTACTGTGTTACCAGCTTAGCAATTGGTTGCCTGATTTGACAATTCCTCAAGCGTTGTCCACATTGTTATGTTCCTGTTGGAAAAGTTCCTTTCCTCTCATTTGGTCTCTGGGCTCTTGAGACGGTCTCCCGAGCAGATACGTTTGGAACGCTGTTTTCACGTTGTAGTTAGGACTGTGGAAACAGAGGCTTTTGGAAACGATGAAGCATGTTTAGTCTTGTAAGACGTTATACCGAAATACATGATTATAGCAGTAACGTTAACCCCTTACCAGTCACTCCCCATTTTTGGCATGGAGACAGACATTACATACCCAAAATAAAGAGGTTTCTGCTCATGATTCTTTCTGACTAGATCCATGATCAACATTTGTCCACGAGCTAACACTTTTGACGTATACCGTTCAGGAATAGGAATCGTTTTCCTGACATAATTACTAAATAACTGTCGCTGAAATGATGTTTTATCAAAATATTGGTCAAATATCAAAGCCAAAGTCTTTAGACTTTCAATTGATGCACGGCTTATCCAGATCGAGTAAGAGAGTGATGTTTAACGTGCTGTGAAAGTGAAACGATAATAAACTGGGGCCGTAGGCGATGCTTGCAAGCAAATGGGTTAATAGCAGTTATGTGCTATTTGCTTCCAAGTGGTTTCAAAAGATATTTACTTGCCAGGTATTTTTTTTTTTTTTACGATCCTTAAATGGCGACAGTAATTTTACTCACACTTGCTATCCTGCGTCAAAACATGAGGGCAGATGCGTTTTAGATTAATTTTGAATGATCACGCCGGTGAAAGGTGAAATAGGTCCCTAAATGAGTTGGTCCTACCAGAAAACTTTCATGTTTATCCAGAGATTTACAAGCTATTTACAAGAGATTTTTTTTTTTTTTTTTTTTTTTTTTATCATGGAACATGAAAATGTCTGTATCGTTTCAGTGAGGTTTAAACGCGGTAAGGCGAATGTAATGCCTTGGCATCATCATCTGATGGAACGTTGTATCTGTAGTCCAAATCTATGCGCAATTCACATTCCAGATCAGCAGGTGGCGGTAATGCACCTTTACGCTGATTTGCCAAAACCGTCATAGTCAACCGTCAACACTAGTAGAAGAAGACGGAACTGTGTCATGATGTCATTTAACAAACTTTAGCCGCGAACCTGCTTTTAGATGCAACACTTTGGATGCCAACTGCCGTAATTTCCAATGAAGAAAAAGGAGAACCTGTTTTTAGCGTTTTCACCTGAAAATGTATTGGTTAACGTCGCACGGTCTGCGCCGCTAGAGGAAGCGGCCTCAAACTGCCACTCGGCCGGAACGCCGGGGTTAAAGGCTGAGGCCGCAGTGAGAACTGGGGTTCGGCAGGACTAGTTGGATTCTTTCTGCTGCAATCCAGCGCTCGGGGAGAGTTCGGTCATGATCGTTGTGTCGAGCGATGCGAGCTCGGAGCTTGCACGGTCTATTGGCCACAACGTGTGGCTTGGCGAAGAGAGCAGCTGCCGCGATGACGCTTAATGCTGCCCAACGGCCGTGTTTGGCTGGGTAGGAATGATCGCGGGTCCGGCAAAAGCAGCAGGTCTTATAAATCCCCTGTGTAGCTCTCTTCGTTGGTATGAAAACTGGGTCTGTGATAAGGTGACTCGCAAAGCGAACCAGCATGCTGATAAACCGTCAATGGATAGAGGTAAGTCAGCGATATTTATACTATGGGATTGATTACTTGATTATGGTCCACCTGTGTTGATTAGGCTAAGTATCTGACGCGCTCCTCCCGAATCTTATTAATAAATTACATTTATTTTACAATGAGACCCCCCTCCCATTTTCAATTGTTTTACTTCAATGAAAGGTTAGAGTTGAGTGATTTTATTATTTTTATTCTTTTTTAATTAAAGATCAAAAGGATAAACAGTGCAGATTTATTTTCACAACCGCCTCTTCTCAAATTTGCCAAGGGTGCCAATAATAGTGGAGGGCACTGTGTGTGTGTGTGTGTGTGTGTGTGTGTGTGTGTATATATATATATATATATATATATATATATATATATATATATATAAAATCAGTCTTGGAGATGAGGATAAAAGGTGCTTCTGGAGGAGAACTTCATCGATCAGTGATAGCAGTGCACTCTAAGGGTCTCAATCTTCAACGCTTTCTCCTCAGATTCATGGCTGAGGCTGAAAGTTACGCTCTCTCTCTGTGTTTTTTTATTTTTTTATGCCCAGCACTTCAGTGTTTCTGGCTCACACTGGACATCAGTAGGTTTCCGGTTGTCTCACTGAAGTGTCAGTTTCTATGAAATATATCAGTATGAAGGGAAAGCGAGAAGAGATTTCCTCTGACATGATTGTTGGCAGTGTCTTGTACAAACTTTCAGCTCTCAGCTGAGTTTGTTTTAATATAGCAGTGTTTCTAAAAGTACAAGACTAGTCTTGACAAAGGTGGTCGATAATGCCTATAGTTTTTGAGAAATCCATTCAATTTCAGGGCCTTCCAAAGGGAGAATCAGGCACTACAATTTAACCAACCTGGTCTCATAAAAAAATTGTACCTCTGTGCACTTTTTGTGCAACATTGTTTTTTGTGTTCCTTACTGCACATTTTGTCGCAGTTTCAAAGAGAAATAAGTGGCCCTAAAACACTGGTTCAATTTGTGAACCCTGGCACGTTTATATGATGTTGAAATAGCTATGTTCCTCTGTGTTGCTTCTGGTATGTATTACGGCATTTCAAAATTCAAATATTTGTGGACTGTCGCCAAAAGTCAATGCTTTTATTGTGTTGTAAATATGCCCTACACCAGTGGCTTCCAAACCTGTCCTGTAGGACCCCATTCCTTGCACATTTTTTATGTCTCCCTTATGTAACATACCTGATTCCACTCATCAGCTCATTAGTAGAGACTGCAAGAACTAAATTAGGTGTATCCTCCAGGATATGTTTGGGAACCAGTGATACGCAGGTCAGTGTATAAACAACCCGCACCCGCACCCGCCCGCAACTCGGAGCGCAAAAAAAAATAAAATTAAATATTGTACCCGACCTGCTTCCTTGACCTGCATTTTTTTAAAAGTAGTAAATGCGTCACCCCCATTATTTTAATTTAATTACTTAAATAGACTATCGGCTATAGGATAATACGCGTTATGACCGCACACATAAGGCTTACCACAAAGAACTGGTTAAATAATGATTACAAATGTGTCTGAATAAGCAAGGAGGAATTTAATTGTTTAGTAATAAACTGGTGTTTTCTTTGTCGCTGCTAAGATGAAGTTGACGATACGGACTCGTCATGAACGCCAGAGAGAAATGCACATTTGATATGGATTACATAATCAGAGAGTAGCCTATTTATTCTGGTTTTAATATTTTCATTTAAAAGTAGACATTTCAAGCTTTCTGTAATATATTGCCTATATTTCTTTTTAAACCCATCGACTAAAAGATTAAGACACTACCTGACCCAAAATATCAACCAAAGTTTCTACAGCTTTTTTCTTAGATATTTCAGAAGAGCGATGTGAATGTGTGTGATGATGTACGGCATGATAAACGCTCGTCACTTCTGCTGCCGAAACTTTGTCAGCCTGTGGGTCATTTGGTTTACTGAAAAACGATTGCACTGATTTGCATGTTTCTTGATGATGTGCTTTTTTATGTGGTACTCACATGCACCATGTCCCCTCACATCGTATTCTCCACCATGTCCCACAGAAAAGCTGCTTTTGCATAAAATGCAAAAAGCTCTCTGCTTCGCCAACTACAGGTCTTAACCAAGAGCGCTCCATTCGCTATTAAAAGTGCATCTTTTCTTTTTTATGGCCATGGCTGCTTAAGGGGCCATTCACATATCGTGTGTTTTGCATGCTCAAGATCGTTATTTCAAATGTAGGCGCGCGGTATGCGCGCTCATAATGGAAGTGACACGGTGATGAGTACGTATACGTACGTAGGTATAAATGTATGTCTTTATTTTTAATTTATTAATGTATTTTATTGTTTTTCTTTACTGCTTTGTTATACTTATTACCTGATTACCACAAAATGATTGTTATTTATTTATTTTTTGTTTGTTTGTTTGTGTTGTTGTTGTAGTTGTTGTTTTTTGGCCAACACTGTGGTTACCAGAGTATATTTTTGTAAAGGGTCGGATACCAACTATAAGATCATTGGATTACATTATAATTTATCCCAATATATTAAATATATTTTGTAATTTATTACAAATGCTAATGATTATGGTTGTCATTGTCAACTATGTTCTTCATATCTATATAGAGTTTGCATGTATAAGTATAGGTTAAAATGTTTTATTCTAGGTCAAATGTTTTTTTTTTTTTTTAAGTATGTGAAAGAAAACTCATAGGCACTCATACCTCACATCATACTTTAATCCCCCCCCCCCCATTTCTTTTCTGAATGTAATTACGTTGCTCGTTAATTGGAGTTTAAAAACTACCTTTATTTAGAAGCTTCTATCTGCCTCTCTAAACAGTCTTTTTAATCAGTTAACATTCATCACAGTGAAATGATGTGTGTGGGTGGAATTAATGTCAATGTGTCATAATTGTCATCTTTGTATTCAGACTCATTATTTAATTGGCAATGCATGCAGCTGATGGTGATTTTTACAGCTAAATAAAATACACTTCAGACTATTGCAGGGTAATTAAGGGCTTCACAAGTACCTTTCAGTGTACAGTCAGTTCATGGAGGGCAAAGGTGAACAGGGAAAGGGAACTAGGAAAGGAATAGAAAAGGACGTGACTTGTGGACAAGATCAGTGTCCCATAATTGGAATTTGTGCTCTGCATTTAATCCATCCAAATGCACACACACAGCAGTGAGAAGTGAACACACACACACACACATGTTTGTTTTTGTGAAAAGTGGGGACATCCCATAGGCGTAATGGTTTTTATAATGTAGAAACTGTATATTATATCGCCCTTCACCAACCCTACCCCTAACCCTAACCCTCACAGGAAGCTTTGTGCATTTTTACTTTCTCAAAAAAAAACTCATTCTGTATGATTTATAAGCGTTTTGAAAAATGGGGACATGGGTTATTTCCTCATAAGTCACCCTCTCCTTGTAATACCTGTGTCATACACATGTCATCATACAAAGTTGTGTCCTGATATGTCACAAAAATGCCCACACACACACACACACACGCACACACACACACACACACACTGTCCATAATATACAGTATTGTTCAAAATAATAGCAGTACAATGTGACTAACCAGAATAATCAAGGTTTTTAGTATATTTTTTATTGCTACGTGGCAAACAAGTTACCAGTAGGTTCAGTAGATTCTCAGAAAACAAATGAGACCCAGCATTCATGATATGCACGCTCTTAAGGTTGTGCAATTGGGCAATTAGTTGAATTAGTTGAAAGGGGTGTGTTAAAAAAAATAGCAGTGTGGCATTCAATCACTGAGGTCATCAATTTTGTGAAGAAACAGGTGTGAATCAGGTGGCCCCTATTTAAGGATGAAGCCAACACTTGTTGAACATGCATTTGAAAGCTGAGGAAAATGGGTCGTTCAAGACATTGTTCAGAAGAACAGCGTACTTTGATTAAAAAGTTGATTAGAGAGGGGAAAACCTATAAAGAGGTGCAAAAAATGATAGGCTGTTCAGCTAAAATGATCTCCAATGCCTTAAAATGGAGAGCAAAACCAGAGAGACGTGGAAGAAAACGGAAGACAACCATCAAAATGGATAGAAGAATAACCAGAATGGCAAAGGCTCAGCCAATGATCACCTCCAGGATGATCAAAGACAGTCTGGCGTTACCTGTAAGTACTGTGACAGTTAGAAGACGTCTGTGTGAAGCTAATCTATTTTCAAGAATCCCCCGCAAAGTCCCTCTGTTAAAAAAAAAGGCATGTGCAGAAGAGGTTACAATTTGCCAAAGAACACATCAACTGGCCTAAAGAGAAATGGAGGAACATTTTGTGGACTGATGAGAGTAAAATTGTTCTTTTTTGGTCCAAGGGCCACAGGCAGTTTGTGAGACGACCCCCAAACTCTGAATTCAAGCCACAGTACACAGTGAAGACAGTGAAGCATGGAGGTGCAAGCATCATGATATGGGCATGTTTCTCCTACTATGGTGTTGGGCCTATTTATCGCATACCAGGGATCATGGATCAGTTTGCATATGTTAAAATACTTGAAGAGGTCATGTTGCCCTATGCTGAAGAGGACATGCCCTTGAAATGGTTGTTTCAACAAGACAATGACCCAAAACACACTAGTAAACAGGCAAAGTTTTGGTTCCAAACCAACAAAATTAATGTTATGGAGTGGCCAGCCCAATCTCCAGACCTTAATCCAATTGAGAACTTGTGGGGTGATATCAAAAATGCTGTTTCTGAAGCAAAACCAAGAAATGTGAATGAATTGTGGAATGTTGTTAAAGAATCATGGAGTGGAATAACAGCTGAGAGGTGCCACAAGTTGGTTGACTCCATGCCACACAGATGTCAAGCAGTTTTAAAAAACTGTGGTCATACAACTAAATATTAGTTTAGTGATTCACAGGATTGCTAAATCCCAGAAGAAAAAAAAATGTTTGTACAAAATAGTTTTGAGTTTGTACAGTCAAAGGTAGACACTGCTATTTTTTTGAACACACCCCTTTCAACTAATTGCCCAATTGCACAGCCTTAAGAGCGTGCATATCATGAATGCTGGGTCTCATTTGTTTTCTGAGAATCTACTGAACCTACTGGTAACTTGTTTGCCACGTAGCAATAAAAAATATACTAAAAACCTTGATTATTCTGGTTAGTCACATTGTACTGCTATTATTTTGAACAATACTGTATACATTATAGCTTTTCTGAGAATTGTATTTATTTATTTTAAGCCACAAAAATTTATTATTAATGGAGTACCAATTTTAATGAGTACCAAATCAGCATATTAGAATTACTTTTGAAGGATCGTGTGAGATTGAAGACTGGAGAAAATTCAGCTTTGCATCACAGGAATACATAATACAAAATGGTTATTTTAACTTGTAGTAACCTTTCACAATGTCACTCTCTTTATTCAGCTGTTACCGGAGCTGATGGGGGTTACATGACATAAAGGAACTCTTGGAAACTCCAGGTCAATAGGACTGTTTTACTGTGGGCTGGCAGTCAACAAACCAAAGGAAATGGCATTATTCCAGTTCAATGTGGATGTGACATAACTCCCTCAAAAGCGATCATGGTTCTGTCAACCTACGGATTACATTCACAGCAGGATCTAGACAGTGTCAGCTCGATTTAGAGGGCATTTACAATCGCTGCCCCATTCAGACCCTCCCCCATCTCCAGACATCTAATCAGTCTGCATTAGCCCCTCGATGGGTGTCCTCGTCTGGGCTCTTTCCTCTCGCTCTGCCCCTCACTGGCACCCGCTGCGCTGCTCTGTGTCCACGGTTCAAATCAATATGTGCCATTCAAATAAATCACAACTTTTGTGGAGGAAGTTCAGCAACTAAGCTGAAAGTTCAGATATTGACAGCTCCTTCTCTGCGCTGGACGCTGATAGGAGGATTGGAATGCGGGATGGCCTTGTGCTCGACCATAAATGAGTTCAAGGCATGTAGCTCAGGCACAAGTGGATTGTCCAGATTTAGTCTGAGCATGTTCTGAAAAGCCTTGACTGGCCAGAAACAGACAGAATGGGTTGATGAAAAATGTATGCGTGGAGGAGAAGAACTGACTCGCGGCCAGATCACTTTCAGCAAATATATCCACAATTTGCTGCTGAATTCGCTGCATTGTGGGAAACGTTCATGATGTCTGTGTGCCCACCCACCCCACACACTTACAGAACTTGTAAACTGATAAAAATGTACATATTTGGTTCTGATTCACGTTCAATCATGTTGTTAAAGGAATAGTTTAATTTTCACGTATGCATAAAATTACTTACTGAAAATGTACTCCCTCTCAGGCCATCCAAGAGGGAATTTAGCATTATGCTCACCAATGGCTCCTCTGCAGTGAATGGGTGTTGTCAGAATGAGAGTCCAAACAGCTGCTTAAAACGTCACAATAATCCACACAACTCCAGTTAATCAATTAATGTATTGTAAAACAAAAAGCTATATATATATATATATATATATATATATATATATATATATATATATATATAGCATCATTGTTTTCAAGTTAAAGTCATGTCTGCTGTACTGCCACATACATTACTGCAACCCAAAGCCTTGTTTCATCAGCCATACAATTCTGAATCACTGATGGCACTGAACCTCTGTTCTGCCATGCCATGTAGAATAGATGTTACAATCTCGGTGTTCATTCTACTGGTTGATTTCACGTCTGTTGTTGGGATTCAGGAAGCATGGAGACCCCATTAAACCCATTTAATACACAGCCAAAATGTGCGGTGATTTGTGAAAGAGATTATTAAATGACATCTCTGATCCATGATCTTTCTCTCAAGAGGTTGCGCTACGAATAATTATCTGTCACTTTGATGGACACTGTCTGATAATTATATAGAGGTATGCCATTCCACGTACGGTTCTTCTGGACTAAACATTGTCGGAGGGGCTGCTTGTCAGCTGTTAATATAGAGTCAGTTTAAATGTGATTGACTGGAATATGAAAAGTGGCCCACTTTGAGAGAGGAGCTGGCGCTGAAGCGTGCCCCACCAACTCTGAACCGTTATGTGGAGGTGTTGATGTATTCTCTGGAGCAGAGCGCTAGTGCTGACCTCGTCCTTTAAGCATAGAGGAAACTATCTTCACACAATGAGAAGCTCCTACAGGGAAGAAGCGATTAAATTAAAGTGCTTCTGAGGCAAGTCACACCAAGGTCATAAGGATGCAGAGCAAGCTGCTTCTGGAACCAAACTCTGTCTCATGCGAAGACGGCTATGTGTGGTTTGGCCACGTCTGCTCAACATGAACTGGCTGAATGTGGAAAATTATGCTAGCAGTATCAAGTTCGTATTAGGAGGAAAAGTTGAATCGAAAGTCTTAATAAACAACTGACTGTTTGTGTGCTTCAGTTTTATCTTACTAGAGTATCTGATCAAAATGTATTTTTAGTCATTTAAACTAGAACATATCTTAACTCCCTCAAACTACTGTTGTTTCCGTCTTCAGTAGTTTGTTGTTCCATCTCATCTGTTTCTTTTTCAACTGTGAAACAAAGAGCGAGAAACCAATTAGTGCAAAACAATTCAAGGTGCATATATGAACTGATGGTCAAAGTATGTGCAAGTATTAAAAAAGTGTTCACTGTATGCATGCCCTAGCAAATTCAAAAATAAATGTAAAAATAAATAAAACAATAGTGTAATTTGGGTTTAACAGTAACTTTCAACAAATACCTTGGAGGATGACAAATGCTAAATCACTAAATGGTCTTGTGGTCCACTGTGTGCACATGTTTGTTAGGTCCATGAGACTTTAGGCTCATTTCAGGTTCCAGAAGGGTGCTCGCAAGTGCCCCCTTTCATGGCTGCTATTCGCTCTTGATGAGTGCTTCTGTCGAATTGAGCTCCTGTGGAATAGTCAAAATAGTCAAAGTGCCATTACATCACAAAACTGTGAAAAAAGCGTGTGAGAGCTTAGGCTTCCATTTGGGAAAGGAAACAGGTGATTCAGTGCATCAACGCAAAATGTGCATTCCTGCCACCTATTGGACTGGAGTGTATTGCAGGGTAGCATACAGATCCATTTTAAAATTGATCAAATATTGGACTATTTTTTTTTGTTTGTTTGTTTTTTTCCCACCATAACAAATCAGCACACAAGAAAAATGATATTTGAATAGATATTTTTCTGACACTACTGGGAGCTTCATCTTAAAGTGAATCACAATGCACTGATTTAACAAACCGGATATTCTAATAACAATTTATTCATCTGAAATCTTGAAAGGTCTAATTATGATGTAGGTGGTTGTTGATAAGACAGACCATGTTGCCTCTGTTTTCGTCAGAGGAGTTTTATTTTGCTTTAAAATGAATGACATCTGTCTTGTCAGATGGGTTGTATTTTCAATTAAAGCTCATAAATGCTTTTTGGTTTCACTTTTTATTTGAATAGTCTATTTTTCATTCTAATCCAGATGCATTTTATGAGTTTCACTGTGATGTTACCATCCGAGAAAAATTCATTAGCTTTTCTATATTATATGCAACATAATGTCACGGATCGCAAGAGGCGAAGACTCAAGTGCAGGCAGATGGGAAGACTTTATTTATACGTCACCAAAAATAAACAAAAACACAACTGAAACCACCCCAAAGGGGGGAAAACCCAAAAGTTACAAGACATAGACTGAACACAGAGTAGACAGGCATCAAAGGCATTAACTGATACCCATGTGAGACAAACAAGCCCAGAACAGAAAACACAGGAAGCTTATAAAGAAGTGGCAATCAGGTAAGCAACTGGGACAAATTAAATCAAGGAATGAGGTGACAAGAGAACAGGTGAGTGGAGTTTAGAGGAATGGAGTCCAGAGGAAAGGGAGAAACACAGGTGGAGCAACTAAAACAATGATGAGGTAACAAGATGGGCGGGGTTAGAAAATAGACAGGAGAGAGCACATGGCACCAAACAAACACAACACAAGCCATGTGCTCACAGAAAGACAAAGACAGAAGACTGTGACACATAAATGTAGATTTAAGACAGAAGGTAAATCGCACATTGTGAGCCTGGCTTGAGGAGAGCCTCTCGTGCATGTTAAAAGGTGCACTATTCATTTTTAAAGAAGTTGCTGCCTAAAATGGGCATCTCAGTTCAGTCACTTAGGTTTCATTTCAGTTTGGACTTTATGCAGACATTGAGGTTTCAGACAGACCTTTATGTTTATTTTGACTTTGTGATCTCAGGGGATGTGGCCGTAAAATGAGCCACGACTGGAGCCCCTGCATGTCTCTCTGGGTGAGTCTGAGCTGTTCACCAGGCTCGAGAGCTGTCAGATGCTGTATCAGAGATCTAGTTGTGGCCACAACGTATGCGTGATAGGCCCTTTGAGCCTCTGTCCTGTTGTTCAAATTCCAAGTCATTAACATGCAATGTGGGCTTGAGTTTTAGAAAGTAATAACATATGTTACCTGGCTTGTTTCACCCTGGGAACAGAGGCAAGTTTTCTTTTACTCTTCAATTTACTGGAAGAAAATTTAAATAATTTCTGCTACTTCTTTAACTACTAATACTACTAAACTTCTGTAATTCTAGCAGTAGTAGTAATAATACCACCACTTGCAGTCATACATACTACAGTACTTCTAGTAGTAGTAATATTAGTAGTGCCATTAATAGTAGTCAACACTATATCTGTAAAAAAAAAAAAAAAAAAAAAAATGTGTTACTACTCTGTATTTACTTTCTCCAATTACTGCTATTAGAACCCATACCAGCAGTTTTAGTTGTACACCATACTGGTAACTAGTCAAATAACTAGTACTCACTGTAGTAATCCATTTATTATTCATTTACATTTATTCATTTAGCAGTCGCTTTAGATAAAAGCTAAAGATAAAATCAAAAAAAAAAAAAAAAAGGAAAGGAAAAAGAAAGGTAGTTAGATTTTTTTTTTTTTAAGAATAGAATTAGAATAGTGAGTGTTAAAGTTAGAGGGTCAAATAAAGATGGAAGAGATGGGTTTTAAGTCGATTCTTGACGATGGCAAAGGACTCAGCTGCTCAGATTGAGTTGGGGAGGTCATTCCACCAGGAGGGAACTTTTCATTTAAAAGTCCGTAAAAGTGTCTTTGTGCTTCTTTGGGATGTCACTATCAAGCGATGTTCACTTGCGGAAATCAAGCTTCTAGAGGGCACATAAGTCTGAAGTAGAAAAAGTTGGGGAAAATGGGTGCAGAGCCAGCGGTAATTTGGTAGGCAAACATCAATGCCTTGAATTTTATGCGAGCAGCTATTGGAAGCCATGGTCCGAAAGAAAGGGCTTGATCTTCTTGAAGTTGAATAAAGCAAATCTGCAGGATCGGACAGTTTTAGCAATGTGGTCTGAGAAAGTCAGCTGATCATCAATCATAACTCCAAGGCTTCTAGCTGTTTTTGAAGAAGTTATGCTTGATGTGCCTAACTTGATGGTGAAATTGTTATGAAACGATGGGTTTGCTGGAATCACAAGCAGTTCTGTCTTGGCAAGGTTGAGTTGAAGGTGATGGTCCATCATCCAGGAAGAAATGTCTGTTAGACAAGCTGAGATGCGAATAGCTACCGTCGGATCATCAGGATGGAATGAGAGGTAGAGTCCATAGAATTAATAATTATAAAATGATTATAAATATTATAAAAATAATTAATTCAAAATTTTATCAATGGTATTATTACTACTACCAGCACTATAACCTCTACGTGCAGTCATACTAATTCTAGTTGTAGTAATAGTAGTACCATACTGTCAGGGTTTTGGCAAGGGAGGAACTCAAGTGCAGACAGGGATCACAACACACAGGATTTATTTAATACAAAAAAGGGGAAAACAAAACCCACGAGGGGGAAAACACGGAGTAAGGTAAAGACTAAATAACTAAACAGGACTGGGCTGACAAGATAAACAAGGACTCTAAATACTAACTATAAACAAACACTCACGGTAAGATAAACACTCACATGTAGGAACAATCACAGGGTGGCACAATCTCAAAGGAACACATATGAGGTACAATCACATTGAACCGACGCAAGACAGAGCACACTAGGAGATCTAAATAGGGGGAACAATTAAGACACGACAGGTGACACAGATAGGACAATCACGACAAGACTAGGATAACAAGGGGGGCGGGGCAAGGGAACGAGACAACACAAGCACATGGCCCAAAGACAAAGCCATGTGCTTGTACACAAAACACGGGTCTGCCATGATCCTGCCTCAAGACTAGGAAAAATCAAGGACATGAGGGCAGAATCATGACACATACTCTTAGCCTCACGGAACGGAAGCCACAGAATGTTGGCTAAACACAAAAGTGGAAACACTTAAAGAGTGTCAAAGTCGTCATCGGATTGGTTGAATTCTACAGGATTTCTTGGAGACGTGAGTGTTGCATTCTTTAATGTTCCGCTTGGAAACAAAGATGCCGTGCCACCAAACCCCCTCACGAAAGAAGAAAGCCAGTGTACAACTGTAACAATGAGCACCTATAAAGGTTCAGCATCATAAATCTTTAAAATACGTCCGAGAGTTTTACACACTGGTCTTTTATTGTGCCGACATTTCCATGCCCGAAACGTGATGATGAACGAAACGATATGTGATTGGTTGTTTGACATGTCAGTCAAATAGCCTCATGGGTGGGTCTTAGCCAATGAAACTCTGTTTTTCAGTACCGTATTTTCCGGACTATAAGTCACACTTTTTATCATAGTTTGGCTGGTCCTGCGACTTATAGTCAGGTGCCCTTTGCGGCTGTAGACGGTAATGTTTTCTCTTGGTTCTAAATAAATGCGACCTATACTGTAGTCCAGTGCGACTTATATATGTTTTTTCCCCCATCATGATGTATTTTTGGACTGATGTGACTTATGCTCAGGCGCGACTTATAGTCCGAAAAATACAGTAATAGTAGAACATCCTACTATTAGTATTATTTAATACATTCCACTGGAGGTGATCGTAGCGAGAACCCAAGTGCAGTTTAATCCCGAACATGAACAAATACAAAATAAATAGGAACTTGGAAAACATGTTTTTTTTGTAAAACATGGCAAACTCACCAGTCGTGTTTTGTTTCTTGTTGTGCTACTATTATGAGTTTTGAACCATACTGCTATTTATACTACTAGTACCATTACTATTAGTCCTAGTTAACAAAATGACTACTATTAGTAACAAAGGAACACAACAATAATGACTGGGAGAAATAGAAGGAAAATCGCAGACTGAAAAAATGCAAACATTAAATATAATGTGTCATGCCATTTGATAATGTTACAGTGTTTCCAGCTGCAGTCTGAATATTAGAATGTAAATTAAGATTCAGCTTGATTTAAAATCGTATTCCTAGTTTAATTTCAAGCGAATCCCTTCTGAACAGCATTGGCGAGCTCACATAGAAAATCTTTGCTAAATATAATACCAGTACCTAACTGTTTCCATCTGAGCATTATTTGTAAAACATTTCGATGTTCTTCAAATGTCAGTAGGAAGAATTTAAGTCCCAGCCAAATAGTTGTGAATGAATCCAGACCATTACTTTTTGCTTTTAAACGAGAACAAATATCCTACAATTATCTCTTTCTTCATCTGTCAGTACATTATAAAGTCAGCCAAACCTCATAATATGACATGTTATGCAAAATATATACAGTATTAAATATGAATACTGTATATCTCCGTGCCACTGCATCCACCATTTCTTGGAAGAAGCAACTGGAAGAAAAAAACTGCACTGATTCTGGAGTTTTTGACACTAAGGTAGTTAAAAATATACGTATAAGGGAATTAATGTGGAATAATCTGTTAAGAGGTATTTCACATACGAGATCACTGTTTTACTTTTAAAGTATCCAAGAAAGAAAGAAAGAGGCTTTATTTATTTTATTTTTATTTTTTTTTATTATTATTAGTCTGCTTGTAAAACTATTGTATTCTTTGCTGCCTGACCCAGTAATGGCCACTCATGCAATATTTTGATTTTGTTTCAAATTGCTTTGGTGACGAAGCATCTTCCAAGAATACAAATGCCTAATGTATTTTCTTAGGACTTGCCTGCCAAAATTAGCTCTGTCGTTATTTTCCAAGCACTGTTTGAGAAAGTTGAACAAACACATTTTTGTGTAGAGTTTCGTGAAAAGCAAGAAAATGACCAAGCTCTGCTTTAACAAGTGTTTCATCCTTAGCGCTTTCTGAATGGAAATTGTTTGTCAGGGTAAATATATTAGCTGCACTTTTCCACAAAAAAAAAAAAAAAAAAAAAAAAAAAAGAAGAAAATTTATATATATTCTTCATGATTACACAAGTGAGAATAAAAGTAGTGCTGCAGCATGCACCAGCTCGACCGGTGAACATAACTCCAGTTTCTCCATAAGGAACTTTAACCTTGTTCTTTGCGAATCGTGGGTCTTGCTCACACTGAATGACTTGATTAAGGTTACATCTGGCAGGTTCTACATGAGCAGCCCCCCACCCCAAAACACTTTTGATACTCACACATATGGAAGACTGTCGTTTCAGACAGTTTTGTGCAAAGCAAAAAAGTTACATTTGTATTGCCATGTGCCAATGGACCCTGACAGCTGGTGTTTTAATGATTTAAATGGTTTGTCACATCATGTTAAACTGGCGATGACTTTTTCATTAGAGCAAATTGAAGTGAGACAACAAAACTATAAATGTTTAATTGTTTTGAAGACAAATTATTTTCTATTAACCTTCTATTAAATTCCTTCTCACATATTATTGTCCGCATGACAGAATAGCTTTAAATTGTCCCATAGCAGATGAGACTGAGGAGGACAGTTATTACACAGTAAAAAAAAAAAAATAAATTCTTACATTTTTAAGTACAATCAACATATAAGTAATTTAAAATTAAATGACACTGAACAGACTGAACAACACGGAATCTTATACAAGTTGAATCTTTTATAACACACACACACACACACACACACACACACACACACACACACATATATATATATATATATATATATATATATATATATATATATATATATATATATATATATATATTACTAAGAAAGTAATCAATCACTCAATAAGTCTTCTTAAGGACCAATATTCCACACACACACACACACACACAATTGCATAAATATAATATACAAATAATGTGGTCACAGTTATACTGTTACTTCTGGAATATATTAACATTTTGTGAACTAAAACAGAAAAAGTTATCTTATTTAATTATTTTAACACATTAAGATAACAGACATTTATCACCTTCCCAAGTTGAAATGTTTAAACCAGCAGTAGATATTTTAATTGCAGCACCTGGAGACCCACAACATGTTGAGAGAATGATTTCCTGTTTAATCAGTATAACAAAAAAAGTCGAGTAGTAGGTCTTGAATGAGCAGCTCATTAGGGGTGAAACTTATTTCTACAGGGTGAAATGAAATCACTTGAAATTATTTGTGCTGCATTAATTGTCCATGATGATTCTTGATTAAACTCCTTATGTATGTACCATTAAGACAGTAATGAACAGGGATTAACCTTTCTTGCTTCATTTACTATAAGCAACAATAAGTAGTAGAGTTGTTCCGATTCCGATACTAGTATCGGAAATATCTCCGATACCACAACAAATTCTGGCATCGGCATCGGCGAGTACATGAACCCATATACCGATCCGATACCATTTTCTTAAAAAAGACCTAGTTATGACCGCAAGCTTTGCCTAACCGCTGCACGGTTCTTCTTCGCTGCTCAAAATGCATTGAAAACACAGGAAGTTGTGCTGTGTTGCCACAAGCAACCCCTGTTTAGAGCAGCGAAGAAGAAATGAAAACGCGTTAGCAGCCCTTATCTATATATGACTGGATCACTCATCACATTCTAAACTGCCAAAAGACAGTGAAGCCGCTACTATATTATAGATCAGTGGTTAGCAGTATGTCTCTGTAGTACCGGTAGTTACAGACTCTCGAGTATATTCAGTACCGGCAACTGCGTTCAGTCGCTTCCGTGTAAGTCAAAACGCAGGGCTCCAGACAGTAGCCGAATATATACTAGTGTCTGTGAATATTAAACTGCAAAATACTATTTAAATATTACTCCCGCAAAATCTACATCTCTGTGGGTGACTGGCACAGATGCGCGAGAGCTCGCTGTTTTGTAGTCTCTGCTGTGTGTCATGAGGACACGAACGCATAAACCGTCACTTCATGAGAATTTACCGTTTCATTTGAGAATACTGTCATATCATAAACACAGACACTCAAAGATCTTCATGGCAGCCCATTAAAATAAATGTTTGGTTTACATGAGTAAATTGACAATATATAAAGCTACTGTTGTAGCCTACAGTAATAATAATACATCTCTATAATAATAATAATTATGCCTAGATGGTTGCTTGTTTTTTACTTGTTTTTTACTTGTTAGAGATTATCTGATTAATAGATCTTTTTTTATATTCCTAGACTTATTTGTTGCAGTTTTTTTATACAGTTATATTGTAAAACTTAAATACCTTTTTTAGTTTGCGGTGTTAGATTTTTGGCTGCATTTGAAGTTCTTTTTTGCATAAGAAAATAAATAATACTGTCAAATTCATGTTAGATAATAAAAATACTGTAATAAATACAGTAGTTCACCATGTATTTGTTCATGTTTTATTGAGGGATCTGTCTGAAGCACACCATAAAAAAATTCTAGCAATTTACACAGGGCTAGTAGTATATACAGCTGTATATACAGATATACACCCAGGTATCGGATCAGTACTCGGTATCGGCCGATACCCTGAGCCCAGGTATCGGAATCGGTATCGGGAAGAGAAAAAGGGTATCGGAACATCTCTAATAAGTAGTAGCATGATTCATCTCTGTTTATATAAATTCAAATGCAACCACTGGAGTGTGACATATTGTCATTGAATTGTTCAACCAATTTAGAAGAATTTCTCATTGGAAAGCACAATGGGGTTATTTTCTCGTCTTCTTTTCTTTCTTTTTTTTTGGGGGGGGGGGGGGTGTTTTAGCAGCACATATTAAATGGTGTACCAAATCCACTAGTTGACGGCTATGTTAGTCATAGGAAAGAAAATACTAAATGCTTAGAAAATTAATATTTAGCACAATAAAGCTACAGTATAAATTATGAATTTCCCCACCATCATTTCAATAATAAATTAGTGTTTTCGGCATAGATTCCTGATTAGCATCTGTTTCTCTGGACCATTATATGTAAGCCATCTGCCATGTTGGAATATTGGAAAAGACAAAGAAGGTCAGCGAACACACACACACACACACACACACACACACACACACACACACACACACACACACACACACACACACACACACACACACACATATATATATATATATATATATATATATATATATATATATATATATATATATATATATATATATATATGCTGTGAGTGATGACACATTAGCTGTTTCATGATAAAAGATGTGTGTTCGTGTCTGGAGCAGTCGAATGTGGCATCTACATACACATATGTATTTGTTGGCATCTGCACAGTCCCGCTTTTTCCATATATAATTCCATAAATAATTCATCCATTTTGCTGACATTCACGTTCTGAAAAAAAAAAAAAAATAATAATAATAGTCTGTTTATGGGGAAGAGAAACTTGCTCAAAGAGTGCCATCAGAACGCACTGTCGGAAAATGTAAAAACAGACACAAACACTGTGATACAAGTTAAAGAGATGACAGTTAAAACTACGGTTTTGCATTTTAATGTGCAACACAACCCAGATATTTGTCAAGAAACGTTTATTCAGAATTAGCAGTTGGAACCAGACTGCTACAGGATTGCAATAGTTCAGCTGTTTTTCATTCCACTTATGTCCAACCTGAAAATGAGCTTTTGTTAAATTGATTTAGCAGAACCATGGACTTTTGGTCTTGACAGATTAAAAACATACTCATTCTTCATGTAGTGATAAAATCGCATCTAAAGCGTCCCAGGAGGGCTTCCTACTAAAACAGGGCAATCATGCGCGATCGATGGTGGCTTCTGCTCTGCTTAATAATTGCGACCCTGTTCAATAAAGTCAACCAGACAAAGGACCACTGACCTGGCAGACTACCCCAGAGAGCAGAGAGACTCATTTTGGCCTTTAGCTTTTCTCTGTGAATGAGAAAAGACTCAGGGGGACCAGCAACAATTCATCGAAAATACGCCTCCTCACAATCCTTTTCAAATATCATATTATCCATTTCTGAATCCCCGTGGTATAAAAGCAACAAAGCTGACTTTTCTTTGCTTCAAGGAAATACATGGAACTGAGAAACATATTTTTTTACAACAAAGAGAATCAGACTTGCTGACTTTGCTGCTGTAGGAGTTTGAGGCAACATTTAAAATGAAGCTAAGCGTAGGTGTGGGACAAATGTTTCCCTTTCAGGAGGAACATCTTTAAGGCCACTTGGTACAATTCATCAAAGCAGTAACATTTATATTACACAAGGCACCGGTTTTCAGGAAGACAGTCTGCACCTTTATGACCAAAGGCTGTGAAAAGTTCTTACAAACATAGTGGAACAGAGAAACACAGCCTGGCTCCCTGGACAAAAGATTGACCATAACCTTGAAGATGAGCTTTTCATTGTAAATAAACTGGGAGCAAAAGTGTGTAGTCTGAAGTGGAAACATGTGAAGAAACCTCATCAAAACACTTCAAGACAAGTATCGCCAGCCAATTGAAAGGTTTATAAACAAATATTTACTTGTTGAATATGGTTATAAAAAATATGTTTTGGAGAGTTACTTCTATGTGCAAAACTAAATACAGAAGTATTGCATAATATAGTAGTGTTGTCTGAACAACTGGTAGGCCTAAGAATCTGCCTTTAGAGACCTTATATATTTTTTACACAATTTACTACATGCATTTTGTAATCTGATTGATAGTTAATAATTTTTTTTTAGCAAGGAAAATGTCTTCTAGTGTAATTCTAAAAACATCCTCCTTTAGGACGTGGTACATGTTATTGTGAAGTTAGAGTATCTTTCATTTTGTTAGTAATATGTCAACGTATGATATCAGTATTTCATATGTCAAGCTTTACTGAGTCAATACTGTGATGCAGATTAGTAAAACCTTTGTATATATCTAATGTAAAATGTTACATTTCAGTTTTAGCTTGTATGCTGGCCATCCTTTAATTTATGTTTCAGTATATATGCTCAGACCTCATCCTTTGAGCAATTTATCAAGATCATTTAAAGCTGTAGTCTGCAACTTTTTCGGGTTAAAAATGAACCAAAATCAATATTTGAGCAAGTTCATAACCAGCCCCACTCTCAGAAAAAAAAAGATACAAAAGCTGTCACTTTTCAAAAGGTACACTTTTGTACCTAAAGAGTCCATACTGGTACCTTAAAGATACATATAAGTACCTAATAGTAGTTAAAAGGTACAAAAATATGAAAGGCATCACCCCAGTGACAGCTTTTGTACCTTTTTTTCTGAGAGTGCAGTGTGCAAAACTATCACCTTACTTTAGACTGATTCACAATGGTTAGCTTATAATAATGCTTTTTAATTTGAGTGGTACGGGTAGGTTTTTCGAGGGAAATTCGAGCATGCCGCTGCATCATTACGTCACATCTGTAAACACAAAGAACTTGTCCTGGCTACTAAGCTATCGCATTCGAGGATCATGCAACCTTTAATAGCCTTTTTCTCACAGCGGCTAGAATAATTAAATGTCAAAAAATTATTTTGATGGCGGATTATATGAAACACATGTGAATGAAATTAAATTATGTTCAAGTTTTCAATGTGCTTCTGATTACAGATAGCCTGGGATTACACACGATTTCTATTTCAAAGACAGCCATTTCCAAGTGAGCATAGTTTGCTGTTTGGGTTAAAATAATTTTTTTAATGAAATTCGAATGGTATGACTATTAGAGATTAGACTGTACAGAAATTGAAATCTAATACACCTTATATTCATAGTCACGCAATGCTGATGTTGTTAACATTAATAATTTGAGAATAACATATAACAATAATAATAATTTGCATGGTTTGATGTGATATGAGCTAATCGGTGATTAGATTAAATCACAATTGGTAGCGCGATTTATTGTAATGATTTTTTCCTCAGTTGGTCAGAACAAATGTGGCAGACTTGTTACTAGTTCCGATGACAGTACACGGTGAAAATTCTTATTTGGGTCATAAATTCCAAGACAAAGGCTAGAATCTGTGATTACTTAATAGATGATTAACGCCGGTGCAGTGACGACAGCCACACACATTCCTCAAAAAATAGATTCAAAACTTACTGACTGCAGCTACCAAAGATACCAAAAAAATAAAATAAAATAAAATAAAATAAAAATGAAAATAAATGCATGTGCTTCCAGACCACACTAAATTGTCCAATGCAACTAGAATAATTCATCAATATAAATATCGGCACACTAGCCAACAGTGTAGGACAATGTGTTAATAAATGGATCACACATCTTGGTAAACAAGAAAAGATTTGCCTATAATGGACAAGATCACCGGTCAGTTCTGATGGCTCCTTTATTTATTTATTTTTGTTTTTTTAAAGATTGGTTTCTCTATTTACAACTTGTGCAAAAACATTTAAAGGTTCCAAAGACTTTACATTGTAAATTCATTTCAAGGCACATACATGGGACAACAACAACAGTTTAGTACTGAAAAAAAAAAAAAAAAAAAAAAAAAAAAAAATATATATATATATATATATATATATATATATATATATATATATATATATATATATATATATATATATATATAATAAAATTCAATGCATTTATCAATCAAAAGTTACTTTGGTTCCCAATGGATTCTACTTGCAGCTTACAGACCAATTAAATCACCACATCTTTAAAATGAGAAAATTGTAAAATAACTCCTCATCTTAAGTGTGAAGAAAAAGTCCCAAAATGCTATGACACATGAAACTTTGTGGTTGTTGTTAAGCCTGTCATGGCTTTCAGGTTGCCGTTAGAATCAACCGCCACTCAGTAACCAATTCATTCAAACATCAGCTAGATTTAGTTTTATCCTAATGTAAAACCATTACGTCAACCGACGTGCTGAAGTCTGTATTAAATACGTTTTTGTTTTTTAGTTTTTATAATGAAAATAATACATGCCAAATTGCAGAGGTGAGAAAATCTTTCAAAACGTAAACATGAAATATATTTCTATAAAAAAAAAAAAAAAAAAAACAGAAAAGTGGAAGAGTGAAAGGAACACACAAAGATCAAAGATTAGCCACAGTTGTGGTAGTGCTTTGTTCATAATGACCTCAGAGTCATTTAGAGTAATTATTCCATACCAAATCAATGTGCTTTTTCAAGAGACGGATTGACCGTTGGGTAAGATTACAGACGCAATGCATTGCACCCAGTCCTTTTTGAGTAATACATCCATTTAACTACAGGGCCACTAATGTGATTTTCAGCTTATCCATAGGAAATAAAGAACAATGTACGTCACAAAAGTGAGGCAATGAATCATCCGGAATCATAACATGCCATTCTTGTCTGGAGGATAGACCTTGGCTTGTTAGCAATGTCATCTATTGATGTCTGTAAGGATGCTGTTTGCAAATGCCTTTCAAAATGTGAGCTTTCCATTCAGTCATGCCTTCAAAATGTGTGACTCTCACTGTAATCCACAGATCTCTGTATAAATGATGTCAAATCCTTCACGTGAACCACATTAAGACATACTGCTGGGTTACAGTAAGGCAATAGATAAAACTGTTTAGAATGAAACATTTCTGGTTTTGGTAACGGCCCAGAAAAAACCCTCCACGCTAGCTCTGAGGACTTGGTGGAGGAAATGATGGACTGAATAGTTGCAAAAATAAATTAATCTGCTTAACCTGCCATTACTTTTCTCTCTGTGAAAATATGTCAGAGAGGTTCGGTACAGATTTATCTCACAAACGGGTTAACTTTGCAGCGATACATTTGGGTCTGCGTCACCGCAACTGCCTCCTGTCGGGGGAACCTGAGCCTGACAACTGCACCGGACAACTTGTGTGGAGGAAGTTTGTTAGAAAGAGTTACGGGTGGCCACAGGATTTGAAATGAATTGTTAATGATGTACACATCAGTTAAAAGCCTTTAGATTTAGCCACAGGATGTTCCATATTTTAAGGAATTGTAGGGATGGGGAGGTCAGATAAGCCTACTGGGATGCTAAGGAGAAATACTTTCATGACCACAGAAGTGCAGTAGCCCTTTTTTTAGAGAGAGAGAGCATTTTGTTTGTGCCACTGAGACTAACCTTGTGGGTTGTTGGTAATTAACCTGTGCAAGCACCAACTGTTAGTCACATAAATCAAACATCTGTTAGATTTATAGTAATTCCAAAAGCAATTGGGATGTAAACAAGTATCCAACGGTGTAGTCTGAACCTTAATGCCAAGTTGGAGAATGATTAAGGGTTAATTCCAATAATTAAAACCACCACCCAAGACTACAAACCCATCTCAACCCAGAAACCTCCTGCCAAGCGAAAATAACCTCTGCATTTTTTTTTTCCCTTTCTTGGACCAGGAATTATGCAGTGGGAGTTTAAACTCAGCCCACAAACTAAAATCTTGTCAAAGCAAGTAAAGTCTGTGAGTAACAGCACATGATAAATACTTCTCCACAGCAAGCCTGAATTCCAAACTCGGCTCTCTGTCCCGGAAATCTGGCACCGTAAAAAAAAAAAAAAAAATGTCCTAATTACACTCATGCAGGGATCTGAAAGTCTTTCAAAGACAGAATGTGGCATGTGCCAGTTCTTCCCTGTGAAAAGAGGGCTTTTGTTTAAACAGCCAGTCATCATCCCACCTGATGTGATGCATGATTAAAAAGGGTTTTGGTCAGTAATGGAAAAGCTAGACAATGATGTGGATGTCACCTGTAGTGACATTCATGTGGGAGCACAGAAATAGATTGAGAGGCAATGTAATATTATCTGTGTAATACCTTGGCCTAATTTGTAAATCATAAAATATGTTAAAAAAAAGGGCAATTTAAGGCACCGGAGATTCATTTTGCTGTATACACATACATTGTGTATCATACAGGTGTTTCGTCCACACGGATCTGCCGTTTTGGGAGAGTGAAACTGATGTTTTTTTTTTTTTTAAACTGGGTCCCAGAATGGATAAATCTGAAAACGGCGCCTTTGCGTTTTCGTCTGGACAGCGAATCTGTATATTTTCCGAAACAATGACATCGTCAGCCCATCGTCAGACACCGTTACGTCACGTAACAGAAACAAAATCTTGAATAAACACTGAACGATTGTCTTTTCATTAACTAACGTTAACACAGATTAATAAATGTATTGTTCCATGTCCGTTTGTATACCGCACGCAAGGTTTATGTGCATAGTCCAAGTCTTCTTCTCCATTTTTGTCTATCTCTGTGGCAGAATTACAGCGCCACGTGCTGGTCTGGCATGCATACTACAATCATTTTGTGTAAAAGCAGATATTTCTTGAGACGAGGAAAACATGATTGGATAGGTAAAGCTCTGGCTTCACGTGGACATAGCCTAAGTATATAAAAGACAAATACAGACTTACAATTGAAGCTTTTCATTGTCTTCTTATGTTTGATAATTTATAATTAAATAAATATGAAGGAGATTAAAGAGCTCCCTCAGGATATTAATAATTTACCAGAGGGTTTTAGCTATTATAATACCACGTTTAATGTTTAGACTGCTAATTACTTGACAATAAGGCTCTTGCACAAAAGCTATTCTCATAAAATTCATAATTTTAACATGCTAGAGTCTCTGTGGTCTATTTGAGCTGCAATCCTCTGAATATTGAGACAAGCTGCCCCCTGGTGGGCAAAATGATACACAAATAATCACTGGAAAATGCTTGCACAGGAACCCTTCTAACCATTTCCCTACCGCATTCACTGACGTACTGTAGGCTGCTGCTTGTGAGGACTGCAGAATGTAGACGAGTGGTCCCTTTTCCCTTCAAATGTACTTTCCACAAAAGCTCATTTCCTGAATGAGTGCTCATGCTCTCTGCTGCATTAAGAAAGTGCACTTCAACCCCCCCAGGCAAAAAAAAAGAAAAAAAAAAAAACTTCACTCCTTTTTTTTCTACTGCAGCTTAATCAGCGGTGTTTTGGTTTCCTGACCACTGTGTTATCTTAACTACTGTTGTGTGAAGGGGTAGTTGTATTTCAGCGCAAAAGGGCATATTTTGGTTGTGTGGTTAGCAACGTTTTCAAGATCTTAAAGTGGTTGAGAGGCAAAACCTGGGGACTGCATTTGCAGCAGGTAGCCAACGTGCATTGATAATAGAAAACATCAACAGCGTCCTTGAGCGAAACCACATTGAGCCTCACATATTACAAAACCATTTCATATTTACTAAGAATAGAAAATATAGCAGAATTCCACATACTTGTCCACAGTATAAATTGCCATGTTAACTGCACCTGGAAATATATTTATATGTATGTATATATGTATATGTGTATTGTACAGTATATTGAACTGCATTTTCTTTGAAGAAATGGTTGTAGCATCCGTCAAAAAGCATCATGTGTGGCAGAAGTCCACACTGGGAACATTACTGCTCTTGCAGTAAGCTATGCTGTTGTTACTAAGGTGACAGTCTCGGAGGCCAATCCCTCCATTAGGTGTGTAGATGGGCTGAATTTTGAAGTCCCCTTTTAAAAGCTGCTCATTGTTTAGTGAAACAATCTGAAAGCTCGTTTCAGTCATTTCCAGGATGGAGTTATCCTTTTTGGTGCCGGCCTCACAGTAGTCATCTTTTCTCCTGCCACGATTGTATTTCCATTTGGATGATGACGACCTGCTTTTCTTGTGCATGTGCCAGCAAAACAAGCTAAGGAGTGTCACTAAGACCACCAACACAGCCCCACCTATCACTCCAGCCAATAGGAGCGTGGAGGTGTTGTCTTGCTGGGCAGCCTGCTCAGATTCAGAGTATGTGGATGTGGATTTGGTCTTAGCCTCAGAACAGATAGTATCCTCGCCTGGTCTGTACGTGTTAAGAGTATCCAGAACATACACACAGATGCGGTAAATAGACCTGGGTTCTAAATTTGACAGGCTGAGCCTCCGCTGGTATCCCGGGACTGTTCTTTCTCGAGTGATGTCACTCATCAAACTCTGCCCCATCTTGACCCAAGTCACTTTGTAAGCCGTCACAGTGAAGTAAGAATCCCAGCTCACATCAATGAAGGTGGAATTAACTACATGAAAGGAGATTTTTAAGGGGTCTTCGTAAGGAGGCAGGGGACCGAGTGGGAAATGTGGAACTGGGGGTGTGGGTTTGGCAGAGGTGGGGTAAACAGCAGTGGGTGAAATGGTAGGGAAGTGGGTGGTTCTGGAGGTGGTCGTGGTGAGGGTTGTGGTTCTGCGGGGTGGCAATGTAGATGGATAAGAATGGGTTGGCCAGGGATGCAGCACTGTGCCCTCTGGGCAGTCGATGGCATCTAAGGTGAGTTCTCTAATTACCATGCCACGCACTCTTTCTGGACTCTGGCACATGAAGCCCCGGACATTTATGACAGATGGCAGAGACCTGAGCCATGCAATGACCCACTTAATACTGCAATCACAACGCCAGAGGTTGTTTCTTGTATTAAGGTACCTCAGGTTTCTCAAGCCATCAAAGACACCCGGTGGAAGAAACTGAAGATGGTTAGTGGAGATATCTAACTTCTCCAGTTTACTAAGCTCATTGAAGGCTGTCATTTTAATGGTATCCATCTGGTTTTCTTGCAGGTTGAGCTTGGTCAGGGATGCGCCGGGGAGCATCGGTGGTGGAGTAGTGAGGGAGTTTCTGGCCAGGGAGAGTTCTTTAAGGTTGACCAGGTCCTGGAAGGTTCCAGGAGCGATGGCATCATCCTCAAGCAAGTTCCCATCCAGCAGAAGTCGCTGCAGGGTGGTGACATTCTGGAAGGCATCCTCGTCAATGTCGGCAATGCGATTCTCATCCAAACGCAGCTCCTTGAGATCTGCCGGTAATCCGATAGGAATGCTGCTCAGGTGGTTTTTGGTAAGGAAAAGGAGCTTGAGGCTGACAGCCTCCCTGAAAGCCCCCTCCTCTACCCCAACGGTTGAGATGGAGTTGTCATCCAGATGGAGTTCCTCCAGCATGGGTAGCTGGGCAAGTGCTGCCCTGGATATAGTCTGGATGTTGTTTTCCTGTAGGTGCAGGACTCGAACATTCTTGGGAAGATTGAGGGGAAATTCATCCAGCTGATTTCCATATAGGTAAACAGTTTCTACAGAGGCAACATTGTGTAGCTCCAATGGAAAGCCGGCATTGTTGATCTGATTGTTGTGGAGGAAGAGGGTTTTATATCCCTCTTGCACCCCCAGAGGCACAGACGTCAGGCTCCTCTCATTGCAGTAAACAAATGTTCTATCACAGCGGCACTCCTTGGGACAAGAGGAGACGGGGCTGAACTGCACATGCAAGCTCAACAACACTGTCAACCAAAAGCGAAAAAATGAAGTACAATCGTTATTCCAAAATCCGGCTTGAAACTCCATAGTGAAAAATAGAGGGAGGGAAAGGAAATTGCAAGACAAAATCAGTAGTTGGAGGGAGTTAAAAGAAAATGTAACAAATCAAGTCCTCTAAAAGATTGTTTTAACATGCAGTTTGCAGATAAACCAGGAATTTGAGTAATCCCTTGATCATTTCTAGCCCTTGTCTGGAGAGGTGGTCTCGTTAGAGTGCATGGGTTCTCTCACTCAAGCCATCCATGCTGAGGAATCAGATCTTTGCAAGTCTCCTCTCGCTCACTGCAGGGCCCAAGCAGGGTGTGACTGAAAGAGTGCTGAAGCACTGAGCCACACCGTCCACCTCCCAGCCTGCTGTCAAGTGCTGATGGGCCTCAGCCCAAGCTGTTTCCAGAATATGTGACATTTGGGTCCAGAGACCTGTTCCAAAAGAAGGAGAAATTAGAATACAAAAGTGTGGGTTCACACACACACACAAAAAATAATAATAAATACAAATTTAGTAGGCCAATAAATGTTATTATTATTTTTTTTTCGTTTGTTTTGTTCTTCCACTGACTTCATAACACACACAAATAAAATACAAGCATTCAGAAAACAAATGCCTTAAAATGATTAAATCAAAAGCGCATGACTGAAATCTAAAACAAGTTTGAATTTATTTAAAATTTCAGTAATGAATAAATGAACAAATAAGTTACCAAATTATAATTAGTTTTTATGAAATGTCTTTCCATGTGCATGACTGCTTATGTTATATTTTATGTTAACTATATGGCCCAAACAGCCCTTCACTATGCATCATAGAATATGCATGTCCTATACACAATTCAAATTAAGTCTGTTCAATTAAATCGGATTGGGGTATAATTTAGCCCCTCTACCTTCAATATATATATATATATATATATATATATATATATATTTATATATATATATATAGGTTTTGTGCTTGCTCAAGTTCTCAGAATCATACTCAGAACTGTTCTGAATCTACTGTTCTGACTTGTATTTAATTCAATTTATGTAATCTCAATGAGATTACATAAATAAATAAATGTGCACCATTTTTCATCTAAATAAACTTTCACATAATTGTGCAAGGCAGCTATGCCCTTCAATCAACATTGGAGGAAAGTTTTTTTTTTTTTTTTTTTACCTAGTGGAGCGAAAAAATGTTTTTGTATGACAGTTAACATTTTGTGAATTCAAAACTTTTCAGTCAGTCCTGTTTGTATTTTTGTGCTTTCATTGTCACTGTAAAAAAGCACACTCTTTGGCATCTTGAGCCTTGAGCAAACACCTCTGGCATTGGATTTTTGCTTTTGTGGCTTTGTTAATAGAGTTAAGACAATCAATGACTGGCAAGAGAATGCTTGTCTTTCCTAAACAGATGTTATTTAAATATAATATATATATATATATATATATATATATATATATATATATATATATATATATATATATATATATATATATAGCCTATTAAAAAGCTGTTAAGATTTGACAAAACTATATTTGAAACCACATTAAATTGCATATTCATGAATAAAGAGAGGTTTATAGCAAACTATTCATCATCACGCATAAAGGTTCTTCATTGAACCATTAAAACCAATTAAAAATCTTTATTTTTTAAGAGTGTAGCCTAAACTATAAAATGTTATTTATTTTTTTATTCAAAACAAAAATCTTGTTTTAAAGTTGAGTTACAACATAGTGACTGGAGGGAAAAAAGGCATAAAATACATTACTAGACTGCATTATATTTATCGGAAACATTTATTTATGTATATATATATTTATTTATTTAATGTAAATATTATTGCTATGCTAACCATATGTGTGCAATAAGGTATTTTATATTACTAATGTATATTGCCTCAATCTTGTCATGTGTAAGTAGTTGCATCTTCTTACTCTTTATTTGTATTATTTATTTTGTTCTTGCATTTGTGTGTGTGTTGGCGGGTATGGCTCATACTGTATTCTGTCTGTATTCCTTGTTGGCAATCGTTTATGAAAAGGCCAGTTTTGCTGAATGTTGGTTTCTTCATGGTTTTCCATTTTACCACCTTTTATTTTTTACATACCTATATATATATATATATATATATATATATATATATATATATATATATATATATATATATATATATATATATATATATATTACGAAAATTGTCTGACAACCACAGCTAAATGTAACTATAGATTTTAAACCGTGTCTTAAACAAAACGCATGTTCTTAGTCAAAACAAAATGCGCAAAGACAAAACAAGACTGAAAGTTTGTATCGTATAGGAGATATTTGGAGGCGGATAAGGTGAACTTGAGAGAGCAGCGAGCTGATGGTGTGAATGAATAATCACTATACTGAGAGAGCGTAAGTAAAAGAAAAACGATGCTATGATACGCATTGGTGTTTGACCAGATAAACCGCATTGGTTATCCACTATTTACCCTGCATATGCTATTTGAGATTATGAAATGCTGACAATTAAGCCTTAGTTTAACATACGATCGCAGCAGTTTGTGGAAAAGTCAAAGCACATAGTTACAGCAGAATAGTTTCGGACGAAATGCCTGGATACGCTGTAACTTGCAAGTACCCTTTCGTGCCCCTTTAAAATGTTCCTGTATTTAGACAGGTAAACTAACATCGTCCAGTAGAATAAATGCAGTTATCTCCAATAAAAGCAGCCTACCTTATCAAACATGATTTTATCCGTATACCTGAAGTACACTGAACATCTGTCCCTCTCTTCTTGTTCTTCATGCGCGCGGTGGAATAGATGGGATGTACAGATCCAACGCCATTCCCATAACATGCTGTTCTACCGAATCGGTTCCTAGCTCCTCTCCGCCCTCGGCTCCCCAGGACAGCATACTGACTCCCGTTTGGAGAGCTCGGTGTCCGCGCTCACTACTTAACACCAAAGCAACTCCCTCCGTTTCTTTCTTCGTGGTTGAGCCCTCGTTTAAACTTCTAATTTACACCAAATTCACATTCGCAGAATCCACTTTTCAAGGAGTCCGCGAAAAAAAAGAAGAAGACCCAAATATATCCACGTCGCCGCGTATTATATCTTCATACTTCGTGCAAGAGAAACACAAGAGTTCTCCGACTGATCTCCGAGAGATGTTTACAGAGGAAAATTCACTGCTCTCTCTCTCTCTCTCTCTATCTCTCTCTCTCTCTCTCTCGGTCCTCCCACACTGTCCTGAGGAAAGACATTACAGGCTGAGGTGGAATGACACTTAAATTTTAACTTCCTCATCCCTGTTTAAGAATAATAGCTCGCTTCTGTGGGCAAAATATGTTTATTGACAATATCATTAAGTGAAATTATGTGACAACACTTTTCACCATAGCCTTATCTTCGCCATAGCATAGCCTATAGCCTAGTTTCCCAATTTTTTTGCAAAATCGTCTTTAGAATAAAAGTGGAAAGATAAGATTTAAGTACAAATTGAAGTTGTTTCTCGATGAAAATTATAACATATATGAAAGAAGCAGTAATGTCCAATACACAAATGAAGTGAGTTGGAGATCTTGAATGAATTCAAAAGTTCTTATTCCCACACACACACACCTAGATTAATACATTTTATCCTTTTAGCTTCCTATCATAAATTCACACAGTAATAATCATTTTATCCAGATGTTCTCCATGGTCTCGAGGTGGCTGAGGGGAATATCACTTTCTCTTTCTGCTTGTGTTTGAAAATCAAAGACAGCTGTCTTGCTACCCAGTTAGTCATTGACTGGACAGAAAGTGTGTTTGTATGAAAGCACCTTCTACGGTAGGTGCCTTCAGACAGTCTTCCAATAACGTCATGTCTAATAATATACAACAAATTCAAGTCAGCTTTAGAGATTTCCAAGCAAATATCCAGAGACTGCAATGCTTAATTCTCAGTTATGAGTTGAAATAAAGGAAAATGCATTAGTTAATTGATTTACTCATTTCAACCGTTCCTTCAGGCGCCACTTTTACCACAGACCTTAGCAAACAATAACCAATCAATATTAATATAAATGTGTATGTATACTGTATACTTATGTGCCTTGTTGCCTTCCTATTTAGGCCTGTCAGCGAAGGCAGTGGTTTCAGGCACAGCTTCCCTCTCCCTCTCCAAAAGCTCTAGGCAGCATAATGTTCATTAACTATTCACTCATTGGCATGAAAGACGCACAGAATGTGCCGATAGTGCACTTTCACTGACTATATATTTTAATCAGGGTCAGATTACTGTAAATGTGACATGATATTTAAATAGAACCCGACAAACAGTGAAGGGACAGCTTGATGTCGGCCTATATCCAGTCAGAGGAGAAACTCCACACAATTATAAGGACCCGGATGATTTGGCAATCAATTTGCAATCGTTAGATTAAATGACAAGGAAGGGCAGAGAATTATAATCATTGAACATTGAGAAATGAGAGTGTCTCCCTCCTGATTGAAAATAAATTGATCCTAGGATCCGAGTTCCATCGTATTGTGTTGCGAAGAGCCCTTTTAGTGACTTTCCAGATGTCTTTTTTAGTTATTTATATCTTCTTAATGTCAGTGATTGACTGCTTTGTCCTTCTCAGTCCTCAAATTTTCCTTTCAACATAAATCCTTCTGCCATACAGACAATTAATTATATACTGAACCCAAAAATAAAAAGTAAAATAATAGACTAATGAGTAATGTGTCCAGGCAATCAGCCCCTAAAAAGTCCCATAATGCAAAAAAAAAAAAAAAAAAACATTCAAACAAAACAATTTTTCTAACACTCGTAATTTTTTTTTATTTATTTCTTATGTTGTTAAAAACATTGACAGTCAATCAGACAGACGACATAATCATAATAAAAGTTATTGTGTGTGGGTGTGGACAATAATATAGTTAATAGCAGAATTTGTGTTCACAATATTCTGCTTTCTTGTTCTGTATATTGTAAATCAGTATGAGACACAGTGCTACATTACCAGAATGGATAGCAATACTCACACAGCACAAGGTTTTCTGAAGTATTCAGTCATGCCTTTCTGTTTCAATTTACAGCTCCTTTTATGCAAGTGTAGGAATTTCTTTTATTTTTACATTGCTTTTAATGAACCAAATGGCCCTTCAGCAGCCAGCCACTCAAATAAACAAATGCAGATCTATTGCACACAGGACTTTTATTAGTCTGAAGTGTTCAAAGGGCTGCTATGAAAACTCATGCGCAATTTATATTCCCCAGCACACTGTGAAAATTGCACAGATCATTTTTTCTCTTAAGACCACCTACAGTACATCATACTATAATA
Organism: Carassius gibelio; assembly: GCF_023724105.1. Lineage (NCBI taxonomy): Eukaryota > Metazoa > Chordata > Actinopteri > Cypriniformes > Cyprinidae > Carassius > Carassius gibelio. The sequence continues at coordinate 9,334,460 of NC_068390.1, forward strand.
TGGTTACATTTGAACTGATTATTTTAGACTTTTTCTACCTCTACTGCAGCGTGTCAGTATCCAGGACTTTTAAATGCTAAATACTTGATAATAAATGAATAAACAAATGAATTAAATGCTCACAATGTAAATTTTAAGCTGAAATTGAATTGCCACATCGTGTCGTCTTTTTTGTGCATGTCTCAGAAATCCAAAATCGTTAAGAGTTAAAGTGATTTTTTTTTTTTTTTTTGGTATGAATCGGTTGAGTAAATGATTCAACGACTCACATTCCTTCAATTGCGGGTAATTTTTTTTTTATTCTTTTTGATTCTTAAATTATTCAAAAGAATTGACTCACTGAGTTGAATCGAAATTCCAACTAACCACGTGCATTTATTTTACATACAATGACATAATTCACATAAAAGTCGTAGTATAAAACTTTTTTTTTTTGAGTTATGCGAGGCATGGTTGCAAGAACTAAAATGCACAATAGTTACAATATAAATGGTTCCTCATTTGAATACAGATAATTATATATTTAAACTGATATTCCATTGCATTAAATTGTATGAAAAAAAAAAAAAAAAAAAAATGAAAAGTATGCTATTTAAAGAAAATATAGATTAATAGTACTTCTAAATAAATATTGTATAAAATGATTATGATTTGTAGACTCATTAAGACTTGTTCCTCAACTTTAACTTAGTTTTCACAATGACCTGCAGTTTTTCTATTAATATTGAATCTGTATACAGTAGCTGAGAGCAACAACACTGTGTGGTCTACAGCATCTCTTTTTCTAAATGTACCATTCTACAGTCTTACATAAATATTTTTTGACTCATATCACATCTGATAAAAAGGTTCCAGAGATCTGACTGGAAATAGGTTTCAGGTCACATTTATTCTGCTGGTTGAGCACTCAGTGGGTGTCTGGGAGGCAAAGCTTAAAATCTGGATCAAAGCCCTTGCTCACTGACCCCTCTGGACCCGATCCACAATCAGAGCACTACACGGAGAGAAAAATACCAGATCGCTCTCTAGGACCATCATGCATTGCACTTTTAAAGTATAATGTGGTTTAGTAGATTTGCATGGTTGTGTGGTGTAATCGATTTCTGGTGCCTCTCTGGCCTGTCAAATTACTAATTTTTTAAATGTAGTCTGAATCAATATGATGTAAAACTGCTTGAAACTTTTTTGAGATCTACGAACAGTTTTGTACATAAAGACTTATGATCATTTTTCTCAGCTCCTCATTTCCTTTGCACTTACGAACACCTTTACAAGACGGTCATAGAGCTAGTGTTCAATGGGCCCAGAGCGTCCTTCACAAGAGGACAGTCAAAGAATGCAATGTTTCAGTCACCGGAGCGAGAAAGCTTCGGCAAGCTGTAAAAACAGGGACTCGCAACAAGCAAGGCCTTGTTTTTTCCTGCCTATTTGGCAGAGAAAGACAGTGAGACAGAGGTCAGAGAGGCAGCCGCAGGATGGGTCTTATCCAGTGCCCTAATCCTGCCGGGAGCTCTGCCGTTTGAAGTCACATCTGCTGCAAATTTCCCTCTGCTGATCTCAGGCAGGAGGAAGTCTTAAGTCTGAGGGGTGGGTTTCCCCTGGTGGTGCTGAGTCGCCTCAACCCTCATCCTGGGTCACCTGGACTGGACCTGTATTCACAAGCTCAGTGTTTTATTGTTCTCAGAGGAAGTGCTGAGCTACAATCAGATGGGCGACACTGCTGCACTGTGGGAATGATTACACTATGTGTTAACATTTTTAGTTGCAGAGTTCAAGTTACACGCAAATACATTTGATTATCAAAGTAATGATATAAACAAAAGTGTTTTTGGCTGTTACTTATTTATTATATATATATATATATATATATATATATATATATATATATATATATATATATATATATATATATATATATATATATATATATATATATATTACTTTTCAAAAGTATTTGATTTTAAACACTTTGGTTATCTACATACAAAGCAACATACTCATAAATATTTAAATATTTCTTGAATTATATATTTTGAAAATAATAATTAGATAATTAATACAGCCACAACAGATGTATGTTTTCCTGTTTGTATACATTTAAACAGACCTATAGTCATTTTCTTTTATATATATATATATATATATATATATATATATATATATATATATATATATATATGTATATGTATATGTATATATATATATATATATATATATATATATATATATATATATATATATATATATATATATATATATATATATATCCCAGCAAAATATAACCCACATAGCTTATAATAAACAGATGTGGCATGACAACATAAGACAGTATTTACTGTATATACATTGTTGAACAAAAAAATTATTAATTAATGAGATGGAGTGTGAAAAGTAAATTTAAAGGTAATGTGTGGTCAAAAGGCGCATATTTATTTATTTTATTTTATTTATTTTTTGATTGCCATCTACTGAATATTGTAAAGCATGACTGAAAGTGTTTAATTTGAATATGTTTATGATTTTAGTGATATGATTGATCTGATCCTTGGCTAGCACTCACGATCCTGACCTCTTTTTTATACCCTGACTGTACTTACTATGAGGTCTCAGGTGCAGCGGCTTCAGGGTATTTGTGTGCTTGCTGGAGAGATATTTTAGAGTTTAATAAATGCAATATCAAGTCTTGTGAGCAGTTAATGGGCATTGAGAAAATGAAAGTTTGCATAATGTCAATGGGCAAATCGGTTTTGTTGCAAATGAGGCAAATGAACACACACACACATGCACACACACACACACACACACACACACGCACACACACATACACACACACTCTCATGGTCAATCTTGTTGTCAAAACAGCTCTCCTGTGCTCAGCCTACCATGATGGAGAGAAAATGAAAGAGAGAGAAAGAGAGTTTATTTACAGTTGAGGCTTTGTCAGCATATTCCCTTCAGATCACTAAAAAGACAACAGTAACTCGCAGTGTGTCAAAACGCGACAACGCTTGTGCGTAAGCTGGTGTTCAGTCTGGTGTGCAGATGGAAATGTATTTATATACTGCAGGGCAGTGTGAAAAAATCTCTGAACTTCACAGACTTTGTGCCAGCAGTCATTTGGCAAGAGCATAAGCCATTGTGACATAATCTGTTTCAGTTAGACTGACAGGCAGAGTCAGAGAGGAGTCAGTGTCTGCCACACATGTCAGCCTGAGCTTCTGTCAATCCAAACACTGACAGCTCTTTTTTTTTCTTTTTCTCACCTTCTAATAAGTTTAGCTGGTATTTTTGAATTTGAAAAACCTATAAGAAAACATCCTTTTCTGGCAAAGACATTATTTAGAAACCACATAGAAAAATGAGTCTAGACTGAGACCTTGGTTGAAGTTCATCTGGTGGTAATTACAAGTAAAATGAACATTATACAAAAATCTAATCTTGACATTAGGTTGGCTAAGCAGCCTTTCAAGAATCCTGATGAAATCGAAAATCACTACTTGCTCAGTTGTAAATAGTTCACTACTTTCACTAAATGTATCACTCCTCATTTGCATCTGTTTGTATTGCTGACTCTTCCTGTGGGTTACATTGTTGTAGCCAGTAGGTCTACAACACTGATTTATTCAGAAAGAAATAATAAAAAAAGAAATAAATAAAAAGAAAAGAAAAGAAAAAATCTATCTTTATGAGTGAATCATTGAAACATTCACCAAATTGATTTATTCAAAACTACTGAACTTTTTAGGAACAAAATAACAACAACAACAATAATAATAATAATAATAATAATAATAATAATAATAATAATAACTTTTTTGTTCTTGTCAAAATGAATTAGCATAGCATATATAAAATAAAATAAAAATCATACATAAGCAAATTAATAAATAGAACAACAGCAAAACATAATCAAACAACTGACTGTCTTTATGGGTATGAGTCACTGAATCTTTCACGCAACCATTTCTTTCAAAATCACAGATTCATTCAGGAGTGAAACTGTGGCTGCATCTTCTGTACTATACAGTAAGCAAAAAGCAGTATGTGAACAGATTATTATGTCCAAACTCAGAGTATTCTTCAAACAGTAGATAAAATGTCCCTGGATAAACTACTGTTTTTGTTGATGTTCTGAACTGTGATGGATTTATGAATGACAGTGAACCAAGACAACTGGCACTGGTAAAGTAGATCACATGACAATGTCAATTTGACCAATGTAGTATTTCCAGATCACATTCATACTACACACATCCATACTATACAGAACATAATTACTTATTCAAAAGCAGCACCTACTCAGAGAATATGTTATTTTGGATACAGCAATTGATTCATTCAACCGAATCCCAGGAATTAAACAATATAGAATTTTTTGAATTATTCATCTGATTCACTCTTAAACACTGATTCAACTGGAACCCTCTGGCAAAGCAAAATATCAGTGCAATATTGAGTCTAAAATATAAGTTACCCAGTATTAACTTAATTGTTTATTGAATTGCAGTATAAAAGCAATATTACTCTCGCAATTACCTGCAGCCATGATATACAGAATATAAAACTATTTTATCATCACATGGCCAATCGAATTAGGGGCCGCTCACAAAGAACACATTTTACATCGCACTTTGTTTTTCCATTGTTTCTCTCTGCAAACATGAACTAGACAGAAATCGCTGCACCCACGTCTTTTGCAGAGACATGCCATTCTAAAATCTTTAGATCATATTTTTTCATTCCACACTGACCCACATCTCTCATTTTTAAACTCAAATGCATGCTCTGTAACAGCCCCTTTAGATACAGTGTATGTATGCATGTATACGTGTGTATCCAGCTCATTATTCCAGCCCATTAATTCCCATTATAATTAAATAAGGCAAACAGTTTAGCCTGACTTAAGTGTTTATTTCTCATAGTTTTGTAATGGCTTTCATATGAAGCTGTAAAGATGAAATAACTGTTTAAAAGCCCTTAAAGAATGGGTTTAGATGACTAAGTGCCACTTGGCCCTTCTGATAACCATCCACGCTAAAATTCTCTTTGGCAGGATAATAATTCTTTTAATATCAGATTGCATCTTTTAAAAATTCAATTTCACACCTGAAAGCCATGTCTGATTTGGGTGTATTGCTTCAGGCACTCCCATCATCCAAGTTAGTGATTTATGCGCTGAATCTAACACTGTCGCAGGGTTATGTTCCACTTTTACGGTAATTGCTTCGTGTTTACGCTGCCATTGTTTACAGCGAGTGAAAGTGTCTCAACAAGGGTGTGAATGCGAGACTGTTTATACAGCTTGATCCAGTCAGTCTGTACAAGTCCTTTTTTTTTTTTTTTTTTTTTTTTTTTTTGTCTGCTGTGCGGCTTCATAACATTTTACAAATTGCCCAAATACTTCCCTTGCCTCGAGACAGATGCAAATCGGTCAAGATCAAGAGGTTCTGGTTTTTGGAGGTGGCTGTTTTGCTGCACGTCCTTACAGGACGGTTTGTTTACGATCCACCGCTATCGCTGCCCTCATTTGCAACATGTGAGAGATATCCTCAAATAACATTTTTCCCTCATATGGCTTTGCTCAGGCAAAAAGCCCTTCATCCCAATCTGTACCTCCATCTGCTCCCTGCGGTTTAGCAGAAAACAGTTTACTTCTCTTCTGTTCCACGCACAGAGAGCCGACTTTTAAAGAGAAGTCTCAGATATCTCCCAGCGAGACGCACTAGGAATGCTGGGATATGTTAATACGGGTGTTAAAAGCACACTCGGTACGATGGGGAAGTGTGTTATGTTATGAACCTCACTGGGAGGCCGCAGCAAGTGATGATGTAAAGTTTATTGATTTATGGCATCGATCGGCCCCTCCTGCACCACAGCACCTCAGAGGCATGTTGGTACTTAGAAAAACTCTTTCTTTCCTCTTTCTTTCCATTTGTTGTGTTTTGTTTTTGTTTTTTTAGCTCAAGTGCACACCACCTCAGTGAGAACAACTGAGGCATGACACTACAGATGACATATTGCTAATCTCCCTACACTCCAGAGAAACCAAAATGACCTCTGTTCTTTCTTACAAGTGCACAAAGGGATGTCGTGCATAAGCTAGCTAGCTACCTCTCAAAATAAGAAAGGAAAGGAACAAGGAAAAATTAAAGGGGACCAAGGTCAGTGTGTGTCTGGGCCCTTTGTATAATTCATGCCTTGCGTCCTCCATTTAACTCATTTTTTTTTCTCTCTCTCTCTCTTCAGACGGTGGCACCTCAGATAAACTACGTTGTTCCAAAGAGCTGGACTGCAGCGTTCATGTCCTCATGTCACCGCGACTCAAGACAAAGAGATCACAACCTCGTGTTCATTATTCAAAGTGAAACCAGTGAAACCTAAGGGTCAGGCTGAACGCTAAGATAGACTTTATTACAGCGCTGCTGGAGAACTGAACGAATCCATTAGATCTCCACACACACACAACTAGATTTAATACTTAGTGGCTCACAAAATATTTGCAAACTTCAGCCACACACACACAATGGATCTCAATGTATAATTATTAAAATAATAAGTAAATAAAATAAATAAATAAATACTGTGTGTGTGTGTGTGTTTGTGTGTGTACGCTTGCTATTTTTCACCAACTCTGGTTGAATGTTATCTCGTTGAATCTTTTTTAAATTAAATCAAATTCTTAGGCAAAAAAAAAAAAAAAAATACTTACTAATTTTAGCAATCTGACCTCTGCGAGAAATTTCTTGACACAGGAAAACGGTCTCAGGTTACGTATGTAACCATGGTTCCCTGAGTAGGGAACGAGACACTGCGTCCTCTAGGGGGCGCTTTGGGGGAACACCTCGTCGTGACCCGTGTCTGAAGCATACAATGAAAAAACACCAACTTGTTGGCCGTCGACAGCCTCCGACGTCACTACCGGCGCGACTATAAATCAGCACCGGGAGAGCACGTCATTATCTTCTTCGTCTGAAGCTTGCGTCCGAAGCATGGCAGAGAGCTAGAGGACGCAGTGTCTCGTTCCCTACTCAGGGAACCATGGTTACATACGTAACCTGAGACCGTTCCCTTTCGAGGGAACTTCGAACTGCGTCCTCTAGGGGGCGCTTTGGGGAACAGTATACCCACGCCGCCATGCTGAGGGGAATGCAGGCCAGAATCATGGCGAGCACTAAGTACCAACTCTACCATTACTATGGGAGTTGCCCCTGGGACATTTAGACGGCTGTCTGTGACAGTACCCCTTATGGCCAAAAAGGCCTAAGCTACATACCCAACTTAATTGTTAGGGCCTCGGCCCTGGGTAGAGCTGAAGGCTTGGAATCAGGAAAGATTCCTTTAAAGGGATACGGCTAAGAACCTAGCATTTGTACCAAGTCCTGCCTGTCACACAGGGGCTACCGCTAGCTTACGCATAAGCTTGCTGAAAGAGCTGTCTCAACAGTTCTCTAGTAGCAACACCCTGTTTAGATAGGTATCCGAGGATACATAGGTGGAGTGGCGCCCAAGATGAACGGGGCTTTTACCAACTCAAGAAAGGGCACGAAGCAACCGCGCGAAGCCCTCACCATATAGGATTTTAGAAAGAACGCAGAATACTAGCGTGCAAACTTACCACAGTGTGGATTTCAGAAAATGTGCAAAGACTACACGTGCACACTTACCATAGCATGGATTTTCAAATACTGTTCTAAGAAGGGGCTCTCGTGGCACTCTGATAGAGCAGCTCATAGATGGAATGTTGCATCTTAAAACAGTATGATTGAGAGTCATCAACTCGATCTCTGGAAACAATACTGGAGCGCTCTGGGAAAAAAACAGAGAACTCCGTCTCGTACGAGAGGAGAACTCCGAGCTCAGAGTAGCGCACTCATAGGTGACCCATTTTTTGGAAAAAGGGGAGCGCTGCTAAATTACCACGAGAATTAATAGCCCCTCATGTTGAGAAAAGCGATGCTTGAGGTGTATAAACAAATACACACTGGCTGAATGGAGCCCAAGGAACCAAGGTCTAATCATCTCAAGAAAGGGAACGAAGCGTTACCCCTCATCGTACAAGATTTCAGAAAGTTTGCAGAGTCTTGCATGCAAACTTACCACTTGTGGATTTTTAGAAAGTGCGCAAAGCGTTCACATACACACTGACCACCATGTGGTTTTGAGAAAGTACACAAAGCTTAGCGTGTGTACTTAAAGGTTCCTAAGCATCGTAGAGGAGCTGAATCTCGGGAGAGGCAAGCTCAATTTTACAAACCTCGGGTGAGGGGAGCATCACCTGAGGCAGCATATACAAGAAGACTTCTGTAACTGCCACCTCCACTTCCCGGTAGATACGACAGCACCCCTAAGCGGCCAGGAGACCCCTCGGGGTGACCTGGCCAGACATCCATGAAATTCCCTGCAGTGCTGTGCCAGGCCTGATGATCAAGGAGGCTCCCTCAGAAACCTGTGATCTCAGCCGCCTAATACCGGAACATGAAGCCGGATGGCTGCTGCTGACGAATGTTTAGTAAACACTGTAACTGAGCACTGCAAAGGAAACTCAGACAGAGTTTATTAGTAGACACGTAACCACCAGCAATTAAATACACATAAGTATATACAGAGAGGGTTACATTTACTCACTCACCCTCAAGGGGTACCTCCTTTTAACCTGGACCATCAGTTTCAGGTTGGTTGCTATGGACATAGAACCATAAAAAATATTATAGGTCCAGCATAGGAGACTGTTATGCGAGAGGTTTCCACCTAACCTCGATCAGGTGGAGAGCTGGTGGTTACAGGGGAATTAGGAAGGGGAGGATAAAAGCAGAAGTTAACCTTTCGAAGTCGATTAACGCATATACGCGTTATGTTCTTTTCTTTTAGTAGATACCTCGGTATCATTCTGATTCAGACGAGAACGCTGCCTCGTCTAGATCATACCTCTTAGGTTCTGCTTACCTCCTCGTGACCCACGATTCCTCTAACCCCTGCCCGCAGGTGGGGGAGGAGCGCGAGTTGCAACACTAGCCTTCTGTGCCCATCTTTGATCCTCAGATCGAGACAGGCCAGGACCCCTATGTTGTTTGGGCTCAGACCTGGACCTTCGTGGGACGAAGGATCTGAAAGCAGCAGAGCGCGCCTTCGTCTCCCTGAACTTTTCAAATCGCCGCCTCAACGGAAATACCGAAAAGTTCAGAAGGCGAAACCTGAGCATCGAGCAGAAAGCATTTTCTGCATGTCTGTTCATCCACAGATGTCTCTCCGCTGCCACCATGGCCGCCATAGTCCTGCCCCATGGCGGAGGCGGCCTGCTTGGTAGCATGGAGAGAGATCCGTGGTGTGGCGCAGCTCAGCTACCAGATCGGAAAAAGGCCCCAGCCTCTATCCAGGTCTCTTAGCAGATCAGTCTGATATGCTTGAAGCACCAGCATTGTGTGTAATAAAGCCACAGCCTGACCTGCTACTGCGTATGCCTTGCCATTTAAGCGAGATGATTTTCTGAAGGGGCTTAGATGGCAAGGAGGGAGATTAAGAGAGGAGGTTTCCCCTGCAGAAAGAAAACATTTTTCACATATAAAAATTTATAAATTATTTATAAAATTTTTAGCTCTTTCTACAGGGGCATTCCCTCCTAGCCGCTTTCACGCATCACCTCGATGTCGGCAGATTACTTTAATGCCGAAACCAATGGATGCAAAAAGAAAACGGCATCTTTCATTTCTTTTTAATCTCTGTATGGAGATCATGCACAAATGAAAGGCTCACCTGAGCTGGAGGGTTATGGTCAAAAGGTAATTTTTGCTCAATAACCTCCAACAGCTCTACATACGCAGGGCAGGAGAATTGAGAAGGCTCAGCCTCAGCTTCTTCACCATCCTCAAATATCTCCTGCTTTTCCTGGGTAAAAAACCCAGCAGAGCACTAACCTCAGTATGAGAAAGTGTTATAACATCATCCTCCCAAGGCTCTCTCTCGTCCGCCGCCCCTCTTTTTTTTTTTTTTTTTACGATCTCGAAAGGGAAAGTCCCTCTTTAAACCATTCAGACAGATCCATCTGTATTCTCACGAGCTCATTTTCTTTCCTGCCTCAGCGTGGACAGATCCTGAACCGCGGGAAGCAGATGGCTTGCCTTTTTTTTTTTTTTTTTTAGAAGAGAGACGAACGAGAGCGGAGCTTTTTCCATTGAAAAAACGCTCACAGTGCACGCAGATTGCCTCCTCAAAGACATCGCGTGCGTGCTCTTTACCCAAACAAATGACGCAAAGATCGCGTGTGTCATCGGGTGTCAAATAACGCCGACACGGATGCACACATCGTCTAAACGCTTGCTAGTTGTCGCCATGATAAACAGAGAAAGATCGCCCTTACCGGTTCTTTCAGATGCACGCTTCAAACAAAACAGTCAGTTGAAGATGAAGAAGATAATGACGTGCTCTCCCGGTGCTGATTTATAGTCGCGCCGGTAGTGACGTCGGAGGCTGTCGACGGCCAACAAGTTGGTGTTTTTTCATTGTATGCTTCAGACACGGGTCACGACGAGGTGTTCCCCCAAAGCGCCCCCTAGAGGACGCAGTTCGAAGTTCCCTCGAAAGGGAACCATATGAATGATTTACATTTATATTTATTCTCCTGCTAGTTTTCTTACCAAACTGACATAGTTCATGTAATTTATTCTGTGATCATTACTTCAGCGAGTAGCTGAGGTCACGACTCCAGTGCTAAGACTAGAACGACATTGCTTAACACTCAATATATTTTATTCCTTTCTAACATTATGTAATTACCAAAGGCATTGACTTACATTGTGGAACGCTACCAATCTTCACAATGGAGTTCGGTTTCCATATCTGTTTCGAGATCTGAAACATTTACGCCTTTGGCAAAGGGCCTGATTTCTTTGTTTCAAGCATGCATAGATGTATTGCTCTTGATATTTTCTGTCTTGCGGTTTACCCAAAGGGACGCTGTTATCATGTGGCTTTCTTGAACTTCTGAAATGTTAAAAGCATTAGTTTGTCACATCAGATTTCCTCTACATGCTATGGGAATACCATAATGCATTACACCATTCCATGTGTACTTTTACTTGCCAGTGATAATGGAGGTTAATTTAAAGAAAATGCTATAAACAACGAACTTAGACTTGCTTAAACGTAAATCAGTCATCACCAGATTTCCTTCTCTCATATTTAGTAGAAAAACTTAGTATGGGTTAGAAAATGCTAATTAATTTGAAACGTTTAATAATGCTGAAAGATACTGGATGAAAGCGATACCTGAACTTTTTGAATGCGTAATTAAAACATTCAGGCTTATCATCACCTTTACTTGATCCTATTTAGCATTTCTTTAAATATGAATGAGTTTATCCACTAAAACTTGAACCCAGACAGCAAGCAGTTTTGACCCAGATCTGGCCCACATGTGGCCCGCATGGACTTCACTCGGGCCAGATGTGGGCCGGATCTGGGCCAAAATTGCTTGCTGTCTGGGAAGCACGGCAAGAGTTGAATTTAATAAAGGGAATTAATTGGATGATGTAACATGCGTTCAAACTTCGGTTTTTCAAATCTGGTGAAAGGTTTCTTCACTGGGAGGCTGTTGTGGAGAGAGATCGTTTGATTAATTAGGTGGTTTGTAGAGAAAGATTTAATGGTGCTGTTCTCTCAAAATTCCCTGCCACTCTCAGTGTCAACCACAGTAAAAACAGATACTCGATTAAAAACCACACACACACATGGAAACACACAGTGTCTGTTCAGTGGCATGCTTTGTTCTTCAGGTTGCTTCAGTGTTTTATTTATTTATTTATTTTTTTTTCAGCTGTCGTTCACATGCAACCAGTATTGTTCCGTAGACATACAGTCAAAAATGTTGTTGCTGTGAGAAAACCCGATAAAAGAAACAAACACAGTGGAAGGAATGAAAAAAATCCTCTTGCTTATTCAAACCATGGAACAAGTTCAGATTTTAAATCTCATGGTTATCTCCTCTCTCTCTTTCTCATGTGACATGTTGGACGGCAGTGCATGATAGACCATAAAGACGTGAGCAGTAATGTTTGCTCTCGGTGTGAGAACATGCATCGAGAATGCCTGCGCTGGCTTCAGGCCAACTGAACTGATAGGTTAACAAGAAGAACTTGTTCTCATCAATGGGGCCCTTTATTCGTTCTGTACACAGACACACAGACTCTCACACTTACAGCCCTTCAGGCATAACCGCACTGCTGACACCAGCCCAGCTCTTCTCAGCTCTAATCACGCCGCTTTAAGTGACACGGGCAGAAAGTCATTGTTATTATTCCTCCGGCGTGGAACCCGAGAAGCGTCCAGTTGAGCCAAACTCTGCCCCGATCACCAGGGCGACAGGAAGCCGTCACTTTCCTCAGCCGGGTTTATCTTGGCTGCCGGCTAGAGAAAGCAATCCTGCGCTCTTCTTAACAGACTAATCTCTTATGCTAATTCCTGGTGAAAATAAAAGCGTTTTTGACAGTGTTTAATTACAAACAGGGCAGTTTCAGGTAAATTCACCTCACACACACACACTTTTGGGCTTGTCAGTGCAGCGTGGATTTGTATTTATTTATTTATTTGTGCACAGCATGGCTCAGCATTTCCACTCATGCAGCAGAAAGGCCAATTGCAGCATTACTCACTGTCCAGCCCTCTGTGACCTTAAAAGATGTGACCTGCCTTGACTGGGATGCAGACTGATGGGCCAAGCAGGACATGGTACAGCAGTCGGGTGATAATTGCTTTAATAGCACAATGCCAGTGAGAGCGCCAATTCATAACTCATTTCAAGGTGACCAGTAATTTCTGAAACTAAAACCGGGGAAACATTTTTGTTCAGTATTCAATGTTACAATATCACAATATTAACTTCCACTGACAAACTGATCTTTTTTCTCTGATTTGTGAATTAAAAAAGGGGGATGATTTAACTTTGTGTATTTTGGCAATGGTAAATGTAGCACTGTGTTGTACTACGGGATATTATACTCTTGTACTTGGGTGTGTTTTCATTATTAATGTAATTTCATATGATGATAATATTGAAAATCCATTAAAATAGTTATTAGATACTGTGATGAGTGGGGCGGGGCCGAGAGCCGTGGGAACGGAGCGAGGCCGGTGGAGTTAATGATGATGCGTCACTCACCGGTCTCGAGTCCCACGGAGGAGCTCCGGAAGGATAAAGTAAGACCAGAAAGGACCAGGCCTGGATTTTATGTTATTTTTTGTTATGTTTTATACACTTTTATTATTATTATTTCCTTATAATGAATGTATTAAAAGACGACATTTAAAAGTTTCGGTTAAGATTAAGATCAGATATATATATAAAAAAAAAGCACAAGCAATTAAAGAAATACTGTAATATTGTGAAATATTATTACAATTTCAAATAACTGTTTTCTAGTTTCATATTGTTTAAAATATAATTAATTATTGTGATGCAAAGCTGAGTTTTCAGCTTCATCCATCTTCAGTCTCATTAGCCTTCAGTGTCACTTGATTCTTTGGAAAGCATTCTAATATAATGATTTGCTGCTCAATAAACTATATTATTATTATTATTATTATTATTATTATTATTATTATTATCATCATCATCATCATCATCATCATCATCAATAATAATAATAATAATAATAATAATTATTATTATTATTATTAAAATGCTTATTTTTGTGAAAACCATGATGATTTCAGGACAATTTGATAAATGCAAAGTTTTAAAAGAAAAGCATTTATTTGAAATAAAATGTAAGCCTATTTGTAACAACGTAAATGTCTTTGCCATCACCTTTGATCAAGTTCATGTGTCCTAGCTAAAAAGAGGACTGAGTGTTTCTTTATAAAGGGTTGAAGCCCTCTGATTAAACTTTTAAATTAAGATTTATATTTAAAATCCAATGCTATCCAAAAAAAAAGAGTATCTATGTATGAATAGTTTTTGCTATGTATAGAATGGTCTGTCTTCGCTTTGCGTCAGTGTGTGTACCTGCTTCCCAGACACATGACGGCCTCAAAGAACTTCAGACCTGTCCGACACAAGCCAGTGAGCTTCTCGATAGTGTTTTTTTTTTTTTTTTTTTTTTTAATTAAATCATAAATAACTTGAAATTGCACACTGTATGCCATAATTGTTATATTTTTCGGTAGCAAAAGTTAGCATATTAAACCTATCACATGTCACATTATGAGCTCTTGTGTTTACAGTGTTAATAGGGATATTTCTGAGGACAGCTTTACCCAAGCAAAGTCCCTTTAAAATGTGAACAGTCCCTTTTAAAAAATGGCACATGCATGCTCTGTTACTAAAAAAGCTGATGTACATATTCTTGATAATGATGCACTAAATAACAGCCATTTGACCTTCTTATGTTTCTTCAATTGTTCTGAAAATCAAAGTAACTGAATTACAGGATTAACTCTTGACTTCAGCCTCCGTAAACCTGAGATGCATTTGATTGTTACTCGTATTGTCTGTCAGTCACTCAAACACCCACTTGCCAGCTAACAAAGCCCTTAAAACCTGCTTAAACATTTGATAATGATTTGAAATATTGTTTCTGTTGTGTTGCTAAGGACCAGGCACAATGTAAATGCAAGGATAAACCTGAAATGGATTAGAGCACAATTATACAGTACATATGAGGCTGACTTGGAAGTGGTAACATCCACATTTTTAAGGGTTGTGTGTCATATTTCATCTGAATAGGTGAGATCCTTCCATTTGAAAAACACATGATGGGGAATCATACTGTACATAACATGATTTAATTCATGGTGCTTGAATGACAGAGCAAGGTTTCACTAATTCCTTCCCTAAGGGGAAAATGTGGTGTCTTCTGTGGTGGACTTTAATAAAAGATGAACAAATTAGTTGTAATAATGGAATACAAGACGCCTTTTTTTTTTCCTTTTCTTTTCCTTCTATTTATTTATTTTTGTATTTTATTTATTTTTTTTTTTTTTTGATATATAGGGATATAAAAGGCTTGTTCAATGCATGCAAAAAAAAAAAAAAAAATAATAATAATAATAATTATATATATATATATATGTATTCTGCTGGTGGTCCCTACAAACATCAGTGCACGATATTCCCTCAGAGCAGCTCATTTTTGGCCCGTCCCTTAAAAAAAAATTGTTTTACTGTTTAACACCCCCCCCCCCCCCTTCAAACCAGTAAAAGGCATCTTTTTATTTACTTTAGCTATTGGTTATTTTCTCAGCCGAAGCTTTATATACACATGACCACTACTCTATAATGAATATCTTTAATTAGCCTTTTTATACTTTTAGTTTTAATAGTGTTGTTATGTGGTTTTGACACACAGTATTTAGTTTTATCTACTTTTATTTCAGGTTTAGTAATTGTAGTACAACCCCCCCCCCCCCCCCCAATTCAAGTAATTGTAAAGGCATCATTTATATCTTTCATTCATTGACAGCTTTATTACAGTTTATTAAAACAATTGTAATAGTTTTAGTATAATTATAATAGCACTGATAGACAAATATTTTTTTTATTTATTATATAAAATAGTGATAATTGTAGTGTACATATATCAAACATGTAAAGTGATTAAAACATTTAATCAAATTCTTACTTTAATGTATTGGGAATACAACTTCTCTATTTTCATGCATTATTTCATGCATAATGCATGAAAATAGAGAAGTTGTATTCCCAATACATTAAAGTAATGCAATCTGGTTCATATATATATATATATATATATGCTTTTTGTATGTCATGGCTGTCAGATAATCTTAATAACATTAATTACATTTGTTTAAATCACATTTGCATACATTAGTTTCACATACATGAGAATGAGAGAGAGAGAGAGAATGAGAGTGGCAGATGTTTTATGAAAAAACACCTTCACATTAACACTTACACATATTTTATAATTTATGTATATATTCGTTCATAGTTTTTATGGGAAACCGAATGTGCACAGTGGCAAAGTTTGCTGCCTTTAAAGGAAAATGTCAAGCACCTTGCTTTCTGAGTCCAAAATGCAAATTTCTGGCTTAATTTGCAGGTCTTTGTCTGCCAGTGTTGCTACGTTACTAGAATTAGTTTCCACACAGACTCTTGATAAGCAGAAACATAGATTCACATCTTGTATTTGAGAAGATCTGGAATGCCAGTGCTTGTAGTGATTTTTTAAGGACACGTGTCTAGTTTTATTGATCTGTGTCAAATCTGCATATGGCGGATCACTCAGTTTACAGACTTGCGTAGATTGGGAGTGTTAAAAGTTTGTCTTTTTCTGTTTCTGCTACCCAATTTTCTCTCTGATGTTTGAACAACATCGAAGGCTTTTTAACAACACAGCATATGGAAAATGAAAAAAAAAAAAAAAAAAGCATCAGAGAGAGTGTTTCTCAGTACTAACACTCTAAGAGTAGTAAAGTAAAACCTGTGCCATTATTGTTCTTGAAAGCAGTGATTATGTTTGGCAGCGTGCTTGCCCTGCGTATTCTGAGTTAGCATTTTGTGTGTGCGAAAGGAGAATGAACCTCACAGTCCAAATTTGTGTGTTATCAGCAGTTGGTCTATAGGTCCGGAGCTAAAACAATCAGAATCCATCATGTCACTGTGACCCTGGCTTTTCTAGCCAATCACATTAATTGAAGTCCACCGCTTACAAGGGGAATGAGAGAGAGAGAGAGAGAGAGAGAGAGAGAGAGAGAGAGAGAGAGAGAGAGAGAGAGAGAGCAATGATTAGATTTGTGACTTTTGCTTGTAGCAATTAGCAGATTTTCAAATGTTAAAACCAAAAGCAACTCAAAGTTGTCTGAATACATGCCAGTGAAATAATGTTTGGAGTCAAGATGTCAATTTTTTGACATTTCTTTCAAAAAAGTTTTAGTTTTGAGCAGTTAAACACTCTTAAACACAATCAGATTTTGCTTAAAAGGACACATTCTGAATGCAAGCCCAGCAGGAACACATTTCAGAAACTCTCTTATCCAAGCATTTTCACATGCCGGACAATCTGTTTGACAGAACAATGTCATCCTAGGTCGCCTACAACAGTGCTGCTCTTTGAAGCTGGTTGTTGTAGTATGGTGTCTGTAAGTCTATACACCCAAGAGACAATGGACTGGCTCTATGCCATTGTCATCTTGATATGTTTGGGTAAAAAAAAGGGGGGGGGGGGGGGGGGGTTACAGCTTTTTAGGATTCACTCTGACACTGAATATGAGATCGAATTGTTGCCACGCTGACTGAAACAGACCAACATGGGGCCAACAAAAACCGACTCTCTGCTCATGGAATCGTTCATTTTGCCACAATAGATTGCAATAGGAAACAATTGCAAGGCAATGTGCTGAGGGTCTGAAATTGAAGCCCACACCCAGTGAGGGGTTCCTGCCATCCAGAAGAGGATCACAGCCAAAACTATATGATCCTACAGTGGCGCAGCTGAACAAATGCTGCCACAGCGCTTCTTCCCAGCAGGCCACGCTCTCAAACAAACAAACCAAAGATTTAAAGAGAGACCAAACTAGCCGCACGTTGAATTTAACATGCAATTTCGAGCCTGTCCTCCAACAAAAAACGACCAAATAGGTTGTTTGTGCAAGCATTTATTACGACCTATATTTACATTTTAAAGTTAAGCGCCCTCTAGCGGGCGTAAAAATATTGACAGTATCGCGTTGCTTCTGTCGTCATGAATTGACGTATAACGTCATTACCAATCAAAATGCACGTTTATTTAAATGCAATGTGTGGACTTTTTACACCGATCTCACAGTATTTTGTTCATACTTTACCACTGTAGGTGGCTTATTCATTCAAATGACCACACCTAACCCCACCCCTAAACCTAACCCTCACAGAAATCATGCTAAATTATGATTTATTGAGAATATACATTTTCGTGCACGTCTGTTCCCTGGGATTGAACCCATGATAGCATGATTACATATCAAGGTATAACGCAATAATCTACTAACTGATCTACACGAAACGCAAACCAAAGGGCAAATAAAATAGTATAAAACATTAATATGATAACAACCTATTGCCCATAGGAGCGCAATTGTAGTATACGCTCTGATGGGCTGTATTTCAGGGATTTGGACAAACGACCTATACAAGCGTATTGGTTAGAGGACAGGTTGGCAATTTCACAGTAGGAAGACTATTTATTTATTTAGGTATTTGTATTCATTTGTTTGTAAAACATACTCCAGTAATCGTTGTTATAACAGTTGCAAGCAGTTCTAGACTTTTCAAGATATAATACACCGCCCTAAATTCCAAAATATATGTAGATTTTTAACTTGGGTTTTTAAAATGTACATATATAATAGTATTGGAATTATAAATGTACTGCACTTGTATTTATTAATTTATTTTGTTTGTTGAAAAATTAGATTTTTCTTTATAGTATAGATGCTGTTCTTGCAGCTATGTGGATATTAATACAATGATCAGATTGTCTTTCCCCTCCGAGATGTAATTTTTTTTTAAAATTGTGACACATGTGCGTCTAACAACAACAGAACAGGATCAGACCAGAACCTTTGACTGTCAGCACAGTGTGAATGTTTCTGAAAAGCTGTGTTAACAGCCTGAGCTTAAACCCAAATTTGTTTTCAATTAATGTCCCAGTGCCATAGAGTAGGTTCTGACAGCGGGCCAGTCACTTGGTTCTGTTCAAACTGCAGGTGGCATCAGTGATGTGCATTAAAGCTCCACAGCCCTGTCATGCTGAGCTGAACCCAGCCATAACTAGATAAAGCCAAAAAAAAAAAAAAAGGGCCGTCTGCACCACAAGTGGAAACCTAGACTAAATCTAATACAACTTCAACATAAGACCTGGAGCACACAACGCGGACGCAGCAGTCCCGAGGGTAACCCAATCTCAGTGTGGTTTTCTTCTCCTACATCTCCACCAGCACCATAGGAGTGGGTTTTGTTTCTGTCTATCATAAACTATACCTCCAAACCTAGTCAGTGAGATGCCTGGAAGCCAGTTCTGGCCAACATGTGGTCGTGTGCGCATGTGTTTTATTAGGTGATAGTCAAATAAAGTGTATCAGAAACAATGTGTGGGAAGACAGACCCTGGTTTTAAGCTGCTGTCTTCTTGGCTTGTGTTTCACAAGGGTTTCAGTGTTAAAAAAAACCTTAATATTCTCCATATGGTCATGCAATAACAACATCTTGGGTACGCGGTTGTCTTTTCCCTCAGGCTTGATCAAAACAATGTTCCCTCACTATGCTAGCTCTTCTCTTGTCTTTGCTTATTGCTCTTGGATTTGACTAAAAACAAAAAATATACGAATAGTCTTTCTTTGACATTGCATATCCTTTGATGAGGTTGTTATTCAGACAGCTGCCTACTCTTTTCCAGGAGAAACGTGTGGTGTGTTGTTACACCTCAGACCCTGCTGTGAAGCAGTTGTTGAAAGGGAAAAACACTGAGGAAGAAAGGACTACAAAAAAAAAAAAAGCAACACAAGATGTACCTAATTAGAGAGTGAAAGAAAAGAAATGAGCCCAGTGAATATGAGGTGGGATGGACGTCCCATCTTCATACCGAACCTCGTCCTGGAAGTTCCTCAGAACCCGCAGACCCATATAAAGATAGTGGATTGTGTCTGGAAAGAATTCGGTCTGCTTTCACCAGCACTCCCGCTGGTCAGCATGAGCAAGAGGCTGCCAAGAACAGCAGTGGCCCAAATCCCCACCCTCCATTCGGGGCAGTTTGCCAGTTCTCTCTACCCCAGTGTTCTATAGGGCATAGAGGTTTGAGGGGATCAGCTTGCCCATGGACCTAACCACCTCCAGGTCATCAACTGAGTGTGGTACTGTAATCCGGCCTGTTAAAATGAAACTCAGGGTGCACGGGTGAGTACCGCAGCTGTGGAACTTCAGTTGGAACTTATCCAGGACGTCATAATATACACATCAGATCCAACAGACATTGTTTTATACATAGTGGCTTCCTTGGAGTTGTTTCTAAAGAAATAATGGTTGGAAAAGTGATATGAAGAATGCAATAAATATAAATAAGTAAGGGAAAGAAAAGAGGGATTGTTCAAGGCTAAAACTGTGCATGGGGTTGAAACTGGAGACAGTTGGCCAGAATGATCCTTTCTTTTACCCGATCCAGCTTTAGAACATGTTCCTGCTGACTACTGAAACCAATTACCTGTCTAGATCTCTCACACCTCTTATCCCTCATCAATTCTTTAGGCGGAATCCCAAGGAATTACCACAGACAGTAATAATAGATAAATAAACAAATATATAAAAGACACAGCCGCCATACAATATTGAGACGGTCTGAAACTGAAGTTCCATCTATTTTCTCTCGTTCTCAGCTCTCTTGCTGACTTTCACCATGCAGGCATGTATTTCTTCACTTTTTGTGTTATTCAGTGTCATTCATATGGTTGTGTTACTTTGAAGAGACTTACTATACAGACTTTGGTTTGAAACCATCAGAAAATCACAGCAGTGATCTAAAGGAAGCAATGGGATTTAGGAGTAGGGATGTCCCGATCAGGTTTTTTTGCCCTCGAGTCCGAGTCATTTGATTTTGAGTGTCTGCCGATACCGAGTCCCGATCCGATTATACTTCTATAATACATAAGAAAAGAATAAAGAAGAGTGAAAAAACAGATCTAGGATGTTCAATAAATTACATTTTGAAATTTATTCAAATTTAAAACAGCTATTTTAAATAGGCTAGTAAAAAAAAAATCAAAATCTAACTGTTTTGCTGTACTTTGTATCAAATAAATGCAGGCTTGGTGAACAGAAAGGACTTAAAAAAAAAAAAACATTAACAAGCTTACTGTTTAAAAACTAAATTTTTCTCTAATTTCTAGCTTTTAATTGGCTTAGAAATCTATAAATGCTGGACAATAACAAATAATAATGATTTGTTTATATGCTATAAATATTGTTTTTCACATAGTAAGGCAGCATAGTTTCTATACTGTAATAAATGCTATGTCAATTAGCACTGCATTGTTCATATTTATCACCTGCTGGAGATGACTTGAAAAACAATTTATTGTTGTGATCGTATATTAATGTCTTCGTGTTTGCATAAGTTTCTGTTTTCCTGTGAGCACCACAGCGACGCTTTTGTCCATATTAGGAATTTCCTGTTATCAGCGCGAGAAAGCGATCCGGCTTCGAGTATGAATGAAACACACACTGCACGGGAGTTTAGCGCTCCGTGATGTTCATCTCGCTGTATTCTGGGTCCGAATGAAATATCAGGTTCTGCGCAGACTATCATGTCTCTTTGAGTTTGAATCTATATTTATTCACACCAGCTCTTAAAAACAAAGTAATGTCATGCCGCACACGTTGCTGTTTCTGTGTGGAGTCAAAAGGGTCTAACTCTGTGCCACCACATAACTAAGGATGTGTTATATATTTATATATATATATATATATATATATATGAGTCCTGATCGGGAGGTAACGTCTTATTCCGATCAAGTCTGTAACCACGCGATCAGGGCCAATTTCCGATCACGTGATCTGATCTGGACATCCCTACTTATGAGTTCTGTAGTGCTTTCTAGTGAGGAAATAATAAAAAAAGTATATCAGTTAAAATTATCATATAAAAATGTTTTTGTTAGTGTTTATTAATACAAAATATAATAAATACAAATTATTATTATTATTATTATTATTATTATTATTATTATTATTATTATTATATATATATGTGTGTGTGTGTGTGTGATTTTTTTTTTTTTTTTTTTGGATAATATTGGATTAGATTGGAGTAACATAGAATCTCACGTTCTCTACAGTTTAACTGAAACTAATGGCAGGTTATATTTATCTCTCTCTTGTGGTGTTACAGTAAATCATTTGGAATATTCACATTGTTCTCTCAAAAATGAGAAAAAAAAGAAAAACGATTCTCTGCTACATAATATAGCCAAAAGGCACTGTATTGTAAAACACAGCTCATTTCCATGATAGCTCAGCATTAGGAGGAATAACACACTAAGTGCCACATGACCTGTCAGTTGTAATGATTGATGGTGGTTGAGGAACAAGCATAGCTGTCTTAATTAAATAAATACTCTATCCCATGCTTTAACTTAATTACATTAGCCCTCTCTCCACGGTGTTTGTTTTTCTTTTCTTATGGGGGGGATCACGGTCATCTTGAGTTCTTAAGCGTGTATTTGAAAGGGGGACTCTAAAGAAGTAAAAGTATATTTCTGATGCAATTTCAGAACAGTCGAGCCCTGGCATTTTGTGATGAGACATCGCCCTCTGCACTCTGCACTTGCATATGTGGTGTGCCTTTGGGCCAGGTCCTTCTTAACAAAACATCTGAATCATGAACTCCCGGCGATGATCTGACCGCACATGGGCTGTTGTTACTGTACTCCTGAACAACTGCTGAAATGTCACATTAAATGCTGTAGTGTCCTAGCATTTATAAAGAGGAAAAGAGCACTTTGAAGTTTTAAAGAATGCCAGAATGTATTAAATAATGTAGAGTGTAAATGCAGAGTGGCTCAAACAAGTATTTGGACACTGAAGCTGCAGTTAAAACAATTTGAAAAAGATATAAAGATAAAGTACTGTGGCATTTTCTGGCTGCAAAACACTAGTAACATAGTTAATGTGATGAACGACACCTGTGGTACTGTACACCTGCACCTGTGTGAACTTGAGGAGAAATGCTGCACCAGTCAATTAAAAGTTGCTTGAAAATAACATGAAAATTGAAGGCATTTCTGAGAGAAATTCAGGCACCATTTGTGTGCGGATGACACTGGGTAAATATTGTGTTTCTACCTAGATGGCTATATGTTTATAAGTGTACTTTAAGTGCCCAACATTATCCAATTATTATTATTATTATTATTATTATTATTATTATTATTATTATTATTATCTGAAAGCATAAGAAAGTACCCAATATTGTCCATATATATATATATATATATATATATATATATATATATATATATATATATATATATATATATAATTATATGTTTTAATTCATAAAACCGTGAATCAATAGTCCAACATTACTAAAGAAAGAAAGTTTTCAGAATTTATTTATTTATGTATGGAAGTCAAAATCAATGACTTGTACAACTCTGCAGAAAACAGATTGTTATATGGATTTACAGGAGCTCAGAAGAACACTCTTACTATTAGCTGAAAGCATAATCATAGTGCCCAAAATATAACAGATGTTCAAGGAGTGAGGGATCTTGGTGAATAATGGGTGCAACTAACACATTTGCATTTATGCCTTTCGGCAGACTTGCATTCAAGTTACAATCTACCAGTTGAGTTGGTAGGAACACAGTCATAATGTCAGAATGTAATGTTCGAGCGATGATCCCTGCAGTCTAGATTATCATATCAAGCATTGAAGCTTGTTTCTAACAATGCTATTTTTGTTGTAGTTTGAAATAACATGTAGCTCATCACATGAACTCAGCAGCAATAGAGAAAATAGCAAGCCCATAGTTAGTTTATAACTTATTTGTCTTTGTTATTTTATGACTTTCCCTTACTGAATAACTGAATAGCTTTTGCTGATGAATTGTGTGGCATTTTAAAGTTACACTAATTCTGCAGTTATTCACTCCATGTGTAATTACAAGTCAAACCTATGTTTTATGTTGCATTTAAATGAGCATGTATCCAAATGATTGAAACCTTTCTGGTATTTATGTTTAATATCAGATAAAAAAAAAAAAAAAAGAATCACACATTAGGCTGCTTGAGCAGGTACACACATCACACACAGTTATGTGCATAGAAGTGTTGACTGGTAGAAGGTGATACAGTATACAACAGTCAATGTTCTGGAAGAAAAAAGACATGAAGATGGCTACATAATTTATGAAAGTATATCCAATTATACCCAATGAATTAAAGTTTAAAAAGCCTGTCCACAATCTCAGCGCCAGATCGCTCAGAAGTACACAGTCCTGTCATAACCGTTTCCGTGCTGACTTTTCATTCGCATTACATTTTTTAATTGTCACAATTCATTTTGATAATACTGTTACGAAAGTGCATCAGATAAACCACTAAAACTCGGTTTCCTTTTCAATCCACACTCAGATATTCTTTAAACGAAAGCCACTTACTTTTACACTGGAGTCCCTTGGTCACCTCAGGTCAGAAGGGCAACGTCTGGAATTACGTATGTTTTCGATCCCGTCTCCAGCAGGGAAGAACGAAACTCCTGAACTTTAAAAGAAGAAGCTCCTGCTGAGACGTGAGGCTCATAAGTGCACCTTTCTTTCCTTGTGTTTTGCCTGCATGTAACTTAACCCCTCAGGAGCCGACGCTAACACTGTCTAACCTGTCTTTTGTTTCTTCATTCCATCTCTCGCACTCTCGCTTTTTTTTTTTTGGAGTTATTTTGTAAGTCCACGCCTGTCGATGAGCTCACTGGGTCAGACTCATGTTTCAGCCTCATACAGGAATTTGGAGAGCAGGCGGATTCTGTGAGCCTGTGAGTCGACTCGAGGAGAAGGAGCAGGTTGTGGGGTCGCGTCCCGCCGAACAAAGCAGGAATTATGAGGGTGAGGGGTCAGGCATGCCGCAGGATGTCAGCGCTCAGGGGGAATGAATCAGCAGATGAACATCCACAATTCCCTTGGGTTACAGACCTCTGAGGAGTATATCAAAAACTGGACTGGGATTAGATCATATACCATGCTGTCAAAGTGCGACTTATATGAAACAACAGCATCATCTGATGTCTTGTGTGAGTGTGTGTGATGCCTATATCCGTCTGTGTGTTGCTGAGTAAAGAGCAAAATATAACTCACAGTAGCCAAGGCCTTTCAACCCTTACGAGCTTTGGTGATATTTGATTTATGTTTGTGAGCTGGAATCCAATAAGCTGCTAACTGAGCACAACATGCTTCGGTTCCTGATGCTTTATGATCTAATGGCATGAGGGGTCATAACCGAGTCTGCTCTTTAGAGAACAAAAGCTTTTCACACATCAAGAGATCTTCCTGTAACTGCTTGACGCACAACCGTTGAGAGAATAGCCTATATTGACGATGTTATTGTAGTTATTTGGGTTGATTTGTTTTTATGGGCTGACAAGCAGGAGATGAAATCCTGTGACATCACACAAGAAGCAAATGGAGTTCTTAGAAAGTCATGTTTATCACGTATAGTGAATAAACATGTGGTGTTTTTTTTTCTGAATTATTATTAAACCACAGCAGTTTTGCTTGATTGAATTTCTTATAAAAAAAGAAATAATAAAATAAATTAATAAATAAATAAAGCATATTCATATGTTCAAGGCAACATTTCTATAGCCTGAAAATGTGAAAAAAAAAAAAAAAAAAAAAACATAAACACAGGTGAATTAATTAATTAGATAATTTGAGATGTGAGCAAAACCTATATTCAGTGCTTTTGTGAGTGGAAGTTTATTGGATTAGCACGATAATTTGCAAGAGAATGCAAAAATCTTTGAAGTACAGTTTCTTAAGGAAACACACTATTTTAAAGGTGTTCCCTTGAAAAACTTTATTTTTATATTTTCCCTCTCTCTCTTCCATCACCTTGTCCCCTTCAGAGGCATTGTACATTTATACATAGAGGAGATAGGAAATAGGAGGGAAAATTATATGTCAGTGCTTTTGGGTCTGCTCACAGATGTAAAATACCCCCCAAATAATATTTTAAACTGATCAGATTCTCATTTGTTTTTCAAATCCCTTGACTTTCTTCCAAGGAAACCAAGCAGTGCTGTATGTAGGATTGACACAGAGTGGTTGAACTATATATTGCAGTCTAAATTAAAAAATATTGGAAAGTAATTTTTTTTTTTTTTTTTTTTTACACAAACCCTCGTCCTCAGACTTGACGCACACTGGAACATCACCAAGAGGAACGAGCACACTTGACGATTAATGAAATGAAATACGCTGTGTTTTCTGGCAACTGGCAAAGTTAACAGCTTAAGTCATTTGTGGATTAATGCTTATGCGAATCGTTTCAAATGATTCAGTTCGATTCGGTGAACTGGTTCAAGAAGATCCAGTTACATCGAGTGATTCGTTCGCGAACTGGATATCACTACACTTCAGTGTTTTGAAATCTCACAACAGACCGGAAGATGCTTCGATGCTTCATAAAATTCTAACTGACCCTCTGATGTCACATGGACAACTTTGATGATGTTTTTCTTATCTTTCTGGGCTTGGACAGTATAACGTGCACAAAGTTTCAATGGAGGGACAGAGAGCTCTCGGACTAAATCTAAAATATCTTAAACTGTGTTCCCGAAGATGAACTGAGGTCTCACGGGTTTGGAACGACATGAGGGTGAGTTATTAATGACATAATTTTGATTATTGGGTGAACTAACCCTTTAATGTACATTTAACTACATTCAAAATAATATGCTCTAGTGTATTTTAAAAGCTTTTTGATTGGATGTTGTTTTAGGCACAGTACGTGCTGTGCTGGAATGGCATGTTTCTTTTTATAACTGGTGATGCTATATTTGACCTTTATATTTTTCACCTTGGTTGTGCTTTTAGAAAATCTAGGGAGTGTGCAATGGACTTTTGAATCAAAAATCTACCATCTATCCTCTGTCTCTTGGATCTTGTTAGAGCAGAGGCACCAGTGAGGCAGAGATTTGTGACTTCTTGTCTTTTGTATAATTTCCTATGTTTGATTACCAATCCCGACAGAATTTGACATTAGTGTCACTTTAAGATCAAGATTATGCCACCTCTCTGCATTTGCGATTAAACAGTTATTGCTTCAATAGTTATAAAACAAAATTAATTTAACCATATCCACTTAAATCTCCTTATGTATGGAAAAAGTGGCCAGAGTGGATTGTTTTTGCCTATTTTCTCTCATTCCTTCACCTGTCTTGCAGGAAGAGTGGTCTCTTTTAATGAAAGGAAATATCTGAGTGAGCACTTGAGGCCAAGATATCAGGGATCTCGATATCCACCCCATAGCGATTTCACAAGTGCAATAGGCTAATATCTCACACGGCTAACGCTCTCATCTGAGGGAGTGTTCTTTCCCCCGGCCAGAAATGTGGAATGAGTCACTGGCTGAAGTGAGCAAGGCTTCTATGACAGCTCACACACACAAACGGGTTGGTTCCATGGGAACCCCATCAAGGTGAACAACTTGCTTTATTTTGTTACATTTCCTGTAGCATCCTCACATTTCAATTATAGTTTGATTGTGCACCGATGTAATCAGTAGTTTGTTTTAGGAAAAACAGATCTGAACTACTCAACCCGTTATTACTTCTGAGACAGCAATACCTCTTTCAGCGCCCTCATCATCTGTTGAATAAATTCGATGCAGCCTACTTGGCTGATTGTTTTTTCCTCGTCCAAGATATCTGACCACACTGATTGGATGCTCGTGAAGTTGGAACAGACATCAATTGTTACCATGGCAGGAGGCAGTAAACGGACTGGGAGGTCCGTCTCTGAATAAAATAAACTGCTTTTAATTATACAGCTGCGTTTACTTGGCATCAGCTTAATCCTGCGGATAAAACACATTTATAACTTTCCAGGATTTATTTACAAATCCACCTATGATCAAATAATGCATTTTCAGATACATAAATAAAAAAGACTTGGTTATGAGCAAAATCACTGTTCTGTTTATGTTCCAGGGTTAGTTTTTTGCAGCATTTCCAGGTTTCAAGGCGAATAAACAACAGCTCTGTGAGCGTATCGTTGGCTTTCTTTCTATTAATGGCTATCATTTCTGTTAATCGGTTGGAGTGTGAATCAAGGCCGTCATGCACCTGTTTTCCAGAAGAGTCATTAAAAGGGAAAGATTTTAAGGGAGAGACATGATTTGAATTACACTGATATGCTGATCCAGAGATTTCGTCTCCAAAGAATCATCAGGTGCACTCATGGTTATGGTAGGGATATTTTATATGCATGGGGATATTGGTCCAATTGGATTGTGTTCTCACTAAAAGGGATCTTTTCCAGTTCTTTCCAGTGGTCTTTGTATGTTTTAGTACGGACCTGGGATCAATTACTGTGCTCATACTGAAATGAATCATTCTAGGAAAATACAGCTGTTTTCAAATAAAACACTAGCAGGGTTTTGCTGTTTGTTTGTTTTTGTCATCTTCCAATCTGTTTTTGTTGTCTGTTTGGTATCTTACTTTTTTTTTCACAATTAGGAACTACCAAAATGAGAAAGAGGTTTCACCAATATCTCCTGGAGTTGTTTTGTTTTTTTTGTTTTCAGACAGTACTATTGAGGAAATGTTGACATGATTTTCATTTTTGTGTGAACTATCTCTTTAAGTGATACTATATAAATGAGTGGGAGGTTAAAATAGCAATTCCATGAACTGCCAAAATGAACAAGAAAAATGAAAAATGTTGCATTGCCATGTACATACAGTGGTGTGCTGCTGATGGCAAACGCTTTTGGATAATTGGCTTACTTTACACATGAAAGTAAATATCCATGCACCCTTTTTCTTCATCACTTTACTCTGAAAACATAAGCTGGGCTGTGGTGGGAAAGCGAATGAAAGCAGTCGTTTCTGGATTAAACTACCGCTTCTCTTTCTGCTGTTTTGCTTCCTAAATGAAAAACATATTTAGAGAAACCTCGGCGACTCTCTTGCCATGAGCCGTAGCCCTGTCTTATATGTTCTAAGCCTGTGTGTCGAATGCTGAGTAATTACATCATTTGAAAGTGGCGTGAAAGCACTTTTATAAGACGATGTAACTGAAATGCCTTATTGCTTTCAGAATGGCCAATTAAAAGACAACACCTGGACCACAGAGGGCTAGTAAAATGGATGCGTCCTCCAAATAAGGGAAAACCGCACGATTATGTGTTGAAAGAAACTATGGGAGCTTGTTTTCCCTCCCAAGTTCTTTTTTAAATCACTTTTCTTCTCTGAACGCGGCTGACAATAGAGCCTCACATTTGTGCACATGGACCATAAGTAACCCAACTGACTTCAATGTAACAGAATTAATAAAACCCCTTTCCTACAGAGAACATATGGCCTGGGTTCAGCATAAACTTGTTCATGGCACACAGCTGAAAAGGAAAACAACTCTTCTTATACCTCTTCTCTCCACACCCTAAACTTTCACTCTTGTTCGGTTATTGCTTTGCTGTACAGTTTCCTTGTGTAACAGAAATGACATTCATCAGATTAAACAGGAGCCTGCATTCATTCATTTAGCCATAAAAAATAAGAGCCATTGAACTAAGGCGTAGGGATACGAAGAGAAACATGGACACGCTGACTTACATTCACACACACACACACACACACACACACACTTCCTTCCCTCAAGCATGGCTTCATTTGAGAGATGTACTCAGCGTGTGAAAGTCAGGGATCATTGTGCTAATAAGACAGAGTCAGAGAAGTTACTGTATTAATAAAATCCTGCTGCTACGGATTCAGACTCTAAAAAATCTCTCGCCACCTAAAGCGCTGAATTAAACTAGGGATGAAAAATTACAAGCATAAATACTGTCGATAGTTAACCAAAATCTTTTACATTTCTTTTTTTTTTTGGGGGGGGGGGGGGTGGGGGGGGCGGTGTAATTCTTACTTTTTTAGTATATGTAATACTTTTTTGGGATTATTTTAAAGAACTAAACTCAGAAGACTTTTGGCCTGTACATATTGCTGGTATTAAAGGGTTAGTTCACCCGAGAATGAAAATGCGTCCATCTTCTACTCACCCTCGATGGATCCTAGGTGTATGTGACTTTCTTCTTTCAGAATAATCCCATCGAAGTTATAATAAATATTGTCCTTGCTCTTCGAATTCTTTCAATGGGGTAACTGGGTGTTTGTTTTCAACAGAAATAAAGTGCGCACATCTGTAATTAAATGCCCCTCCCACAGCTCTGGGTGAACTAACCCTTTAACATCAGATTTATATGTGTTTATGTATATAGTATTAGTAGCAGTAGTAGTAGTAGTAGTAGTGATGGAAGTTACATATTTCCATGTGTAACAACCCAGTTTAATCTAAATTTGTAGTAGTATATTTATATAGACTGCTAGAATATTATATTAAATGTTCTTTTTACTTCTTTTCTTAGTAGTATTATTTCATTATATCATACTATTTTTCAATATTTTTCATCACTATGTCTTCATTTACCCATGCACTAAAACCTTTTGAGTTTTAATTTTCATGTAAAACTGAAGGAAGACCCTGGAGCTTCAGACACTTGAAGTGCAGGTGAAGTTCATTGTCACCTTCAGATTCATTGACCATTGCTCTCTGATCTTCTCTCACAGTTCAATCAAATATGCAGTTAATTCAAAACCTCTTCATGCAGGAATATGCCACAAATCATCTTTATTTGATTTAAAACTCCCTCTATTGGGGTATTGATTCAATCCTTCCGTATCTATTAATAAATCCCATGCAGTGCCTGTATGGAGAGGCCAGAAGGTCTGCTCTCCACCTGTGGATGCCAAGGCTGCATTGAATCTAAATGGCATCCATTTGAGTCACTGAAATATTTATAGATGCTCCCGGCTTCGGGGAGAGTGGATTGTGTGTCTAAAACTGGTATAGTAACACAGCAGGTTTGTCTCTATGAGCGCAGATGGGCGATACAGTGAATTAATAACACCACTGACCTTTCCATGCCTCCAATCTATTTAGAGAATCTGATATTTGTTAATGTAATAAAAACTGTGGAAATAGGAAGAGGAAAAAGAGGTGCCATTCACAAAATGTGATGACAAGCATGCCCCTTGACCTTGAGTCATGACATTTTTTTAAAAAAAATTAAAGAAAACCCATATTAAAGGCAACACAAATATACTATTATTATGAGTGTAAAAAAAATCAATTAAGGTAATTCATATTGGAAATAATTTTAAAAGAATGTCTGTTCAAAAGAAGCAAGAATGCAAAATATGATCTGGAAATATTTCCAATTCTAACTTCAGCAGAAGAGAAAGAATATAGCTTACTGCTTGATAGCTTGATTTTCTCACAAAATATATTGTCATTTAACTTACTTTTTAATTTAATTTTCCTTTTCAATATAATTGAATTTCATTTAATACATTTTATATGAATTATACTTTATGAATTGAAAACTTTTTTTTTAACTTGGAAAGTAAAAAAAAAAAAAATCTGCTGGTCTAGTGGCTTCATTTCTAATCATTGTTCTCTAGTACATTTTCTCATGTAGTGTGTATACAAAAAAAAAAAAAAAAAAAAACTTTTTTTCCTGTAAGTGTCTCTGCCTGTAGGAATTTGTTTCCTAAAGGTCACCTGATCTGATTCAGGTGTGTAAGCTGATCTAGTTTCCCACCCTTTATATTTCACCACAAGAGAGCAAAAATTCTGGAAAAGTGTTGAGTTAGGCTAGAAACATAATCTAAAGTCTAACACATTTCCAGTGTACAGTCTTGTAGACGTGAAAAACGTTATAAGTTCTTGAATGTGCTTGTTCCAGCTCTAAGTAACACCTTACAAAGACATGCGGTGTCCCACAGGTCTCTGTCTGTGAATCAGAGATGACTCAAGATGCTTTATTATGATCGCCTAATCACAATCCTCCCTCATTCCTATCTACCTGTGGCTTTAGCAGATATTATGTCAAAGTACCTATATCATGTGAACTTCCTCTCTGTCTTCAGCTCCATGTCTCGGTGTAATGGCTCTCAGGCCTCCTGCTGCTGCAAATGGATGCTGGCAAACTTTATTGCAGTGGAATGGATTAGAGGTTCTTTTTTTGTGTTTCTTTGAATAAAGGGGCCGTTCAAAAATGGCACCGGCAAACCCCTGCATGTTTATTAACTCTGGAGCAGACTGGGTTTTCCACTACCTGAAACTTCCGGAGTTAATCCTATGTAAACACACCACAATTATAGAATTATAGAAACTCCTCGAAACACTGTTGACTCTCTTCACTTCACTTCACTTCACTTTATGCCCTAATTTAGAAAATATTTTACAAAGAAGGATTGTCTAAGCTAAAAGGTTATTTGCATGTGCTATTTTAGCACTAGAATCATCCAGGCATTAGGCAAATTAGGTAAAACTACAAATATAGACCTAAAAAAAAAAAAAAAAAAATGAATGCAATAGGGTGTGACAGTAAGAAAAAATAATTCATGGGTATTATGAGTTATTTTATAACTTAGATCCCTTTACAGACAGACCTTGGTAGGAGCTCTGAGGTTGTTAATGCTTTTGTTGAATGAATCAGTTTAAATTATATCAAACTCAAAGTTTAAAATAATTGTGTTTAACAGTGGAATCACTGGTGAAAAACTACATTAACCATGATGTTGTAAAGAAAAATCTACCAGTGAGCAGATTGCGCCAAACAAGTGCTGAGCTCTGCCGACTCCCACAAAGAACCAAGTGACATAATATTTTGCAATGAACTTAAAATATGTTGTCTTTGTATATACAACCAACAACTTTAGCTTGTAACACTTTAATGAAGATTATTATTATTATTATTATTATTATTATTATTATTATTATTATTATTATTATTATTATTATTATTATTAAATCCCAATGGCAAAAGCCAAAAAAAAAAAAAAAAAAAAAAAAAAAAAACCTTCTTCCAAAACCAGCGATGCTGAAAAGTGGCCAGGCACGAATACATGCTATTTGCAATGCAAAAAGTGTGTTCTACATCCCTTACACTCTAAAAACTGTTGGGTTGAAAACAACAATTTGGGTTATTTTGGCCACCCAGCACTGGGTCAAAAAGAGACGAACCCAATGCTGGGTTTTTTTAATTAACTAGTTGGGTTATTATGTTTAACCCAGCGTGCTGGGTTGCTTTTTTTATATTTTAAAATTAATACATTGCTAGACTAAAATGAACCCAAATTGAGCTAGACATAAAACCTACAAATCTTAAAAAAAAAAATCACTCACTTTTAAAAATCACTTTTACACACAAATAATAACTATCAAAAGGTAAATATTTATTAAAAACAAGAGAGAACAGTCAAAAAGTAACATGCGTGTAAGAAGAAATGCGGAAAAGTATGGCATTAACAGCTACAGAGTAACTTTTAAGATCAAATTGGACTTTTTTTGGTAAATTTTATATATTGTATAAAAATATACAAAAACACAGTTATACAATAATTGTACAATTAGTTAAGTATTTTACAAAATATTCTGGCATGACAGTACATAAATACACCACAACATTAACACAGATATTATAACATTTAACGTGTGTTAACTCCATTTCTACTAAACAACACAGAACAAGCATTTGACATTTTGTTTTTACAAATTATACACTTACATTTTGTTTCTTAATCCATGAATACAGATCATGCATCACTGTCAATTTTCATGATCTCTTTAGCATAATTTATGTAGTCATGAAGTATCAGCACAGCATGTCACATCGTTTACATCATCCAGGGCAGCGTCCTCCTTTAAAACCACTGCTGCATCAGTTTAGGGCAAATTACATTCCCTTCTTTGACCAGCATTCACCCCAGTCACCGCCTGTTCTTCATCATTTGCATAAAAAGAGAAACACATTTGAAAAAAAGAAAACATTTAATTTAACTCAATCCATTTTCAGATAGAGGTGTATTCACATCAGTAAGGATAGGTAAAAAATCTTATATAATTTCAACATTTTATTTGTGGTTGTTACATGCCCTCACACTAGTGCTGCCATTATAGCATTCTAGTGTGCTGTGATAGACAGAGACATTAAAAATTTAATATTCTATTCTATTAATTTGTGTCCTTCATTGCTAGTCTGGGAGACCGATATTGTCTTTTGAACATACAAGTTTGCCATCATAAAAATTAAAATTTAGGATTTATTCATATATAAATATTGGAATGGATTACTTCCACAATAACTCTGTATTTATGAGGCTTGAAAATACAGATTCCCTTCCAGTCAGTCACGTTCTACGTTACGTCAGAAAGAGACTGACGAATGAGGATCTCGCCCGAGAGCCCAATCACCTTCGAGTGGATACAAAACCAGCCAATGGTACACAGAGTACCTTGATCTGCAGAATTTGCATCGCGAGCTCCGCCCCGAAGGCTGGGTATATAAGGAGCAGCACGAGCAACTCGCACTCAAGCTTTCGCTTCGGAGTCAAGCACATCGCTTGCTGCTTTCACCGGAGTGTTACAAGCGAGTCAGCTGGTGTTGGTGTGACGGCGCGGTTCAGCGGTCCATCTGGGTTTCCTGCAGTCAGCTCCCGCATTCCCCTGAGTGCTTCAGTACCACTGAAAGAGCTATTTTCTCTCAATAAAGAATAAACGGGTTGAATTTGCGTCTTTTTAAACATGTCATTTTGCACGTGTGTTTCAGGATGCAGTCGGTATATCGCTCCTCGTTACGGCCACAATCACTGTGTCACGTGTCTGGGCTTTCAGCACGCTGAGACTGCGTTTGTGGATGACTCATGTTCTCATTGCGGGGACATGACCATCTCAGCGTTAAGATCTAGACTCGATTATCTTAAAAGGTATATAGTCCCCTCTGCCACACCCCGTTCTAGCACCTCTTCTTGTAAGAGGACTACTTCGGCTGGTGGCCAGGGTGGTCTGAGGGTTAACATGTGGGCTTCCCTGATGAGCCAGTCTCGTCGGGCCACACACCCCTCACAAACGCCGCAGCCGTTTGAGTTTCCGGAGTTTGCTGGACCCTTTCAGGCTCCTGACATCTCATATGGGGCTGTAACAGAAATGAGTCGAACCAGACAAATTAAAGAGTCTATCAAAGCTGTATGCATTGAAACACGAGAGCCGAACACCTCAGGAAGTCATAAATCAGTTCTAGTGCCACAAGAACCAAGCAAGATAACCAACCAACCAACTTGTTCACACAACAGCTTTCAACATTAACACCAATAGAACAATTATTGACAATTTTAATTCGAAGAAGAGATTGTCAAATTTGTTGTTCGTAATTGAAATGCAATGCTGGACATCACATGAAAACCCATGAGAGTACTGCACAAGTCCCATTGACTCCCCCCCCCCCCCCACCTAGCAGAACCAGACTGAAATTCCTAAGGGGAGGAAGGGCTTTAAACCTCTGTCTTCACAGAAAAGTCCTTTGCCACAGAATGGGCAAAGAAACTTCTTTCGTACAGATATATGGACCAGAATGAACTCAAAAAGACTTATAAATGAATCATTCCATTGCTTAACTCCATATTCATTTATGTGTAACCCACACATTTGACTATCATGTATAATCACTTATTGTGTATGTCTTTTGATAACTATAGGATACATAGTCATGTCTAGTATTGATATAATCGAATTTTCTTGCTTGATATTGTCCTGACAATCAGTTATTTGTAAAATATATCATAATCGTGTTATAGGAATCATGTCCAAAATTAGACCCTGCCAGAGCAGGAACATTCGGACCACATGCTTGGTAAGATAAACATATGATTTATGATACCCCCCGAGCCAAGACAATATCTGATTGGTCAAGACAACATTTGAGGTGTGGCCAACAGGCCAGTTTAAATACCTAGGACATCGTAAAATCTCTGCTTTTAGTTCTAGCATTGCTTGTGCTATCAGTCATGCCTTGCTTTTTAGTCTGTTTTTAGTGTCTGCTTCTAGTCTCTAGCTGTGCTTCGGCTAGCTTGTAGCATCTAGCCATGTGGTTAGTCATCATTGTTCTTTGAGCGCGGTTGCAGCGTGCTACAGCCTGCACGCCTGCTGCTACTTAGCCACGATGAGAAGGAACACAACCTTGTCTCGTCAAACTTTATTTCTTTTCTTTTCCGTTTGAGAGTTTCGTGTTCTGAGTTAAGTTTTGTAACGTCGAGTCTCCGACGCCTGACCTCGAGTGCCCGTTCAACTTTAACCAGCCCACAGGACTCTGCACTTTCAGTCAACGCCCAGCAACCACGGGCTTCCCAGGACGTCACTTCAGCCACTACTGAACTTCCGGCCAATCAGCGACACCGGGATACCCCTTTCAACAGCAGTCCCTTTCACAGGACACGAAGGCAACGTATCCCCAGATATTTGTTGTGCTGGTGTATCTAATATAATTTTAGTCACATTGAGGAACTCAATGCGAGGGCTAATTACGTGATTGATGGTTGTTCATGTCTACGCAATTTAACGTATTGCTGTAAACTTGGGATTCCATATTTCCATTCTCTTAAACTCATCTTTTCCTAACTTTCGATCTTCCTGCAACTTGTGTGAATGTGTGAGTGCGTGCGTTTATGTGTTAGATAACTTTATATGTCTTAGATTTATCTAATAAAGCCTTATTCATATTGAAAAGAGAAGTATCTTGTGTTTTGTGCTTACAAGTTAATGTCTTAAACTGCCGATCTTGTTACTGTGCTAATTGATAGTGTTTTCACTATAGTTTGGATATTAGTATCCAGCGCAGATTTGATGTTAAACGGCTCGTTCCATGAATCGCAGTGATCAGCCGTGAAACAGTGATTCTGTTCAAATTCCCTTTAAATTATTAAATGATTCCGTTTGAGCTAAATTGACCTGTTTCCCTTACAGGGCAAAGGGAGGACTTTGTTTATTGCCGCATCACAAGGCGGACTTGAGTCCTCGGGAGATGAAGATTCGGCTGCGTTGGCTCCCTCGGGAGTGCCGAGCTGACAGCCATGCTTTTCCCGGGCAGCTGAGAGCATCAGGTCTACCAGGCCAAGGTGCTCAAAGAGCTGCACGGGGGCAGTGCTGACCCAAAGGTTTTGCAGGAGGCGTGCACTGCTACTATCCTCGCTCTCTGGGTGACGAAGGTTACTGCGTGCTCCTTGGGTCCTTGTCAATATCTAAAAAACAAACATTATTTTAGTCTTAGTAAAACAAAATTGTAACGATGAAATTATGAAGTTTACTTGCCTTAAACCCATCTTTCCTTCTCTTCAGAAGAAGCTGAACCGCCTCCTCCTCACAAAAGCAGGCTTCTGTGTCTTTAACTCCCACCACAGGGACAAAGAAGACATGAGCTCAACGAATCTGAAATATTATCCCCTCTTGGGACCTCGCAGTGGTTCTATCAGCACTGCAGAGGGCTACTTTCGAACCCTTGCTCTCAGTAGAGCTAAAGTTTCTATCATTGAAAACTGCGCTCCAGACGGCTTTGGCTTCGGTGAAGAGGGTAACTGTATTTTCAGTTGACGAAGCGCGCCTGAAATTCGGCCGGCCAACTCTCACGTTATCTTGAGACCCCGGCCTGGGTAAGTGCCAAAAGTTCCCACTTCTCCTTTTAGGGATCAGGTGGTGAACTTGCAAGCGCTGCCCCTGGAGAAGGCTGCCCCTGGAGAAGGCACCCATCCCTGGTGCTGCTCTGTCCAGTACGTGCGCTCCGCAATTACATGGAGAGAACTCGGTGCCTTAGGACCTCATACTTCAGCTTTTGTTTGTTACAGAGGCCACCAGAAGGGAAAGGCTGTCTCCAAACAGAGGTTATCCCACTGGATAGTGGATGCTATTGTCCTGGCTTATCAGGCTCAAGACCTGCCATGCCCCCTAGGGGTTAGAGCTCATTCAACTAAGACTGTAGCTTCCTCATAGGAGCTGGCGCATGGCGCCTCGCTAACAACAATCTGTTGCTCGGAGATTAAGCTGTTTTGTTACGCAGCAAAATTAAATTTTTTGTCTAAATGTTTATTGTAGATTTGCAATTGCAATTGCGCAGACATTAGGAAAAACTGAATTCCGTTATTTATTTATTTTTCTTATTTATTAAATAATTTTGATGGCAGTTCTGCCCCACTATGTGTGATAGTGAAATGGGAGAGAGCACTCAAAACTCTTTAGAATAATGCTATAATACATAGAATCCTCCTTTTTAATGAGGTGTGAACATTTGAGAATTTATCATTATCTCCCTTAATGAAAATGTGCACTCTTTTGGGCTAAAGGCTTAATGGAGCTGTTTGAAGTAGCAAAGTGAGGGCAAATTAACTGGTGCAGTTGAGATGTGAAATAATCATAAATAACAGTTTATGCTGTTTGATTATGACCTCGAAGGTTGTAGTTAGAAGCTGTTTTAGCCCTTGCATATACAGTAGCAATGATTTCTGAATAGCATAACTGAACAAATCAAACAAACATAAACAGGCAAAGTCGGGGCACCCTACAAGACAGGGCCCATGGTTTGCAGCCCAAGTCCGACTCTGCACGTATCTCACCAGAATACTTCTGACCTCATTTAGGAGATTCTAAAAATGTACTATTAAGAGTATATTCTATTCATTGTTTTCACATTTGGCAAGGCGCCAGTATATGATGTGTTTTCAATGAGGTAACTGTTCTACCTCTCTCTCGGACTCTGAAGAGACAACCAGCTGATAAATTAATCAGGTTGCCCTTTCAGTGACTGCACTGCTCGGTTTCTTCACGTTGTGTGTTTCTTCAAAAGCTTCTCTTTTAATGTATGTTTAATTATCATTATTTAAATCTTTAATTTAACTTTTTAAATTTGTATTTATTTTTAGCATTAGAATTTTTTTTTTCTGTTTCAAATGTTTTCATTTTTTGAGGAGCACATGTGAGTACTTTTTTTTTTTTTTATCAGGACTATTTTGAATCATGACCATGATTGACTGATTAATTTGTGTTTGAGGGTCTGTGTGCGTTCACATAGCAAGTGGCAAAACATTTCATAACATTCTGTTGAAGTAAAAAATAAAATAAAATAAAATAAATAAATAAATAAATAAATTACAATTATTAATATTACTTATTTATTTTATTCAGGCAAAAATGACAGAAGATCCAAAACTAAATAAACGTACCATAAAACTAACCCCTACAACTTTAAATTTTTATCCAACTATTTTAAAGAAATACTTTTAATTATTTTTTATTTTTTATGATGATGATGATGATGATGATGATGACGACAATGATGGTGATGAATGTAGCAAAAATAAGTGCCCCTTTTGCATGCCGTTAAAGTCTAAAGCCCACAGCGATGTTCATGTTGTGAAGGAAGAGTATCACGTAGCTTGTTTAATTATCTCAATCAGGTCCATTTAGCTTCATCAGAACAAGCATACATTATTTTTCACGCCGCTCTGGTCTGCAGTCATTATGGGCCTGTTGGACACAGATGGTTTGTTCCGTCTTTCTTATTTCTGTTTCTCCCTGGCAGATCCTCATTACTGGAACATGACACATTGTGCGCTCTGATGTCTTCGGAGGGTTTCTGAGAACTTGCCTCTTGCAAGTTCATAAAGATAATAAGGAGCGCTGATTATACACTCTACGGGGGATGATGTAATGATAGGCCATCAAACTGGGACAATGGGATCATGATTAGTCTTCCGATTAAGGCAATTTAAATTTTAATGAAGTAACGTCTCTCTTGACAGGTCACTGTTTTGGAAGAGGCCACGCTGAGGTGATGCGTGGTTTAATGGCCCGCGGTCATTAGGTTCATAGGAGTTATTTTTGTAAAACAAAACAGGAAAATAAGTAAGAAGGGATTTTGCTTTCGCTTCAGTAAACTGACTTTATCTCTGTTCCATTCTCCTTAATGCAGGTGAGGTGTATCATATTCCCCCTCTGGATTTGTAAGTTCGTGTGAGTCTTTTTGCCCCCACACACCTTTTATGAATGGCTCGGTTTCTTTTGAAGGCAGTTAAACACTCGATCCCCCATTTTGTGGGTGGAAAAGACATATAATATGTTTTAGTTTTAATAGTCATAGGTCAATGACTTATCTCAATGGAAGTCTGTGTCATGTTGAAGCTCTGACAGCTGATTGGTCAGTTGAAAGGCCGTTTCAACTGTTTTGAAGAGCGTCTTTTGTCTCCAGATAACAGGGAATATTTAAAGGCAGTTGAGATTTTCTGCTTCAGGCGCTTTTACCTCGCAAACGGTGCAGCATATTTTAGTAATTGCCCAATCTCTTCAATCAAAAGGCTGACTGTGAACTTTGAGTTTTATGAGGATATTATCTTTGTCAGGGTGCTGTCTTATTTTTTTTATGGCTGTTTAAAATTGAGATGTTTGTGGATTTTACATATGAATGTGGTTTGCACTATTGTGATGGTTTTAACTGCAGCATTTCCTTACCATAACATACTGTGTAGAGCAACACAAATGACTTAATACAGGGCAAATAGTTTCTCTGACTGGGATTACAGCTGTCAAGACGACTTTACTTTCCACAAAGTGCCATTGTGCTGCTATAAAATGGTTGAAAATATGACCCTGAGGAAACAATATGTAGGATTTTTGAAGACTATTCAGTTAAAACCCTAAAAATGTATATTTTTTGTTTGTATAGTGCTTTCACAAACACAAGGACGCTTCAAAATGCTTAGCAGAAAGATAAACAAGCATAACCAAAAGGGGAAAAAACATACAAGAGCAAGACAAGAAGAAAAAGGACAATCGAAACCACATGCAACGTTCTGCAGGTATTTGTCATTGCGTGGATAATCAGAAGAAAACTCTGCTTTATTGCAAGTGATCTATTGTTAAAATAAATAAATAATAATAAACAAGAATTTTGTTTAGAGAAATGCAATTTTTTTTTTGACAGCATTACTGTTTACAAGCAAAACTTAGCATTTCATTTTAATCAGTATGAGCTGACATTTGGTTTAAATCAATGTGCAACCCAGCTGGGTTAATATGCACAAACCTTACAGGGTTAGTTTAATGACAGTTAACAATTTTAAGATATTTTGAGAATATACTGTTTGTTTAAGCTACAGGACCCCTGCCCCACCAAAGAAAAACTTGACCACACCATCGCCCCAGCCCCCGATTATTTATATTTTTTTATTATAAATTTTTTTAATACATTTTTATAATTAGAAAACTGAATGT
Organism: Carassius gibelio; assembly: GCF_023724105.1. Classification (NCBI taxonomy): domain Eukaryota; kingdom Metazoa; phylum Chordata; class Actinopteri; order Cypriniformes; family Cyprinidae; genus Carassius; species Carassius gibelio. Next base: position 9,375,310 of record NC_068390.1, read on the forward strand.
AACCTTAGCAAGTCTACTTTGCTTTTTAGACACAGGACTAAAACAAACATTAGTAATAATACATTCTAGCCATCCAACTGGTTTCTAAGTCAGCCAACAAAACTTTACAAAACTTTAAAATCACATATCTGTACAGGTTTCTGCCATCTCTCCTGGCAAAACATGACTGTATCTGTCAGTGCAGGAAGTGCTTTATGCACTTTGTGTCATAAAAAACTATACAGGTTCTGTTCAGATATGGCTGTCATAAATGACCTAACCTTGAAGTAAGCAAACACTATGCTGAGCGGAGACATGTCGCCCCAGGAGAGATCTGGATTTTGAGTAATCTGCTATGGACCAGTCACTTCACTCATCTCAAAGAACAACAACAACATAAGCCTTAGTTTCTATCTATATTGATGTATTATTTAAGAGCACAGTGAGGTATAGCTCTGACAGAGCACAAAGCCGTTCTTTGTTGGCGGGGGAAGACATTCACAGACGGCTGGAGTGCTTCAGACAAAGTGCACAGAGACAGCTGGCCAACATGGGCAAAATTATTTTTGCAGTTTGGTACTTGAGAGCTTAACCTTGTCTACGTCAAAACAGGGCCCAAATGTTCAGTGCTGTAAAATAACTTGGCGGGACACCGCTGTGGCATTTGATTTGGGTTAGACTAATTTTATTTGAAACCGAAGCTCTGAGGAACAGGAAACGGATTAATGTTCATTCAGTGCAGATCCCTTCATGGCCTCACATCAGACTGTGGACAGTTTTAGACAGTCTGACAGTTTTTGACGTATTTGATAACTAGGTGAAGTCTGGTAAAGTTTGGACCATTGCTTGAAGGGGTAGCATAAGGTTAGCAGACTCGCAAAAAATGTTCTGCACTTAAAAGCAAAGTTCACCCAGAAATGAAAACTCTTGTCATCTTTCACTCAACCTGCACTTGTTCCAAACCTGTATGAGTTTCTTTCTTCTGTGGAACACAAAAGAAGCTATTTTGAAAAATATTGGTAACCAAAGAGTTGGCGAAACAGAGTATTTATTATTATCAACTGTTTGGTTCCCAACATTCTTTAGCAATATTATAAATAATGAACAATCTGTCAGTTTCCCCTAAAAATGTTGGTCTCCGTGAATCCAAAAGAGCAAACAAGGGCTTGTTCTGTGGGAGAGCAGCAGAGATGAGCTGCATTCATGCTTACATGGCAGAGGAACTGTTTCTGTTTGTTGCATTATTTTTATTTATTAATTTTTTTAAAGAAGTATCTTGCTTACAAAGTCTCCATTTATTTAATTCAAATTGCAGTATAATTTTGCATCCTGTGATGCAAAGCTGAATTTTCAGCACCATTATTCCAGTCGTCAGTGTCACATGATCCTTCCGAAATAATTATGATATGCTGATTTGGTACTGTACTTATTACTATCAATATTGAAAACTTCTTTGCAGCTTAATAGATTTGTGGAAACCATGATGCACTAGCATTCAAAGCTTTTGGTTAAGAAATAAATTATAATTTTACTAAGCAAGGGCACATTCAATTGAATATCAGTCATAGTAAATACATTTATAATGTTACAAAAGGTTTCTCTTTTATATAAATGCTGTTCTTTTGAATTTTCTATTTAAAGAATCCTGAGTAATAATAATAATATAAATAAATAAAAACATTAAGCAGCAAAAACGGTTTTCAACATTACAAGAACTATTTGTGATGCTTGGTAAATGAAACAGGAGGCAAAAGCGAGTAAATAGAGTTTATTGTCCAAGATGTGATGATGGAAGGTCGGAGAGTGACGCAGGAACATTGATGGCAGCACAGACTGATGAGTTGGTGAGTTGAGTGCGCTGGTAGGGATGACGGTGGTGGTAGATCCGAGTGAGGTGACAATAATCCGTGTGTGAAGGTAGTAATCCAGAACGAACCGAAACAGGAGACAAAGCAAGGCAGGAACACGAGAAACAGACATCTAACACGGAGGATCTCAAACAACGATCTGACAAACAAGAGATGAAAGACAGGGTGTTAAATAGGCAGCTGGAATGAGATGCACCTGCCACTGATGAAACAATCAACATGACGTAACATGAATACAGCTGGAAACGGTGCATTCATGAACCATGACACTATTATTGATAATTGATTAACAATAATAATTTATAATAATTTAGCAACAAATCAGCATATTATAAGGATTTCTGAAGGATCATGACACTAAATACAGCTGAAAATTAAGCTTTGAATCACAAAAATAATTTTAATTTTGAGAAAAAAATAAATAAATTAGAATTATTTTTGTGATATGTACATATATACATAACATGCTAGCCTGCATGCACTGTATGTCGCTTTGGATAAAATCGTTTGCTAAATGCATATATTTTATTTTATTTAAGATCCAAGTCCAAAGTATCCCAGAACAAAGGATCCCAGTGGAGACAGCAGAGACATGGTTGAGGATTTGGGAAGATAATCAAACTATTCCAATAGTAGTCCAGTGGAATAATTCATAGGATATTGATTGGGTGTTCAGAACGCAAGGTTGCGTAGTCTGTTGTCTTTTTCTCATTGCAAGAGCAGAATAAAAATGAAAAATGAAGAATTGCATTGTAATGACCGATAATAATAGAACATGATTGAACATTTACAATCCAATTTGTCAAAACGGCCAATAATGATTATTTGTTGTGAATAATGAAAACATATTAGCATTTTCAGCTTTGTTAAATGTGGGTAAAATTTCAGTAATGGCATAAATTCTGAGGTATGTAATGCCATCAAATACCATATTAATTAAACTGGCCTGGATGCTTTATTTGGTGGAAGATGGTATTGTAATTACAACATTGACAAAGATGTGACTACCCACTCAGACCAGTTTTAGACTATTTTCAAAAATAACACAACAACAGATTTATTTTCAAGCAAGATTCCCAGGTAAATACAGACATAAGAAGTTTCTCCTTTCTGTGTCTAGCAGTGGGAGAGACATGTTCAACCTTGCCTCATTCCCAAATATGTATGCCAGCGTTATCTGATAGGATATAACTGAGAGCAGCCATCAACAAGTTGCTACATCGTTAGAGCTGTCAACAAATCCAGAATCTCCTGCTTTTGCCAAACTTGAGGACAGGGTATTGCCTAATGTCAGACTTTACCTCAAAGGCAATACTGAAATTATTGCTAATACTAGTAAGCTATCTATCTATCTATCTATCTATCTATCTATCTATCTATCTATCTATCTATCTATCTATCTATCTATCTATCTATCTATCTATCTATCTATCTATCTATCTATTATTATTATTATTATTATTATTTTCACATTTTGGCAGATAACTGTTTAAAGGTAGATAGTAGAATTATGCATTTTTTCTAAACCCTTGTGAAAAAGAAGTGCTTGGTTGTATTGAATCACTTCTTAAAATCTTAAAAGTAAAAAAAGAAAAGAAAAAAAGCTCTACTTGTAGATAATGTAATAAAATAAAATTTGTACAATTTCATGACTAAGCTTCTTAATTATTTTTTTTTTTTAATATCTTGTCATGCTTTAAAGAAACACACACACACACACACACACGCACACACACACACACACACACACACACACACACACACATATATATATATATATATATATATATATATATATATATATATATATATATATATGTTCAGTACAGACCAAAAGTTTGGACACACCTTCTCATTCAAAGAGTTTTTTTTTTTTTTTTTCATGACTATAAAAATTGTAGATTCACACTGAAGGCATCAAAACTGTGAATCAACACATGTGGAATTATATATGGAATATATACATAACAAAAAAGTGTGAAACAACTGAAAATATGTCATATTGTAGGTTCTTCAAAGTAGCCACCTTTTGCTTTGATTACTGCTTTGCACACTCTTGACATTCTCTTGATGAGCTTCAAGAGGTAGTCACTTGAAAAAGGTCTTCCAACAGTCTTGAAGAAATTCCCCGAGAGATGCTTAGCACTTGTTGGCCCTTTTGCCTTCTGTCTGCGGTGCAGCTCACCCCTAAACCATCTGGATTGGGTTCAGGTCCGGTGACTGTGGAGGCCAGGTCATCTGGCGCAGCACCCTATCACTCTCCTTCTTGCTCAAATATCCCTTGATGCCTTCAGTGTGACTCTACAATTTTCATAGTCATGAAAATAAAGAAAACTCTTTGAATGAGAAGGTGTGTCCAAACTTTTGGTCTGTACTGCATATATATATATATATATATATATATATATATATATATATATATATATATATATATATATATATATATATATATATATATATATATATATATATATATATATATATATAACAATTACAATTGCAGTATTTAAGTGTGTAAATGCCACATGAAGAATAATGGAGAAGGTCATCATAAGCAGTTTTTCAACATGCTGAACTATTTACTAGGATACAGATCACAGAGTCATTCATGCAAGCTCAAAACACCATCATAACACACTTGGCTCTAAAACAATGCAATAAACATTCATTAAACAACTGATGTAACATGATGTAACATAAAACCCAAATGTTCAGGACTTATAACAAAAATTGTTTGCCACTTTAATCCACACCACATTGAGTAAATTGAAACAGGTTGAAACTACAGAAAGGAGAAGTATAGTGAAGCTATAGTTTTTTTTATTTTTTTTATTTTTTTTTAAACACAACAGTATATCCATTTAGTTTTATTTGTGGTATAAGGTTATTTATTCCATGGTCTGTCTGAATTCTCGATTCTGATTGGCTGGCAGGTATGCATTAAAACTGTTTTATGCACAGGCAGTTTCAAGTCAGTTTAATCACCATTTTATATTAATATGCTGCTTTCATTGATGCACACACAAACACACACACACACACACACACCACACGCACATGCACATAGTGAGAGGGCGAGAGGGCGGAGATTGCAGATTGCAATTAAACATAAAAAAACTTACAATGACAATGATTTGTACTGATGATCACAAGATGAATAACTGTTACAAATTTTATCGTGTGAAGTTTTACTTCAAACAACTTAATTTAACTGACTTAGAATGTCACTATTACAGCTATAACTTAAAGGAAGCTAAATGGCTAGGTAGAATTATGATTAATAAAAAAAAAATACCATGATAGAGCATACAGAACAGTCCCCATGTGGTATTTGTAAGATGTCATCACTGCACTGACATACAGTCCACATTTATTCCATTTCTGAAGGCAAGAGACAGACTGTGTCTAAGGGAAGACGTAGGTAGATCACTTTTATTCCTTGTGTGACGAGTCAGCTGCCTCCTCCCTGATTGTCACCGGCACCCCGTCCTAAATCGCCGCCCTTCACCAGGCTCCCCACTGGAGTGGATGTGTGAGAGGAGGGGCGCTGGACGAGTCAGGGCTGGCGGCGTGTGATGGGGCACACCTGAAGGAAGTGGGCTTTAAAAGCCCAACGCGCCTCTCCTCAGGAGACTGGTCTCTTCCCCGTGCATGCACACTGGTGTCCTCGTGGGTCCAGGAAGGGTGCGTTGAGGGACTCCCGCGCCACCAAGACGTGAGCTGCCGGACCCGCGATCCGGATGGGAACCGCACCCGTATACACGGCCGACGAGCCAGGATGCCGGGCCGTCCATCCCCTACCAGCACCGCGGCCAACGAGAGAGACGCGGCCGCTAGGAGAAGCCACCGCCCCTCGCGCCCCGGACCGAGGAGGGGAGCGCGTGCGGCCGCCGGACTCCGCCCCTTGCCTGGACCCTTCCTCGATGAACACTGCCCGACCCACACAAACCCCGCAGCACGACGAGGACACCAGATTCCTTGTTATTTTGGACACTTTCCCCCTTTGGCCACTTTTATTCCCTGTTATTTTATGATTTCTGTTAATAAAAGCCTCTCCGAGGCCTGACGCCACGCCCACTGTGTCTGTCTTGTGCTCCTCCCGTGACACTTGGTACAATGCCCATGGGTCATTCACTTCTTATAACTTGACTGCCCAGAACCACATTACCATGTCCAAGGTTGAATTCTTTTTTGTTGCCACTTTCTACGATTTTGTAAAGAGTTGAGATACTCCCCTCTCCATTGCAGTCAGAAGATGTTGGTTAAACTTTGAACTTGTGAATTTTTTATTTTTTGACTGATTTTCAGCAACATAGAATTGAGGAATCTCTTAGTGATGCCTGTCATGCATGTTCCCTGCAGCCTCCCATGTGCAATGAATGTCATGCTTGAAACTCCAAGTGCATTTATTATGAATTGAAAAAAAAAAAAAAAAAATCAGCATTAACTTGTTACTAGTTTCTGTACTGGTTTTTAATTCCTTGCATGCCCCAACACAGTTTGTACCACAGTCAGATCTTATCTGTTTGGCTGGTTCTTGAATGGAGAATAATCTTCATTTATGAAGCTTGACGTGTCCAATGATTTAATCACTTCATTATGTATAGCTATTAAGAATATTAATAGTATAAGAATAGTAATGCCCAGCGTTTGCTGCTAGCTGCACCTCCTATAGATCATCATGCTGTGATCTCCCATGGTCCAAAACCATTCACTCCAAAATGAGAGAAAGGGGAATCATTATTCAGGTGGTTTAAAGGTAAATCGGACTTGTTTCTATATTTCCTCTCAATTTGCAGCAAGTGATGTACTGATGGATAATGCTACTAATTATCATTTTTATTTATTTTCTACTTTTTGCCATGGATGATCCACAGAGCAGCAGCTTTCAAAGCACTTTCTGTGAAACGGCATCCTTGATGTTGAACCTGGGAGTTATAGTGTTGAATGAGTAAGGTTGACTACAACCAGGTAAGATTAAACAAACAACCTCAGTGGCATAAACAATGAATGTCAGCATCGGATTTAGGGTCAACTAGGTCTATTTAAGTTGTTGCTGGTTCATGTTCAAATTTCACTAGTTCACGCTTACATATAATTAGCTGAGGTATGGTATGCGTATTTGGCGTGCTGTCCGGGGAAGGGCTCCGAGCTCGGGAATTGCCCGAAACTAGAGTACCCCCCCTTCCCCGTATATTGTAAAGTGAACTTGAAGTGAGTAGATGGGGTGGAGGAGGGATGCTGATAAACCGTCAATGGATAGAGGTAAGTCAGCGATATTTATACTGTGGGATTGATTACTTGATTGTGGTCCACCTGTGATGATTAGGCTAAGTATCTGACGCGCTCCTCCCGAATCTTCATTGATAATTACATTTCACTAGTTCACGCTTACATATAATTAGCTGAGGTATGGTATGCGTATTTGGCGTGCTGTCCGGGGAAGGGCTCCGAGCTCGGGAATTGCCCGAAACTAGAGTACCCCCCAAAAAGGCAAATGTACAAGAGGACAGCCGCCAGTTTAAAGAATGCCCCCCCATAAAAGCAGAGTACTGGCGGGGGCTGATTTTGGTTTCTGAGAAGTCATCTCGTTGGCAGGCTGGAAGGGCCTACGTACTCCGGAGGGAGCGACATGGGAGTTGGGAGAGTAGGCCCTACCGGCTGCAGCTAGTGAACTACGTGGTTGTTGGCGCCCGGTCGGTAGGGCTCGGGCCGATGCTCAACTGGAGCTTTTTGGCGTTGGAACGGTGAGCCCTACCGGCCGATGAGGAGGAGCAGCGTGGTTGTGGTGCCCGACCGGGAGGACCCGAGTTGCCTCGACCGGAATAGGTCACGGTGTCGGCGTACGGGCCCTACTGGCTGATAGCCCCTGCTATTCAGTGGGTGAAGGGCCTAACGCTGACCGAGAGGGCCCATGAAGCCTCCGACAGGAGATTGAGACTCAGGATGACGGACGTCTGGGTCCTCTCGGTTTGGCAGATAAAAAGCTTTTGGGCTAGCCGACAAGGAGGACTCTGGCAACATCCGAAGGGAGATCCCGACTCACGGCATCGGATGGATGAGACTCGCTTGCGGCTGGCAAGCATAGGCCCGTCCGGGAGACTCTCGCCAGACGTCTGAAGGGAGCACACGCGACAGACGGGTAAGCCTCGGCGGACGGGGAGGGTTGGAAAGGAAAACCCGACTGGGAGGACTCTCGCAGCATCCGATGGGGCCTCTAACTCAGAACATCGAACGGGTAAGCCTCGCCAGACGGGGTTAAAAGATGTGAGAGTAGCTGAGGGTAGCTTTTTTTTTTTTTTTTTTTTTTTTTTTTTTTTTTTTTTTGCAGGATTTGGCGAGAGGACGAGACTCGTAGCGTCGGACGGTTAAGCCTCGCCTACCGTCAAATGGAAAGGTAAGTTGCGTGGCCGAGAGACTGTTACCGACGTCCGAAGGGAGCACACACATCGAACGGGTAAGCCTCGCCGACCGTAGAGTGGAAACGTAAAGCAAGTCTGTCCAGGAGGCTCTCGCCAGCGTCCGAAGGGAGCACACACATCGAACGGGTAAGCCTCGCTGACCATAGAAAAGGAAAAGGTAAGGTTGTCTAACCGGGAGGCTCTCGCCGGCGTCCGAAGGGAGCACACGCATCGAACGGGTAAGCCTCTCCGGATGGCGGACAGAAAAGGTAACGATAGGTGGCCAGGAGGCTCTTGCCAGCGTCCGGCGGGGACAAAACTGGGTGAGCCTCGCAGGCCGTAGGATGGAAAAGGTAAGTTTGTGTGGTCGTTAGGCTGTCGTCGGCGTTTTAAGGGAGTTTGCTACTCCCGGCAAGAGACGGGTTAGCCTTGGCGACCATAGGAAGGAAGGAGAGTTTATTGTGTGTTTGGTACTTGCAGCATTTGAACAGCTTGCTTGTAGGTTTGTAACCTAAACCACGCGGTAAGGTCGTGGTTGGCTGGCCAGGAGGCTGTCGCCAGCGTCCGATGGGAGCACTCGCATCGGACGGGTAAGCCTCACTGGCCGAGGGTGGAAAAGGTCAGGTTGTCTAGCCGGGAGGCTCGGACCGACGTCCGATAGGAGCTTAGCTCCAGGAATCGAACGGGTAAACCTCTCTGGCTGAAAGACGGAAAAGGTTGTCCGGCCGGGAGGCTCTTACCTTCGTCCGACAGGAGCTTAGCTCCCGGATAGAACGGTTAAGCCTCGCTGGCCAAAGGACGGAAAAGGTAAGGTTGTCTAGCCGGGAAGCTCTCACCTACATTCAATGGGAGCCCTGACTCCGTGCATTGGATGGGTAAACCTCTCCGTACGTAAGACAGAATGGCAAAGCAGGTAGCCGGGGGCTTTCACCTACGTCCGAAGGGAGTGTGAGCTCCTGGCAACGAACGGGTAAGCCTTGCTGGCCGCAGAATGGAAAAGGTGAGGTTGTCTGGCCGGGAGGCTCTCGTCAGCATCCGATGGGAGCTCAAGCTCTTGGCATCGAAGAGAGAAGCCTTGCCGGCCATAGGATTGAAAAAGGTAAGGTTATCTGGTCGGGAGGCTATGGCCAGCATCCGGTGTCTTTTTATTTATTAATTTATTTATTTTCTGTTTTTATTTTTATTTATTATATTTATTAAAATTTGCGACACCAGATGGGTAGTCTCTCCAGCCATCGGAGGGAAAATTTAGATTGTTTTATCTGCGAAGAGCCCGTTAGTGTTTGTCGAAACGTAACTTGCGGTATTGGATGGGTACATCTTGCCATCGGAGGGAAAATTTGTTTGGGCTGCAATGTACTCATTGGTGTTCGATAGGTAAATGTCTTTTTTTTTTTTTTTTTTTTTTTTTTTTTTTTTTTTTGGTTAATCGGCCTATTTTAATCGGGTAAGCTTCGCTGGTGGTCGGATGGAAAGTCCAAGATTGCTTAAGTGGGAAAGCATCTGGCAGGATTTTAATACTTGCGATGTCAAACGAGAAAGCTTTGCTGATAGTTGAATGGAGAAGGCAAAGGTTGGTTCAACCGGGAGCCCTCTTGCAGGGCCTGGCAGGGAGTTCGATACTAAAGATGATTTATTTGTCTACGAGGGTAGACGCTGTGAGGCTTACTTGAATAATTGTTTAGCAAATCCAATGAGCTGCTTCCGATAATGAGTCAGAAAAAATCTTGGTGCAGTCATAGTATCCGAAATTAAGCTTGCAAAAATAAATTGGATTTCCTGTGCCAGTGTACCCCAAATAGGTGTCATGTATCGGCGATGTGGTCATTGTCAGCACGTGAGATCGATGGTACGTATCGACGATGTAATCGTGCATGGGTGGAGTAAGAGAAAGATTCTTTATACTGTCTGAGCTTACTATTTACCATTTTGACCATGCAGGTGCACGAAAAGAGCCTATGGAATCACCAATAATCAAAAAATATACTTTCGGACGTACTGATACGCTGGTATTAAGTATAAATACTATATTTAAATACTGCTAGTTCATGTAGTCGGCACTACGGTCATCTCGCTTGTCCAGTGAATTTTTTTTTTTTTTTTTTTTTAACCTACGGGCTCACATCATCCTTTGAGAGCACGGGCGAGCGGGAAATGCAGTGCTGAGATGGGATAACGGAGCGGTTTGATAGCCGATTTAAGGTAGGCCACCTAATGATTATTATAAAAAAAAAAGTTGGTTGGAAAATGGGCCTAATATCGTCTTGGCTATTGTCGATACATGATGCTATCACCGCAACCTCGGATGCATGGCATGCCTTTAGGCGGAGGTGATGTGTGGTATTTTTTTTTTTTTATATATATTTAGGTGTAGGAAAGGCTCCTGCGGGAGCAGACGCTGCTACGGCAGTGTGGAGGTATAGGAAAGGCTCCTGCGGGAGCAGACACTGCGCGGCAGTGAGGAGGTGTAGGAAGGCTCCTGCGGGAGCAGACACTGCGCGGCAGTGAGGAGGTATAGGAAAGGCTCCTGCGGGAGCAGACACTGCTGTGGCAGTGGGGAGAACGGGAAAGGCTCCTGCGGGAGCAGATACTGTTGCGGCAGTGGGGAGATACAGGAAGGCTCCTGCGGGAGCAGACACTGCAGCGGCAGTGGGGAGATACAGGAAGGCTCCTGCGGGAGCAGACACTGCAGCGGCAGTGGGGAGATAAAGGAAAGGCTCCTGCGGGAGCAGACACTGCAGTGGCGGTGGGGAGGTACAGGAAAGGCTCCTGCGGGAGCAGACACCGCTGCGGCAGTGAGGAGGTACATAAAAGGCTACTTGCTTCGGCTGCTGTAGATGTTGGCTGTGGGAAGAGTAAAAAGTGTTAGTAATATTTGATGGGGCAAGCTAAAAATGGATGGGTAGCCTACTGTGTTACCAGCTTAGCAATTTGTTGCCTGATTTGACAATTCCTCAGGCCTTGTCCACCTTATTATGTTCCTGTTGGAAAAGCATCTTTCCTCTCATTTGGCCTCCGGGCTCTTTAGACGGACTCCCGAGCGGATACGTTTGGAACGCTGTTTTCACGTTGTATTATGGACTGTGGAAACAGAGGCCTTTGGAAACGATTGAGCATGTTTTTTAGTCTTGTAAGGCGTTGTACCGAAAGACATGATTATAGCAGTAACGTTAACCCCTTACCAGACACCCCCCATTTTTGGCATGGAGGCAGAAATTATATACCCAAAATAAAGATGTTTCTGTTCATGATTCTTTCTGACTAGATCCATGATCAACATTTGTCCACGAGCTAACACTTTGACGTTTACCGTTCAGGAATAGGAATAGTTTTCCTGACATGATGGAAAATTAATCACTGGAATTATGTTTTAGCGAAATATTGGTCAAATATAAAAGACAAAGTCTTTGGACTTCAATTGATGCGCGGTTTATCCAGATCAAGTAAGAGAGTGATGTTTAACGTGCTGTGAAAATGAAACGTAGACTGGGGCCGTTGGCGATGCTTGCAGCAAATGGGTTAACAGCAGTTATGTGCTATTCGCTTCCAAGTGGTTTCTAAAGAGATTTACTTTCCGGTTTTTTCGGATTACGGTCCTTAAAAGGCGATGGTAATTTTACTCACGCTTGCAATCCTGCATCTAAACACGAGGGCAGATGCGTTTTAGATTAATTTTGAGTGATCACGCCAGTGAATGGTAAAATAGGTCCCTAAATGATTTGGTCCTACCAGAAGACTTGCATGGAAATTAAAATTTTAAATTAAATTAAGCATTTAGCAGGCACTTTTATCCAGAGACTTTTTTTTTTTTTTTTTTTTTTTAGAACTTATGTCTGTATCATTTCGGCGAGGTTTAAACGTGCGCGGTAAGGCAAATGTAACAATAATAATAATAATAATAATAATAATAATAATAATAATAATAATAATAATAATGCATTTTATTTGTAGAAACAAACGCCAAAAGCAATACAACAATTCATTAAAGACAGACAGTCTTGGATAAATGTGACTTAATCAACTTTTTAAAATCGCCCAACATAGGTGCATATAAGACGTGTAGAAGAAGTACATTCCATAGCTTAGGGGCTTTATATGAAAAGGCTCTTTCCTCCATGGTCTTTAGCTCAAATTATGGCTGGTGAAGTGAAAGAGAGAGCGAAGAGAGCGTGATGGAATATAAGGACTGATGAGTTCACAAAGATACTCAGGTGCAGTCCCATGAAGTGCCTAGTATGTTAAGATAGAAATTTTAAAATCAATTCTCACGTTTACGGGAAGCCCGTGTAATTGTGAAAGAACCGGTGTAATGTGTTCGCGAGGAGAAGTACAAGCGTGCGGCAGAATACTGAAGCTTGCTCAACGATTTAGCTGGAAGGCCTGAGAACGAGGCATTACAATAATCTAACCTAATGCCTTTGGCTTCGTGGTTAAAAAGTGGCATCATCATCCGACGGAACGGTGTATCTGTAGTCCAAATCTATGCGGGATCAACACCCCGGATCAGCGGGTGGCGGTAATGCACCTTTACGTTGGTTTGCCAAAACCGCCATAAAACGCTTCTAGAAGAAGACGGAACTACGTCAAGACGTAGTTTAACAAAACTTTAGCCGCAAAACTGCTTTTAGATGCAACGCTTTGAATGCAAACTGCCGTAAAGATCCAATGAAGAAAAAGAAGAACCTGTTTTTTAGCGTCTTCGCCTGGAAATGTATTAGTCTGCGCCGCTAGAGGAAGCGGCCTCAAACTGCCACTCGGCCGGAACGCCGTGGTGAAAGGCTGAGCCGTGGTTGGATTCTTTCTGCTGCAATCCAGCGCTCGACGAGAGCTCGGTCTCGGGCGGCACGATCGTATATCGAGCAAGACGAGCTCGGAGTTGCACGGTCTATTGGCCACGATGTGTGGCTTGGCGAGGATAGCAGCTGTCGCGATGACGCTTAATGCTGCTCGACGGCCGTGTTTGGCTGGGTAGAAATGATCTCGGGTCCGGCAAAAGCAGCAGGTCTTATAAATCCCCTGTTTAGCGCTCTTCGTTGGTACGAAAATTGGGTCTGTGATAAGGTGACTGACGAAGCGAACCAGCATGCTGATAAACCGTCAATGGATAGAGGTAAGTCAGCGATATTTATACTGTGGGATTGATTACTTGATTGTGGTCCACCTGTGATGATTAGGCTAAGTATCTGACGCGCTCCTCCCGAATCTTCATTGATAATTACATAACTTGTACAGGAATGGTGGCATTGTTAGCCATGTGCTCTATGTTAGGTTCCTCTTCTGGAACAGGTGTTACAGGTGTACCAAGCCAACCAGCTCAAAGAGCTAGATGAGTGTGAGCAGGATGCCCTCTAGCTCTAGGGGCTGCTAGGTGGGAGCAACCCCCTCCGAGTACCAGCTCCTCATACAGGGAGGCACAAAAACAGAGTGTCGCATCATTTGATCCCCCATGCCGGGTCCGTGAGTCAAAGCTCTGGATCGGGGGCCTTGAAGTTTAAGCCGGAGAAGTCCTGACACCATTGGCCAAGGACTTAGGAGGTCAGGCCCTTCTGGGGTAGAGTGGGTTACACCGCATTACATGGTGTCCATCTTGCCTCAGTGCCCTCAGGAGATTGGTCTGCCAACCCTGCCCTTCATATTTCCAGAGAAGGATGGATGGTTGCCTCCCATTTTAGATATGCATCGGTTGAAGTGAAGCAACGTGACATACGGCCAAGTATGGTGACCCATACTCAAAATTCGTTCTATGCTTTTAACCCATCCAAAGTGCACACACACACAGCAGTGAACACACACCCGGAGCAGTGGGCAGCCATTAATGCTGCGGCGCCGGGGAGCTGTTGGGGGTTCAGTGCCTTGCTCAAGGGCACCTAAGTCGTGGTACTGAAGGTGGAGAGAACACTGTACATGTACTCCCCCCAACTACAATTCCTGCCAGCCTGAGACTCGAACTCACATCCCTTTGGTTGCGAGTCTGACTCTCCAACCATTGGGCCAAAACTTCTCTACACAACTTACCTTCCCAGTTGAACCGCTTAGTCATGCGACTGAAGTTCAGGATGCTCACACTCAAACAGGTGGTATCTCAGAACAGGTCCCAGGACTGGTTTGTCATGATTGATCTAAAAGGTGCATACTTACATGTATCCATCCTTCCCACTCACAGGAAGATCCTGAGGTTAGCTTTTGGGGACAAAAATTACCATTATTGGGTTCTTCCTTTCGGCCTTGCACTCTCATCCTGCACTTTCAAAAAGTGTGTGGATGCAGCTCTGGATTTGTTGCGACTCCTTGGAATCCGCATACTGTACTATATAGAAGAGCAGACTGTGGTTCGACTGTGTGATGTCATTATTGCCAATATGAGAGAGCTGAGGTTAAGATTGAACGCAAAGAAAAGTGTGCTTTCTCATTACAAAGTACCACTTATGTGGGCATGGTGTAAGACGCGACCAAGATGCAGGCACGTATCTCGCCTGCTCGGATAGAGTCGATCCTCACCACAGTTGCAAGAGTCCGGTCACTCACTGTCAAGCAGTTTAAGAAATTGCTTGGTCTGATGGTAGCTGCGTCCAACACGATACCTCTTGGCTTGCTGTACCTGTCCTACAATGGTGGCTCAAAACCTAGGGGTTCTCACAAGGGGAAACCCGCTTTGCATGATCAAGGTCACTAGCCGATGCCCACATGCCTTGGACATGTGAAGGAAACCTTAGTTTTTGTCTCAGAGCTCGGTGCTGGGAGCTCCTTGTTGCCACATAACGCCAGCGACAGAAGTGTCCATCACTGGTTGTGGGGCGGCCATGAGTGGTCACCAAGTCCACAGGCTGTGGAGTAGTTGCTAAGACACTTTTTTCCCAGACCTAAGAGATCACCATGTGTTGGTCTGCACCGACATCACAGCTGTGGTCTATTACATGAACCACTTGGGAGGTCTGTGTTTGCGCCCCTTGTACAACCTGGTCACCAGATCCTTATGTGGTCCCAGGGCAAACTCCCGTCGCTGAGCGCAGTGTACATTCCTGGGCATATAAATATAGGAGCAGACATGACTTGACTTCATACAGAGGTGGTGAAACAGATATGGAGAATTTTTGGCCAGGCTCAGGTGGACCTGTTTATGATTCAAGACGCATCACACTGTCCCCTCTGATTCTCTCTGACTCATCTAATTCCACAGTTCTCGGACCTGATTTCTCTCCTCGATGGGTTTCCATGGGATATATATGTTATTCCACCCCCACTTGGAGCTGTGAAAGTTATGGGTTTGGCCCCTGAGGGAGCACAGCTCGTAGCTTCCGGTCTCTCAACCGAGGCTGTGGAGACCATCCTCCAATCCAGAGCTACCTATACGAGAAAACTGTATGCCTCAAAGTGGAAACTTTTAACTTCTTGGTGCAGAGACCGCCAGCTCAACCCAGTTAAATTCCCAGCTGGTATAGTGCTCCACAGTCTCCACAGGGTTTACCAACTGCACCCTGAAGGTCTAGGTGGCGTCCATTGCAGCCTACCACGCCCCACCGTGGCAAGTTAGTGGGCAGACAACCCCTAGTTACAGGTTTCCTCTGCAGTGCACTGAGGCTGAGGCCTCAATTATGATCTCATGTCCCAACCTGGGACCTGGCTTTGGTGCTAGAAGCTCTCTTTAGGCCTCCCTTTGAGCCTATCAATGAGATCTCAGATCACCAAATCACTATCAAAACTACCTTTCTTCTATCTTCACTCAAGAGAGTTGGGGATCTGCAGGCCATATCTGTGGCCCCTTCCTATATTGACTTTTGCGCGTCTGGCTAAAGCGTTTTTGTACCCTCGAGCAGGGTATATTCCTAAGATCTCCTGTACACCAAAGCCTGTCATACTCCAGGCCTTCAGCCCTCCTCCCTTCAGGGAGCCAGACCAGAAGAAGATTATCTGTATGTGTCCAGTGCAAGCAATGAACAATGAAGTCTTATGCTCATTGTAATGGCAAAACTTATCTTTGATTAAACTTCAGCTGGTATGTGGGCTCCATTCAGACAGACTCTCCTACTATAACACATCTCAAGGTTTAACTTATGAGCAAAATGAGCATGTGGAGGACCATTGCATTGTTCCGATACTTTTGTGCAACTCCATGATATCATTCCTAAAAATAAAAAAAAGACAAAGAAAAAAGAATCTCTGCCTCAGGGTCAAGTGGAGGTATCTCAAGAGCTATTGATTTGAGATGAGTATGGCTCCAGGCAGCATCAGGAGTAGGTATCTCAGCTCTGCTGTCAGGTAGTTTGTTACACTCAGTGAGTGTAGGAAGTGTGAGGATAGTGCTGTTATCAATGGATTCTACAGCAGAACCTTTAGCTCAGTGACCCATGATTTATGATGTACCTGCACGTTTTCATTGTGTAAGGAGATGCACTTTCAGTTACACTGAATTTGTCAAAGAAAGCAGACTTTGCTAAAGACTTGTTGCTTACATCATCTAGAATATCATAGGTTTTCAGCTTCATATTAGGGTGATCTTTGCAATATATATTAACTAAGCAGGTCTAGGGACATAATCTTCCTCTGAAACCATTCCCACAGAACTTTGTGCAGCTGGATATAGTGATAGTTTTGTTGGGGTGTTTCATCAACCTCCCCGCCATGCTATAAGTAAAGAGTTTGTTACGTGCAAAATCTACACTGGATTTGACAAAGCAACCAATGTAAATCATTTGAATTTTGTGCCAGTACTTCATAAATAGAACGAGGCAGCAGTTTAGAGATGCCTAGGATTGTGCTTTATTTACTTTCATTTCAATCTCACTTTGTGTGTATGCTGCTCTTGCACAGGTGGCTTCAGCTTTAGCTTTTGCCTCTATTGCAGTAAGACTGCCTGCTATACTTTTTGAATGTGTTGATCTGGATGATTTGGGAAAGTGTGAATGGGTAAACACTGACCTGTTCGTAAGCATTTTACTGTAGATTCACTGAGCAGATGAGAAGTTCATTCACAGTTGCTGTAATCACTGTTGTCATTCTTTTCAATATTCTGCCCTCACTTCGGTCTCTCTTCTTTAAGTTAGACAGAGAGATAAACTCTTTCCAACACAGTTATAGCTATAAGAAAAATAACCATTTCCATATAGTTTCATTTGTGGTATATAGTTCTCTCACAGCGTTATAAACAATAAATTCAGCCAACTGAACACAAATTAACCATAAAAACTTACAATGACATTGCTTTCTACAGATGATCACAAGATAAATGGCTGCTACAAGTTTTTTTTGTGTGTGTGTGTGTGTGAAGTTCTACTTAAAGCAACTAACTGAATTTAATTGTCTTAGAATGTTACTATGGCAGCTATATTTTAAAGGAAGCTACTAGGTATCAGAAGTATGATCACTTTTGATTAACATTTTAAGTAGATGATCCAGAACAACTGATGTTTTTAAACATTGACTTTAGAGAGCGTTAGTTGACTGCAAAGATAATCTAAACATACAAATTAATAATTCATTTAAAAATATATCTGAGCTCCAATTTGTAATTATAATAACTTATTAGCTTTCATCAGTCATTAGTCTTTTTAATTAAATATCCTGTTAATTCATCTAAATTATGAAACAACTAAACCTTGTTTTTGTTTTTTTACTTTTCTTCATGAAAAGATCCTCTGAAACATTCCTCTTATTCCTCTGACTACTGAACCACAGTGATGTAATGCAAGATCAGATGTGTCCCAAAATAAGTACAACATTTGACAGTTTCCAATTTAGTACAGTATTCTGACTAAAAGGCCCAGAGGAATCTCATCCTGACAGTGTGAAACTTTAAACAAGTTACTTTTCCCCTATTAATGCTGACTTCTGCACTGTGTTTCTGTACAGCATAATAACAAATAAGGGATGCAGCTCAGCTCACACAACACCTGTGAAATCGCAGCCGTTGCTGGTTAAGAATGTTAATCCATTCAGCCACTGTTTTGTCTTGTCCCAAACAGACAAGTGGAGTACAAAGCTGCATGTGAAACATTCATTCCTGCTAATGGATTCTAGGCCACAGGCAGTTAGTGGACAAATAACAATGCAGTGGATAAAGAATCAGATCAGTCTTCACAATGATACTATACCATTTTTTTTTAATGCTGGGGGCTGGAAGTGCACGTCGGACCGCACGCATATCAAATTCCTCAATGTTTACATTAGCTGCTCTCCAAAGCCATTACACTGGCCCTTCACACCTGCCCTGACACGTCTAGCCATGATATATGCGCTGAACAGAAACTTCATTGTGCTCTCGGTCTGTCTCCCCGGCAGCCATGTTGTCAAGCCTAGGGAGAAAAGGATGAATTATGGGTCCGAGGGATTTGTCTCAGCATGGAGAAAGATAGATAGAGGGAGAGAGAGGGAGAGAGAGCAAAAGAGAGAAATATCCCACTTCAATAAAGAATGATGAAGGGGAAACAGTGAGCCAAGTTTCCCATGTCTCGCCCCTCTGGCTGTGGCCCACGGCACCTTTATGCTGGAGAGGTTTGTCATCGCTCCAGGCCTTCTCAGGCCCTGATCGCTTGGCATTTGGAGAGCTCCATCATTTCTTCATAATTATCCTCTGCTCTGATCTCTGAGTCACCCTAATGCCCTTAGCCTTCATAATGATATAGTTTCTAAGATAGTTTATGATGAGCTGCGTTTCATGTATTAAGTTTATGTGTGGGCAGATTCGGATCCAAGAGGCTTTTTTTTTTTTTTTTTTACTTTTCTTTTTTTGTGTCTGAACCCTAGAGTGCATGAAAAAGTGAGAGTAAAGGCATGTGTAATGTTACAACATATTTATATATAAAAATATGTATTTACTTATTTTTATCTTTCTATTCAATAAATATTTATGATGTGATCTTGGAAAACCTGTCGGATGTCGCACTGTTTTAAGGAATTTTTTTTTTTTTTTATTGTATGTCAATTTTTTTGTCAAAATTAGGGTTTTATGTCTGGTTTTATGTAAGTGCCCTAAAAGATGTTATAATGGACTATATCACATTCAGAGATGGATCGGATGATGTAAAGAGGAGGAGTCTGATGACAGTCTGTTGAAAGCACAGGTGCGCTGCACTCATTTTTCTAACTGCAATGTACACTATTTATGCTTTGCAAACATTCAAGGGGTGATCAAAAGTTCAGAGACTATGCTCATGATAAACAACGAACAACTGTCCACTTAATGGTAAAATTAGTCTGTTTGTTTATTGATGCAGTATAGTGATCCTGACATACAGCGATCATTAATTAGAACTGAAAGTGAAAAATTCCATTCCGGAAAATCATAGCAATCAGCCAACTTTAGATAGCTATAACATTTGTTCCGTTCAAGCAATGAAAAATAGGAGGCTTGAACTCATCGTTCATATGGTCTTAAACCTAAAAAAGGTAAAATTCCACGTGTTAGGTTTTCCTAGATCGCATCACAGTTATGACAAATGTATTGTCAGCCCGGTGTTCTGAATTTTTTTTTTTTTTTTTTTTTTTTCATGAACTAGTTTCTCCCTCATGTTTGACCATGCCCATATTTTGTTGTTCTTGTTCCCATTGAGTTACATTTCACTCACCTGTGTCCCCCTAATTATCCTTGTTTAGTTCAATTTACTTAAGGCCAGTGTTTTCCTGTGTCTAGCGTATGGAATTAAACGTTGATGTGCTATATGGGTTTCTGCCTGCCTTGTGTTCCCCTGGTTGTGAGTAATTAAAGATTGTCAAGTTGAAGCTCCTTCGTCTCCGTGTTCCTTCATTCCAACACAGTAGAAACCATGACATAACACCGGACCTAGTACAAAGATGACAGAGGCAGAGGATTGGCTGCGCTGTTTCCCGCAGAGTGGCTGGCCTTTGGAGAGGTATGTGGAGGATTTCTTTGCGCTGTCTGACTTGGTGAGCTGGAATGATGCTGCACTCTGTGCTTGTTTTCAGTTGGGGCTGGATGAAGATACAATCTGTTGTGATCTCCCCACGTGTGATTTTTGCATGATCAAGCTAATTAATCTTAATCTAAGTCCTCTATTTAAATGGTTTAGATTTCAAAGTAGAATAAATAAAGAAGAATTTAATGTCTCCTCATCCAGCCCCTTCTGGAACACACTGTCTCACCATTCCGACCACTTGCCACCTCAGAGGCAACTTTCCTTTTCCTAACTCCAGTCCAAAGATTTGACTCATTCCTCAACCCAGGATTGCCGGCTGTGCCGAAATCAGGGTCGCTGGCCACCCCGCAGTCAACCCCGCTGGCCACACCAAAGTGAAGCCTGTCTGCCATTCCGATTTCAAGCCCACTAACTGCTTTGATCTCAAGCCCGCTGGCCATTCCCATGTCAAGATCACTGCCAAAGCTCTGCCAAGCCCATTATGGCTTCAACATTCTCTTTAACCTCAATACAATGGAAGTTTGAGGAGAAAGAGACTGTTCTCAACCGGGTCCAGTCTTCAAACCCATAGTGGTCTCCTGTTCCCATGTCTGGCCCAGAGAGGGCATCTGTTTTCATGTTAAGCCCAGAGAGGACTCCTGTCCCCACGTTCAGCCCAAAGAGTGCTGTTTTTGGGGGGCTAAATGTCTCTGACCAGTGTGCAAGTGCTGAGGCAACAGAGTCCGAACTGCCCGTACTGCCATGGCCTCCTAAACTGCCTGTTCCCACATGGCCCCCTGAACTGTCTGCTCTGCCATGGCACCCTGAAAGGCCTGCTCTGCGATGATATTCTGAACTGCCTGTAAAGAGAATGCTGAAGCGATGTCCACCAAGTTATTCTGTCATGTTTTCTCCCATTCTTTCCAAACCGTGACAAATGGCCAGTCTCCCTTCACTGCAGAATGCAATATATATACACAGCATAGCCAATCTGCACAGCCAATCACAGCACACAAGAGGTATCATATCAATCACAAGCGCAGTATGGAGTACCTCAAGGCTCAGTACTAAGGACGTTACTCTTCACATTTTACATGTTACCCTTGGGAGATATCATCAGGAAACATGGTGTTAGCTTTCACTGTTATGCTGATGATACTCTGCTCTAATTCGCAGCCCGGCGAAACATACCAATTTGGAAAACTAACAGAATGCATGGTCAATATAAAAAGCTGGATGACGAGTAATTTCTTACTGCTAAATTCTGAAAAAACAGTGGTGTTAATTATAGGACCTAAAAACTATGCATGTAATAACCTAGAATACTATCTAAAACTTGATTGCTGCTCTGTCAATTCTTTGTCATCAGTTAGGAAACTAGGTGTGCTATTTGATAGCAATATTTCTGTAGAAAGCCACGTTTCTAGCATTTGTAAAACTGAATTTTTTCCATCTCAAAAATATATCTAAATTATGGCCTATGCTCTCAATGTCAAATGCAGAAATGTTAATCCATGCATTTATGACCTCAAGTTTAGATAATTGTTATGCTTTATTGGGTGGTTGTTCTGCATGCTTAGTAAACAAACTACAGTTAGTCCAAAATGCAGCAGCAAGAGTTCTTACTAGAACCAGGAAGTATGACCATATTAGCCCGGTCCTGTCAACACTGCACTGGCTCGCTATCAAACATCATATATATTGTAAAATCTTTCTTATTATTTATAAAGCCCTGAATGGTTTAGCACCTCAGTATTTGAATGAGCTCTTGTTACATTATAATCCTCCATGTCCGCTGCATTCTCAAAATTTGATAAGACGTTCTCAATTTGATAATACCTAGAATATCAAAATCAACTGCGGGCAGCAGATCCTTTTCCTATTTGACGCCTAAACTCTGGAATAAGCTACCTAACATTGTTTGGGAGGCAGACACACTGTTGCAGTTTAAATCTAGATTAAAGACCCATCTCTTTAACCTGGCTTACACATAACACACTAATGTGCTTCTAATATCCAAATCCGTTAAAGTTTTAGGCTGCATTAATAAGGTAAACCGGAAATGGGAAGACTTCTCATGACACCTGATGTACTTGCTACATCATTAGAAGAATGGCATCTACCCTAATATTAGTCTGTTTCTCTATTTTTCATAGGTCGCCGTTGACACCAGATCTGTCTGTGTTTTATTAGCCTGATGTTGTGGCGATAAAATTTCAACACTAGCTTTAAACAAATCCGCACTTTTATTTTTGTCTGATGATGATTGAACAATATTTCGTTTCAGCCACTGACAGCTCTGAACAACATCAGTTAGCCATTTTAATTGGCTTAGACTTACTTTGTATCCCTCATTCATTGTAATATAAATATTTAACATCTAAATCATGTGAAAATGTATATTATCCTGTTATAATGTGGGAAAGTTCCACTGTGGGACTAATTAGCTAAATGCATGTGATGAAATGAGCTTATTAATGTTACTCTGAAGGCAAGTATAATGACAGGTTTAAGCAAATCCCTCCACATCACTTCTGAATTTGCAGAAACTTTGACAGTAAATAATACATATATATATATATATATATATATATATATATACAATATATATTTACAAACAGCTTAAACTGGAATCATTAATGACTCAAAAAAAAAAAAAAAAAAACTAATGCCTAGCACACACATTTAGCTTCTGTATTTTGATCCATGTACATAATTTCTTTGTCTTATACATATTTAAAGCAAAATAAATGGTCTTTTCTCCACATTATTATCTCTCTGGGATGAGAAAGTTTTCAGGAAATGATCTCTCTGCTGCCATATTTGCATTTTGTGCTTGTGATGTGTTCTCGCAGTCTTATGGCTATAATGAACTTAAGCACATACTCCCCTGATGATGTCTTATAATTATGGGACTACACTAAATGAACACATTGCTGAACCTGCCAAGCTGATTTATGGTGGAAGAATGGCCTTAATATAGGCCACAATAGCCACATTTCCACTGTCGGGCTATAAGTTTGATCGTGCCTCATCGGGGCCAACAGCCCAGGTTTTTGGCCCGATGAAAACCTTGTGCCAAAGCAGGCCAGCTGGGGCTAGAGGAGTGGTTATGAACAAAAGCGGAGTTTCTCAGAATCAGTGCCGTGGATCAGTTCAGAAAGTTAACAGCTATAACAGCAGCATTAAAGACTTTAAAAAATAAGTTGAGCTCAAAACTCACTTTCAGTCAGCAGCGAGTGTTTGAAATATCCTGATCCGATGTGGATTATACTCACTAAACAAGGCAGAAATATTTATAAGCGATGTAAAAGACTATGCACGCTACACATTAACATTACCATCGTAAACATGGTAAATGCGACCGCTTGAAGAAATCAGACGTCAGCTTCTTATTCTCACAATTATCACAATCGTGTATTTATTTAGTAACTTATATTATCTGTCATAAGTCTAGTCTCGAGAGTTTAGCTCTGCGTAAAAAATGGAGATATTATCATTCATTCTAAATGTGACATATAGGCTAGGTCGACAGTGGAAAAGCGGCTAATGTCTATTGAGAGTCTCTGTGCTCAGGACCCACACAGGAGTCAATTAGAAACTCATGAAATTGGAGTTTAGTGTTTAGAAACACATAGCTCAAAAATAATCATTACAGTCTGGCTTTTAGGTTTAAATGTGAAATTACTGCCAAAGATGTTCACTGACACTGTTCTTTTTTAATTTGAATTGCAATTTAAGTTCTCACAGTCTCCCAATTGTAAGTATACATTTCATGCGACTAGTTATCTCACCATAGAAACTTTGTTAATCAGTATTGCTACTTTACGTCTCACAAGATACACAAGTCACAGTGACTTTAACAATATATAAAACAAATTATTGTGAGTCTGCAATCCCATAAAGCACTTATGGAAGTGGAAAGTTCTGCTGATCTAATGATAGGGCACAAACAAAGACATAGCTAGATAATTTATATAATGACCAATGTAATCTGCAATTATTGTGGTCTGTTGGCTGCTGTCTGGTTGACACCTCCTCGGTAATTAGATGTTATGGCGTCCTAGAAAGGGCAGTGTATTGTGGCGTGGGGGGGGGGGGGGGGGGACAAACGGTGAGTGAGTGGTTTGGACGGAAATTATCAATACCTGTCTCTTGTTTCAGTAATTGGGGTGGAGAGAGTTTATAACGCCAGGAGAAACAGGAGTAGTCGAGAGAGAGATGGACTGCTGATGTGTGCCTGAGCCGGAAGAAGTAACCCAGAAGTGATTACGATAGTGTGTTGATGTCAGTGTAAGAGTCACCACTGGTGTTTAAACAGTTATTATTTTTGTAATAAAGTCATCAGCAGTCCAGCCGACCCCTTGTCCTCTTCCTTTCCACCCACGAAAATACTACACTGGTGCCGAAACCCGTGAAAGAAAGAAGGAATGCCGCCGCCATGCAGAGCCCGTACTCCACGCCATTTGCGGACGTCATTTCATCCCTCGCGGCCCTACATCAAGAACAACATCAGGCCCTGCTGCACTTAAGAATGGATCAGGAGAGGCAGTTCCACACCATCCTTTGAGCCCAGCAGGAGGACCGCCCGCGGTTCCCGCTCACTTGCCTCCTACATAAGATGGGACCGGAAGATGACCCTGAAGCATTCCTGGAGTTGTTTGAAAAACCGTCTGAAGCATGCAGCTGGCCCCGCAACCATTGGCCAGTCCGATTGATTCACCTGCTCTCGGGCGAGTCCCAGGTGGCAGCACAACAACTACCGGTAGTGAACCTCATGGTGTTCGGCAACCTGAAGAGGGCCATCATTCAGCGGATTGGCCAGACCTCAGAGCAACAACATCATCGGTTCCGTTCCCTGGACCTTGGGGAACAAGTGCGCACCCGAGTCCGTGTTACTTTCACACGCGGCACGGTTAGAGTGCAACCAAACAAAGACCACTTCCTCCAGGTAGTCTTGGCTTCGGTACCCCAGTGCACACCCGAGTTCTCACGACAGCGTTCACATTATGATTTTGTCACACCTTTGTGCACTTATAAAATAAAGATAACATACAAGGTGCGCTGTCTGCAGCATTTGTGTGCGCTGATCTTCATTTACAAACACATCATTAAAATGAACTGTAACTCCATGAATACTCAACAAAGAGACATGAGAGAGATATCTATAGAAAACCTAGACTGTCTACTTTTAAACTAAACAAGTGCTGCTGAAAACTATTCTGAGATAAAGTAATCCATATGAAAACAACGATGTCTATTTTTCATGTCTACCTTCATTATATCTAATGTGACCACGCCCCCGCGCTGAACGCGCTATTCAGATTCAAACTGAAGTGCGCAGCTTGAATACATCCACACAGAAGAAAAAGCAGCCAGACTGTTCTTCAAGTTTTTATTTTATTTTACTGTTTGCTTCATGATGAGAGGAATAAGACATAAATCACTCCAAAAAGATGTGATGTGGTTGAGGATTTGAGAAATGGATTTCCTCAGAAAAAGAATGAAGCACTTTATTCAGCAGAGATCATAAACATAAGTCTCTTTTTATTTATTTGTACTAGTTTTCACGTGTAAACATTTTACTAATTAGACTTTTTCCAAATACTTTTTCCAAACTATAATTCCTGACTAAATGTATAATCAAGTGAAACATTATGATGTTTCGATAACAATATACAATACTATACCATTCAAAAGCTTGATGTAAATAATATAAATGTGACAAATAGAGATAACTCTAACAAATGTAAAACCAATGCAGTTCTTTTAATTTATTCCCCCTAAAAAACCTGAAAAATATTCTCAGCTCTTTTCAACATTAATAATAATAATAATGATGATGATGATGATGATAAATGGGTTTTATAAACTACAAACATAAAATTATATAGATTTATTTTATTCTCACATTCTTTCTTGTAACTCCTCACTCTCAGTGTCACAGCTGAATGAGAGGCTCATTATGCAGCTCATTATGCGGCCCTTTGTCTTCTCAGGTGTAAATCACAATGATATTCATGATAATTGACGCCTACTCGCATATGACTTTTACCAACAAAAAGTGTCTTAGAAAATTTAAATCAATATATTGTTTTCTATGAATGAGTAAACAAAATGATTTTCACATAATTTAGAAAGAAAAATTCTAGGCTACAAGCTCCAGTTCTCAACAATCTTGGGAACCAATGTTATGTATGTGTTTTATGGCCTTATTCAAGTGATTTAACATTTTTAGTTTTTCACTAACCATGCATAACATTTATTTTATTTTTTCTCAAAAATACAATCATGTACATGCATGCATCCACATATTATTATAGCCCACTTTGTGCTGATTACAGTGATATTATACTTTACCCATTTAGATATTTATAAGAAACTGAAAAAAGCACAAATATCAGGGCATGACAAAACTTCTCCAGGCCCCAAAAATACCCTTAGACTCCAGAGGGTTAACCTATAATATGCTGATACAGTCTCTAAAAAAATAAAAAATAAACTTTTTAATCTTTCACATTTAAAATATAAATGCTCCATACCCTCTGTTATTTTAATTAATGAGATTAATTAAAATAACAGACCACTATGAACAAAACAGTAAGAAATAACTGTGAAAATGCTAAAATAAAAGACATGACAAAGCAAATGTACTACACTCTTGAAAAAATAATATATAGCCAAGTTAGTAGTGTCACTACTCATCTAAAATTGTCCTTGAGAAACTTGTATTCTATAGGGACCATTTTAGCAGTATAGCAACATTGGGTCAACTGTGAACAATTATGAAGTGTTTGCTTTGTACATGGGTCTGATTAAGCTGTTCAGGGACCTACACTCCCTTCAGCCCAAACCACTAAATGAGTTTCATGAAAATAGTGTCTCTAATGAATCAAGGCAGTTAGAAAGTGAGCATTAGCACTCTCCAATGTGAATTAAAACACTCGCTAATCACAATAGCCACTCATGTGTGGTGAGATGTCAAATACATTTTATATGTAAGGTCTAAAATGCCATTGTAGGTTTTTTTTTTTTTTTTTTTTACATTGCATTTCATTTTAGAACAGCTAATTAAAAAGGCAGATTACCATGCACTGATTGGCTGGAATGATTCCTGTACGTGCCATCATGTCTAATCCGTATTTGCAGCCTCCACAAGAAAGCTTGAGTCTCCTTGACAGGTGATTGTGCTATTCCCGGGAGAAATATAGGACTTGGAAGCAGGAAATGCTACTCTCAGTGTCCCCTGTGAGACGGACATGTTCATTAGGCTTTACGGAGAAATGGAAGGGTGAAGATAATGGTGTCTCTCAATGATGAGGGTTTTACAAACCACTTATTGAGGTCTAGAAGGTCGTACAGACATAAGAGCAGATACTTTATTTACAAAGCACTTAGGGAATGTAGACTGACTTGGCTAAACAGTCGGATGACAGATGCTACGTTGTGGAAAGCATCTAGCAATAGCAGTTAACTTTACTTTCTCAGCTTGCTGTAGACAGTCTCAGAAACACTTCAGGAGTGTCCAGATTTCTAAGTCAAGTTGAAATGTGGTCTCTCGTGGCTCCATAAAAGTGTCCAAGGCCTCGTGGCTCTGAAAGGGAAAGATCAGAGATTAATGCATTAATATTTAATTTACATTTATTGTCTCAGCAGAGGTGGAAGTGCTAACCTGCAGAATTAATGTGAAAGTGCTGGAATGAAACAGACTCGGAAAGAGTAATGAACAGGGCTGGAGAGTCCGGAGAGGAAACTGCTCAGCAATGGTCCAGATAATATTTGGAGGAATACCTGTTTATACAGACCGGTCAGAAATTCTGTCTCTCCGGAGTCTTACGTGAAATGTATGGAAGGTGAGGTGAGATTACGGTTCTCGTGGTCAGCACTAGCATGTGCTATTCTCTCTTATCTAAGTTTATTTTTCTGCTAAAGAAACAAAAACAGTGGTAAACACAGTAGTTGTTATCTTATAGTGAGTGACTGTTTATAACTGAACCTCATCATTATGTATTACAAATAGTTTGGTTTGTTCAATTTCACTTTTCCAAATTACATAACTGAATCTTATGGTCACAGATAGATCATCAAATATTATATAAAATATTATATTATATAAAAAAAAAAAAAAATATATATATATATATATATATATATATATATATATATATATATATATATATATATATATATATTTTTTTTTTTTTTTTTTTTTTAATATAATATCGGATAAAACACTACAGTTGTTATACATTATTCAAAAGTAAAATGTACAGCTCTAAAGTTATACAAATCATGCAAATGGTTAATGTAACACAATTTTGCTTAAAAATTGAAATAAATGAATTCATAAATTCATGTGCATGTGTCTGTGTACTTAAATTAAAATAGAACAGAACTGATGTGTTGTTCTTCAAAGTTGACCTTTCTGTTCTCTCTGCTTTAGTGTGATTTCAACCGAGCTAAGCAAACACACCAAGAAGCCCTGCTGTCATCACTCTGTCATTCAGGTTATGCATTTTAACATAACATCACATGCCTGATATAGGAAAATAATGAGAGAAACCTCAATCAGCCTAATGCTTTGTTGATTCTGGATCCAGTGGGACAGTCAGGCACTGTCATCACTTAGATAGAAAACATGTATTTAGGAATGGATCAAACAGAGAGAAGAATAGATCCTTTATTGACTTTAAGTAAGAAGGGAAAAAAGGACAACAGAATAATGAAAAAAAGTAGATGTTTGAGAGAGTCCAAGAAAGGGTTATTGGGAGAGAGATGGGGAAAATAGCTTTGCCAGGTTCCTCTATCAGTGTTCATAAAACAGTGGGAAATGTCCCTCTCAGGAGACTTACAAACCTGAGAAGTCTCCATCTCAGCTTTCTTTTTACCACAGCAATTTTTTTTAATTTTTTTACGCAACTCGGTGATGACGTCATGTTGGGGAGAATTCGAGGAAAGGTAGCCTCAGTCTAGTATGATGCAGCGTTCTAGGCAACCCGTAGCCCGTGTTTTTCCAACCTTAAACCCGTGAAAGTGCACTGGAACGGCAATTAAACCTGTGACTTCCCACCCGTGAACTTGTGTCTCGTACTAGATCGATGCACTCCGAGTTCCGAGGTCACACAGCACGCGAAACAACGATGACAGCCCATACGAATAATACCGCCTGCTGATGCAGTGTTTTTGCAAGTAGTACACGTTGAAAAAACGATTTTAGGTCAATGCAACATTGCAATAAAATAAATAATCTAGTTACAATTCCTTGCGCTCAGAAAGTTTGGCGTAACTTGCCTGGAACGTTACAAAGTCGTTAGTAGTGGTATGAAATAGTGATTACAAGCTCAAAAACCTGCCTGGAACGCAGCATCAGAACGAATGACTGGGATGAGGAAGAGGTGGCGAGAGCAAACATGTATGATGGCCAGCAGCTGTGTAATTTCGATTGAGCCAGCCGTGAGAGGGCAAATGAGGAATTGCCAAGAACTGATGTCCGTCAAAGCCTGTAATGCATGGTCTGACGAGAATGAGTGGAGTTGGTGAAGTGGGGGGGGGGGGTGAAATGCTCGTTTTCACTCAATATCCTGTTAATCCTGAGTACCTATAGAGTAGTACTGCATCCTTCATAACTCCAAAAAATATTTAGTTTTATTATATTCATAAGAGAAAGATAGTCTGTACCGATTCTTCCCGGAAAAACACGACTGGCTGGAGGCGTGACGTGTGGGTGGAGCTAAAGAATCACGAGCGCCAGTAGGCTTTTGCGTTGAGAGCATGTGGAAGCTGTGACTTTACCGTGAGGAAAAACAAACCAAAACAAACCATGGCTAACAGTCAGATTCAGTGTATATTTATGATCCAGTATCAGATCAAGAGGCTGAAATTTAACAAGAGCAGCATCAGCAATGACATCTCTATGTGGTATGTACTGAAACTGTATATATTTGCTTAGCGGTTCCACTTTGTCGTCTTTTTTTTTTTTTAAGCTGTACATGTGGAAAGTGCAGTTTGATGACAACATCGCATGTTGTTTACTTGATGTGCTTACGCGCCGATAGCTAAGTTAACAACACAGAGATATCTGAAGCAGTTTTACTCACCGCATGCGGATCCAACACACGATCGTGACCCTTTTTCGTTGGGACTGCATTATCCTTAAGAAATAAACGATTTCTTCGAAATGCAGGGGAACAAACACAAACACTTGCACAACTCCGTTGATGCTCTGTAAAAATAAACTGCATCCACTGGTCCCTTAATGCTGTTTCTCTTTTGGTAATCTGTGCAGGGTTGTCTTGCCCTGGCAACCAAAAACACACTCCTTTTGTGACTTTTCGCGACGCTCTCGCTCTGATCAGTGAATGTCTGTGCTCTCAGTCAGTGCTCTGCTCTACGGGAGCGCACGCTCTTCCGGCAGAAGTGCCCTTAGGACCCATATAAGGAAATTCCGCTCCATCTAACGTCACACAGACCCATACTCGAAAAAAAAACTTTCCGAAACTTGTGACAAACCGGAAGGAGTATTTTTGGAACAGAAATACTCCTTCAAACGTACAACTTAATTTTTGAAACTTCGTCCATGTGTAGCGTGGGAATCCAACTCATTAACAGTGTAAAAAACTCAGTATGAATGAAATAGCATTTCACACCCCCTTTAAGTAGAAATTTGGGTATATATATTTACTTGAGTAATTATTTTTCAGCCGACTTTTTTTTACTTCTACTCCTTTCATTTTCACGTAAGTATCTGTACTTTCTACTCCTTACATTTTAAAAATAGCTTTACTACTGCTATTTCATTTCGGCTTGTTTTCTTTCCGGCTTGTCATCATTCAAAAAAAAAAAAAAAAAACCTATCCATGATTTTGATTGTGGTTAGATGAGAACCATAAACATATACCAGTCCGACACCCTATTGGGTTGTACGCGATCCATCGCACCTGCACATGACACAAATCAACAAATATATTTCTTAAAAGTTATGTTTGGGTATGGAACTGGTATGCAACGAACCGAATAAGGACACAGATTTTGGTGCCTCATTTTGGTGCCTCTTAAAATGACTGAGCGATCGATTGAAATGTTGGTAGCACTTTATTTTACAGTCCTGTTCCTCGTGTACATACTATACTATTACTATGTAATAACTAGGTACTAACCCTGAACCTACCCCTAAACCTAACCCTACCCCATGTAGTTACCTTGTATTACCAGAACTTTCTAAGATAAATACACTGTAAGTACACTATAAGTACATGTACATACACATTTTAAAAGTATCGAAAAAGCACCGGACCCTACTTAAAAGTTATTATTTCTCACTGGCTCATTTACCAAATGGGTGCTTTCTCTTCATCCTTCGCAAATTCAGCTCCTGTAGGTAGTTTGGTAGCGAGATGTTTTAATAAATTAGCGTTTGCTATTGACAACACAATTGACAATGTTGTGATAAGTAGGCTATACCAACTTTTTAACTCCTTACCCCCCCAACACTGGACATAGCAGACGTATGTAGCGAATACAGGAAGCTATCAATCAAAAAGGTATCAGGATAATGAGTTATTTTCTTTTCTTTTTTTTATCTTTTTTTTTTTTATTTTTGATTAATCACTTAGATTAATAATTTATTTGGAAACCATTACTGTTTATTTTATATAGACAACCATACAAGGGTAATTGTTATTAAACCTGCCCTGGGTACAGCAATGTTCTTGTCCATTGTCCTAGCAGATACAGTACCTGCAGCTAAGCTTGGATTTACATTTACATTCCATTAAAGGTTATTGTTGAAATGCCTCTGAAGTTTGACTTTTTGCACCATTACAATACTTATAGGCAACTAGTCATCATATCTCTAGTATAATTTGCATTGTACTAATGTGCATTAATTTTCAATGGGCATATATGTGGCTGAAAAAGGTAACCTAGTGCATCCCAAATTTTTCAACATGAACATTTTAATATAGCATTATAGTCATTATGGCCTATGGCCTTTAGAATTTTATTTATTTATTTATTTATTTGAAGAGATATGGTAGTGCATAATAGGCCCCTGTGGCGCGGCCTAAGCTTTTGTTCTTAATGGCTTTTTTTTTTCTTTTCTTATATTACTTTCACTTTTATACTTTAATTATACTTTAGGTGAATACTTCACCCAAATAAGGTGAATATAAAAATGTAGATGAGTTTTGCTTTATCTGAACAGATTTGGAGAAATGTCATCGCTTGTTCACCAGTGGATCCTCTGCATGGGTTCTGTCAGAATGAGATTCCATTGGGCAAAAAAGACATAGCTTGAGAAATTAATGGTATGCTGTTTAAATCCAGAGAAACATCTTCTGATTAAATAAACAGCGAGGGTGGGCTTTGTCAAATCAACAGGAAAACAAATATACCATAGATGACTGCAGGCAATGTGTCATCAGGGAAGTCTTCTTTCCCCAGGAGACCTTTCCCTCTTTCTTTCTCATTCTGGTGTGGACTACTAAATAGAAACTCTTGAAAAGTTTGACATGACGTACAGGTGCAGATGGAGAAATCACTGATGACTAAACTCTTCTGTTGTGTCTTCTGTTCTTCTCTGCTGTGAATCTGTCATTGCTCTTTCAAGAAGCAACTTTGCTTGCAGTCTTGTCAATTTAGCAGAACAAGATGAAGGAGATGTTTTACAGTTGCTCCACTGCAGCTCATTGCTCAATAATATCACACACATACACGCACGCACGCACACACACACACACACACAAACACACACACACACACACACACACACATATATATATATATACTGTGCAATTATTTCAATGATAATTAACTATAATTACTATAGTATTAGTATACCCACACATACGAACACACAAATGTCATAATTGTTGAATATTAATATTTATAAATTGTATTTATAATATTAATCATACTGTTTAACAATAATAATAATAATAATAATAATAATAATAATATATATATATATATATATATATATATATATATATATATATATATATAATAATTTTGTATATATATTTTATTTTCATACTGTTTAACAATAAATAATTTTAACAATAATAATGAAATGTGCTTTTATCAATTTATTGTTAATATAATCATTGTTCACTGAAGCACACAGACACGTTATTCTTCTTCTTACAGGTTGTGTAATTGGAGAATATTAATGAGAAATTATACTGCATTTGTATTATTATGATTATAATAATGATATTTAAATAGTGTTAATGTATTATTGGTATATTCATCATACACAGAAAAAAATCACATTATTATTATACTCACACAGTAGTCAGAAGTGTTGTCATTGGAAAATCATTTCAAAATATAGATGGTGTTTCCTTTTTGACATTTCTGTCTGCCGCACCTCCTCGAGTGCACCTTTGGGTCAGCTGCAGGGTCATCAACTGGTGCCACCATTCACGGACGTTTTGCCCCCTATCCAGTACGTCTCCTTGTGTGTGTGTGTGGGGGGGGGGGCAATGGCTTATGGGGACATCTCCTAGCCCAACCCCTGCAGCTGCCAAGCCCCAATTCCAGTCCCTCCTCCGTTGCCACAACTAGTAGCTTGCTTTTTACCACAGCAATTTTCTACCTATTTCTTCAGGAATCATCAACAACATTCCAATTATATTGCTTAAAGAAATAGTTCATCCAAAAAAAAAAAAAAAAAAAAAAAAAAAAACTTTAACTTTATGTGAGGACCAAGACAAAGAAAAAGCCATTGTATGATTTCAGAGGACTTGAAATATAGTGCAGTCATATGGACCTCTTATGTAATACATTTATTAAAATTATATTTCAGTTTGAAAACATCAGTGCCCATTCACTTCTCTGCCTCCTCTGCCAGTTCTTTGATGGTTCTCCTCAGGCTTACCCCAGTTGTCTCAGTAGCTTGAAGATGCTGAATTGCAGACTTTCCCACAAAGCCCCTGCATCCAGATTCTACAGAATGGATGGCCATGGTCCATCCCCCATCTCTGCACTTTGCTGTCAGATCATAGAACTTGAGCTTGAGTACGCCACTGATATTCCCTCTTCCCATGGCACAGCCAACTCAATAATGAGAGCTTTCTTGGCTGCTGTGGCGCATACCATAATGTTGTCTGAGTGATCTCTGTTGGGAAGATAAGCTGGGTGCCCAGGTCAACACACATCTTCCATCCCTTTCCAGGAGGGAGCAGACATGTTGTCCTTCCTACCATTGTCTTCTGCCCACCTTCTCCTGGTCTGAGGAATGGGATGTTTGGCCGAAGGGGATCTGAAGAGCTATTTACCTGGACTGTACATCTTTCCAACTGCTCCACCAACTTCCTCAGCACCTGATTATGCCGCCATCTAAAGCGGCCCTGCATCAATGCAACATTACACCTCGATATATATATATATATAGCATATGTTCAAGGCCAGCATTGGCCTCATTGCACAGGGGGCACTTGTCTTCACTTCCGAACCACTGGGAGAGATTTCGGAACAAGCGAGGGTGTCATACACTGCCCTCACAAAGAAGATGATCTCCTTCCATTTTTCCGCCTCCTGATCCATTCTGCCCACCGTGGCTTGGTCAGCCTCTGCTGAAAGTCATTCCATTACAGACTGAGGCCTTCTTTTTCTTCTGGGGCTGCTTTCCTCCACCTCTTCCTCAGGTGATGCCTCCCTAATATGAGCAACTCGATGTGTCTCTCCCTCCGATCTTTCTGTCTTGGGGCTATGGCTTGTTTGGTCATACATTCTCCAAACCTATCTCTGCACTCCTCGTATATGATGTTTCCCATCAAGGTCAGCTTGCACACAACTGTTCCTCACAAAGAATGCTGCATCACTCCACTGAGGTGTTCATCGAGCCTGCATCAAAGCTCCTGCATATTTGCCTCTGGCCAATTGATCTTGGTGCGCATTTCTGGATTCTTGCTTTGGATTCTTGGTTGTGTGACAAGTGAGGGGAAAGTGCGCATTCATGTACAGTACAAGTCAATGCAAATTGAGGGTTCCATCAAATTCACACACACACAAAAAAAGAATAATTATAATATAAATTATATATATATATATATATATATATATATAGAGAGAGAGAGAGAGAGAGAGAGAGAGAGAGAGAGAGAGAGAGAGAGGAGAAGAAGAAGAAGAAGAAGAAGAAGAAGAAAACATATTGTTTTTGTTTAACTGGAAAAAAAGAGCTGTAGAGAAATGTCTGCTCTAAGACCCAGAACCAGACGACACAGGGAACAGCAATTAAAAATACAGATCTGACCCATATAACAGGCTATGTGTGCTGGACAGGAAGACTAATTAGCCTCCTGGACCCTGTTGATGTGATTAAGTGTTTTATAAAATAAATCCTAGAATCCAGTCAGAAGGATCAGAGCCCCGTGATATTCCTTTTAATATAAATGACATCAATCAAGAACCAGCAATAAGGATCATGAAACGTTTTGTATCAGATACTAGTGTTGTGATTTGTCAAGCTAAATTAAATAAGTGCCATGGACATCAGTGCTATGAGCATAACAGCTGTAAAAACCAGCTGTTAGAAAGCAATTATTCATAAAACACCATTCGTCTTCATTTACATATAATATTAAGATCAGCTCACTGTTCCGTCAGAGTATTATGTAATCTTTAAACCACAAGACAACTGTCACAATGACTAAAGACTAAATTAAACAAATATTACACACACACACACACACACACACACACACACACATATATATATATATATATATATATATATATATATATATATATATATATATATATATATATATAATTAAATGTAAAATGGTGTAGCTTATATATGGCTTTCTGTGGCAGTAACTACTTGTAAAACAGGGTCTTGTAAATGAAGGTCTTTAGCCCCAAATCGGACCACAAGGGCCATTTACTGCTAGTTCATGGTACAAGTAAATGTTATGTATATATGTATATATATATATATATGTGTGTGTGTGTGTGTGTGTGTGTGTGTGTGTGTGTGTGTGTGTGTGTGTGTGTGTGTGTGTGTGTGCGTGTGTGTGTGTGTGTGTGTGTGTGTGTCATAAGCCCTGCATTTTCACCTGAAGTGTCGGACGAATCAGCACAAGGACATGCAGTTTCAGTGAATACATCACCAAAACAACATACAGAACTACCAAATATTGGTATTCATGTAATTTATTCATTGGTATTCAAATATTGCATTTCCACATTTTAGAGTGATAGTAAGCAAAGCTATAAAATTATTCTCTCTCTCTCTCTCTCTCTCTCTCTCTCTCCTCTCTCATTTCCGGTGTGACTGGTTGAGCGAGGGTGTGGGCGCGTGGTGCAGAGCAGGTGGTGTGAGTGAAAATCTTTTTTCTCTCTTTTTTCTGCTTATTTCTTATTTTTGTTGTCTGTTTTGTTATTTGTTATTTGTTTTAGTTATTTGGAGGGTCGTGTGCTGTCCGTTAGTCGGAGGCATGGCGGCCCAACAAACACAGGTGTTGAGTTCACTCACTAGACGCCATGGAATTAAAGTGGCGTCAGCTGTGAGCATTGAGGCATGTTGTTTGGCAATTGGAGAGTTAGTTGGACATTCTAGCGTTTTGTCCGCGTCTAGAATGAACAATGCGACAGTAGTTTTCCTAGATAGTGTAGACAAGGCAAACGAGTTGGTTGAGCAGGGAATTGTCATTGATGGGGAATTTATTTCAGTTCTACCACTTTCTATGCCAGCGAAAAAGGTAATCATTTCTAATGTACCACCCTTTGTCAGTGATGTGATTCTAACGGAAGCACTGTCGCGTTATGGCAAACTGGTGTCACCGATAAAAAAGATCCCAATCAGTAGCGAGTCGCCGTTGTTGAAACATATCGTTTCATTTAGGCGCTTCGCATACATGATAATTCCGGATGACGCCGATCTAGATTTAACTTTGAATTTTCGAATTGAGGATTTTAATTATTCGATTTTCGTCACGACTGGTCAAGCCAAATGTTTTGGATGCGGATTTAAAGGTCATTTAATTCGGAATTGCCCGAACAAAACTGTTGAGGGAGAAAAAATGAATGAAGTTGTACAGGGTAAGGAAAATGATGGGAAGGAAGTAAATGTGGAAGGTTCGGTAGAGGTGGAGAAGGTGGTAGATCGTTCAGTAGAAATTGAGGCTGGAATAGCTTCATCTCAGATTGATCAAGCGGATCCAATTCCTAAGAGTTTACCCACAAGTAGTGTTTTAAGTGTTTCTGATAGGGTGGTTTATCCTTCAGAAAGCAAAAAAGGTGCAAATGGTGAAGGTTTTCAAATAAGTGTAATGGCTGAGGAAGCACAGTTGACACCAGAACAAGAGCAGTTTTCCTTCAAGACACCACAAAAAAGAAAGATGAAAAATAAAGTGCTAGATGTAAAAATCAGTAAGACAACTGAACTACGAGATGAAGATACTCAAGATACGGAAAGTGACAGTGATTCGTCTGAATGCAGTGAGGTTTTTTCTCAGGGTGATTTTAATGTACGGAGTTATGATCTTGAGGACATTAAATTGTTCCTCAGGTCAACAAAAAATAAAAGAGGTGTAAAAGTACAAGAATATTTTCCTGATTTAAAACAATTTGTGGACCGGGCAAAGAGTTGGATGGCTAGTGATTCTTTTACTAATAAAGAAGCGTATAGATTGAAGAAAATAGTGAGAAACATAAATATCGCACATAATAATGATGTTGTATAAGTGTAAGAAAGGGAATAATTTTTCCTGTTGGTATGTTGTATTGTTTTTTTTATCTTTCTTTGCCTTCATTATGAATGAAATTCATATTGCATCCATGAATGTTAATGGGGCAAAGAATGTGAAAAAAAGAACACACATTTTTCAGGAAATTGATCAGAAAAATATAGACATAACTTTTTTACAGGAAACTCATAGTAGTGTTGAGAATGAGGTTGACTGGATGAAGGAATTTAGTGGATTATCCGTTCTGAGTCATAATTCAAATATAAGTGGTGGGGTGGCTGTTTTATTTAATACAAAGTTTAAACCAACTTCGTATGATGTAGTGGAAGTTGTGAAAGGCAGACTGTTAAAAGTTAGAGCTTCTTATGAAAATTTTGTGTTTGTTTTTATTTGTGTTTATATTCCTACGGCACCTATAGAAAGATTGCTTTTTTTTGGATACTCTTTGTGCAACACTGAAAGATTGCAGTTCTGAAGATTTTCTCTTTTTGGGTGGTGATTTTAATTGTACCGAGTTGGACATAGACAGAAATCATGTTGAACCACATATGGCCTCACGTAAGAGGTTAATTCATCTGATTGTGAAATATGATTTATGTGACATTTGGAGAATGAAAAATGGTAATGAAAAACAATACACATGGGCCCACATTCGTGATAATTATATATCACTGGCAAGATTAGATAGATTTTATGTATTTAAACATAATTTGAATTTATTTAACAAATGCTTTATCACACCTTTGCCATTTACTGATCATAGCATGGTAAGTTGTAAGTTTATTTTAAATTCAGTAAAATCTAAAAGTGCTTATTGGCATTTTAACACAAGTCTTTTAAATGATAAATTATTTATTGAATCTTTTAAATTTTTTTGGAAAACTTTTAAAGAAACAAAAATGTCTTTTAAATCCTTACAGCAATGGTGGGATTATGGAAAGGTGCAGATAAAGCAATTCACACAACAATATACTCAAAATGTTACAAAATAATTTAATCGTTCTGTAGAGTTTCAGGAAAAACAATTAAAAGATTTACAAAAGTTGTATCAGTCCTCGGGTGATAGTAATATTTTGGAAACTTGTTTTAGAAAAAAAGCTGAACTTAAAGAGCTATTAGAGTTTAAAGCACAAGGTGCTTTAATTCGTGCTAATTTTTTAAACATTGATCAGATGGATGCACCTTCCAAGTATTTCTTTGGTCATGAGAAGAAAAACGGACAGAAACGTTTAATTCATGCCCTACGTTCTGAGGATGGCAATTTGTTATATAATCCCAGACAGATTCGTGATGTGGCAACAAGTTTTTATCAATCCCTGTACAAAAGTGAACTTAAGCCGGAAAATAAAGGAAAATCTCCTTTTCTAGAGGATTTACCAAAGATCTCAGAGGAGTCCAGTGAAGAACTGGAATGTAGCCTAACCCTGGGAGAGCTGTACAAGTCACTCCATGAGATGGAGTCTGGGAAAGCTCCGGGTATAGATGGGCTTCCAGTGGATTTTCTGAAGGTTTTCTGGTCGGATTTAGGAGGTGACCTGCTAGAGGTATTCAACGACAGTTTGCTGAAGGGTGGGCTGCCGTTGAGTTGCCGAAGGGCAGTAGTTACTCTCCTTCCGAAAAAGGGGGATCTTTCGGAGATCAAGAACTGGAGGCCGGTATCGCTTCTGTGCAGTGATTATAAGTTGCTTTCTAAAACTTTGGCTAAGAGAATGACTAAGGTAATGTCACAGGTGATCCATTCTGATCAATCGTACTGTATACCGGGTAGGTCAATATTTGACAATATTTCTCTAATTAGAGATGTTATACAGGTTTCCAAATTATTTAATATCAATTGTGGTCTGCTATCTCTTGACCAAGAGAAAGCTTTTGATCGGGTTGAGCATGATTTTTTATGGAATATTTTAGAAGCTTTTGGTTTTAATGAAAATTTTCTAAACATGATTAAAATTCTTTATAGTGACATAGAGAGTATAATTAAGATTAATGGTGGCTTATGTGCTCCGTTCAAGGTCAAAAGAGGTATAAGACAAGGATGTTCGTTATCTGGAATGTTGTATTCTCTTGTCACTGAACCCCTTCTACAGAAAATCAGGAAGAAGTTAGAGGGTTTCAAGATACCTTTATGTGATTTTAATTTTTGTTTATCAGCCTATGCTGACGATCTCATAATAGTAATTAACAAACAAAGTGATATAAATGTTTTATCTAGACTGATAGAGGATTTTGGAAAATGGTCGTCCGCAAAAGTCAATTGGAAAAAAAGTGAAGCGTTTTTATTAGGAGATTGGAAAGAAGGGAAACCAAGTCTTCCTGAAGGTTTGTGCTGGAATAGGTGGGGTTTGAAATATCTAGGGGTGTTTTTGGGAGACGATAACTTGTTACAAAAGAATTGGGATGGTGTATTACAAAAAGTTAAAGGACGGTTAGATAAATGGAAGTGGCTTCTACCCAACATGTCCTATAGGGGTAGAACGCTTATTGTAAATAATTTGGTTGCCTCTCTTTTATGGCACAGATTGGTTTGTATTGATCCTCCTGTGAAGCTAATCGCTGAAATTCAAGTGGCTTTTGTTGATTTTTTTTGGGACAAACTTCACTGGATTCCACAGAGTATTTTATTTCTACCTAAGGAAGAAGGAGGCCAGGGTTTGATTCACTTACAGAGCAGGATTGCAGCTTTCCGACTGCATTTTTTACAAAGACTTCTTGATGGACCGATGAATGTGAGCTGGAGGGCAATCAGTTGTGCCCTACTTAAGACTGTCGGAAACTTAGGAATGGACAAATCTCTTTTCCTAATGGACCCTCAGTGTTTGGATCTCTCGAAAATGCCATCTTTTTATCAACATCTTTTTAAGATTTGGAGTCTTTTTCAAATTCAAAGGACTGAAAATTTTCATTCAATTTTTTGGTTACTGAATGAACCCTTGATATTTAATGCAAGATTAGATGTTTCTGCACCTAATTTCCTACCAGGATTTAATAGGAGTTTACAAGACTCAGGAATTTATGTTTTAAAACATTTACTGTGTTTAACTGGGCCTGTTTTTCAGAATGTAGAAACTTTTACTGAAAAGCTTGGAATTCGATCTGTTCGTTCAGTTTCTCGTTATCTGAATAAATTGAAAGAAGTGTTTACAGATGAAGAAAAATTGATGTTGGAGGAATTCTCTTTAGGAAATAATATCCCTGACAATGAAGATATGTTTCCTTGTTTGTTAATTCAACCAAAAATTGAAGAGTGTTCGGGATGTTTTTTTCAACAAAGAAAGTTTTCATCTGTTGATTTTTTTTCATGTGTTGGAAAAGAGCTGTATAAAATGTGTGTGCTTGTTCTAAACAAAAAGAAGTTGACTAATAGAGTTGATACGCCATGGCGTGCTGTGTTAAAGTTGGGTGATGAGATAAGACCTGAATGGAGAGTTTTGTACAAGCCACCATTATCTAAAAGAACAGGAGATTTGCAGTGGAGAATCTTGCATGGAGCTGTTGCAGTGAATTCTTTTATTTCAGTTTTAGATCCAAAGAATAACTCTGGTTGTCCTTTTTGTTTAAAAAAAGAGACTGTGTTTCATGCTTTCATGCAATGTATCAGACTTGGACCTTTGTTTGAGATGGTAGAAAGACTGTGTAATAAGTTTAAAGAGTGTTTTTATCCTGAGACTTTTATTTTTGGTTTTAAATATGATCAAAAAAAGCGAGTTATTTTTCAATTGTTAAATTTTATTTTGGGACAAGCAAAGTTGGCAATATACATGAGTAGGAAAAACAAAATAGAGAAAAAAAGCAATGCTGATGTTGTTTTTGTTTTTAAATCATTACTTAAAGTAAGAATTTTGATTGATTTCAGATTTTACAAAGCTATGTGTGATCTTTGTACTTTTAAAATGAAATGGTGTAGTTGGGAAGGTCTGTGTAAAATTGATGATGATGATGAGTTATGTTTTTGTTTTTAAATGAATTTTTTTGTTGTTTGTTTTTTCCTCTCTAACAAATTATGATGTGAATTTATAGAATAATGTGTGAGTTGGCTAATGGTAAATAAAGTTTTGTTTAAAAATCAAATCTCTCTCTCTCTCTCTCTCTCTCTCTCTCTCTATATATATATATATGTATATATATATATTTAAATATAACTTTTCTTTACACCTTTTTGAAGGAAAATTTATGTAATATTATATAATGTATTTATGTATTCGTTTATTTACTTACTTATTTATGTTCATTATGTAGTTTAGTTTAGTTTTAATCATTTTATAAAAGATCTATCTGTCCATCCATCCATCTATCTATAATTTGATGTCAGTTGTATTGTTCTGTCTTTCTGTAAGGCCATAAACCTCCTTTTCCAGCAATTTTAGTCTGTCCATATTGCTCTGAATAATCGGTTATATAATCTAATTATTTTGTCCCTGTTGGGTCCTTGTAGAAACTTTAAATTCAAAGCCCTAATTACTTAGTGGCTGGCAACATAAAATTACCCGTATAAAGATATAAATTACAGCAGTTTAGCACAAGTGATAATAACAGACAAAAGGTAAAGGTCATTTATAATGATCCCACCCCCCATATAATTCAGAGATCATGCTCGCCGACTGAGGTCCTGTTTTACAACAGAAAATGCCTGCCAAAAAATAAAAATAAAACACCTTTATTGCATGTATTTAAGTTAAATAACCTTCTCAATAAAATATAATTTGGTCTCAGCTGCACGAATGCATAGGTAAAGACATTTGCGCCCAGTTCTTAGACCTTTTGAGAAGTTTCCATTTTGGATAAATGTATTAATGCATGCAAATTGCGTGATGTTCAGGTATCATAAACAGATGATCTTAAAGATTTTAGCGAAACCTAAACAAATTCCTCTGCTTCTACATTCCACTGTGAAACATCTCTCCTAAAACAAGCAGTCAATCAATAAACATCTCTCCGCCTTCACATGTTAGACTCATCAAGGACTCAATGCTTCTGATTACGGCCCAATATTCCAAGCTTCCGATTGGTCCATGTCTGTCATATCTGAGAATGTGACCCAGGCACATCTCTGGGCTTTTGCTTGCTCAGATAAACTCTCTGTCAGTGGAGAGTCATTGTTAACAGATGGTAATGTAATAAGTTGACCCTTTGACCTTTCTAAAGCTGCTATCTAACCTCGACAAACCAAATGAAATGTTAAGTGTGTCTCTGAGAACTTGTCAGCAAATACATGGAAGGGTAGTAAACGCTGGGTGTTTGTGGCTGCTTAACCCTGCAGGGCAGAAGGACATTAATCACAGTTAAGTCTGAAATGATGAAGTGTTCGGTGGTTAGACATGATAGGCCGTTAAAAATGCAGTTTCAGCAGGCATTCCCAAGGACACAACATGCCACATCAGGAAATGAAATCACCCCCCCCCACCCCCCAATAAAAAAAAAAAAACGGTAGCTTTTGATTAATGGAATCTTTTGATGATCTAATTTCTTTGAACCAAAAAAAAAAAAAAAAAAAAAAATAATTGAGAGATACTCTCCCCAAGAATGGAAGTTTTAGGTTAAGTTGTTTCTCAAGCAAGGTCGAACTCAACCACTTATCCCACCTGTAGTTCAAATAAAAGACTAGAGATAAATGAGAGTGGGAATCATGGGTCAATATTAGAAGTGCAGATGGCTTGTGGAAAGAAAACAGAAGCGGGTCGAGTGAATGATTAGATAATCATTTTCTGGAGTTTGTCATCTGGGACAGACACACACAGAGAGACAGAGAGAGAGAGAGATCTCAAATCTGCCACGTTCACACTGATAAAATCCACTGTCTAAAAGACTGCAGTATCAGTTTGTGTATTATCATAAATTATGTTTTATTTTATTAGTCTTTTATCTTTTGTATGAAAACCAAACATGTTCCCTCATTTATGCAACAACATTTTAAATGATAACATCTGATAACATTTAATAATTTAATAAACAAGCCTGTTTTACCGCAAACAAATAATATGTGATATTTCTATAATAGCAAATATATATATATATATATATATATATATATATATATATATATATATATATATATATAATTTTCATAGAAGGATAGCATGATCATGCTAAATAAATATGAATGAAGTTAATAATTTAAAATACTGCAAAAAAAAAAAAGTGAAAAAA
Source organism: Carassius gibelio (assembly GCF_023724105.1). Taxonomy (NCBI): domain Eukaryota; kingdom Metazoa; phylum Chordata; class Actinopteri; order Cypriniformes; family Cyprinidae; genus Carassius; species Carassius gibelio. The sequence continues at coordinate 9,419,244 of NC_068390.1, forward strand.
TGTACCATCTAGTTAAACTATTAGAGCTTTAGTATTGATGATTAATGATTAAAGATAATAATTAATAATAATATAAAAATGTGTGTATTTATTATTATTTTTCAAAGTCTATTGTTTATAGAATGTAGGCATAATTACGCAGATCAATAAAAATAAGAATAACTGTGAATATAGATACAGGGCATTAATATTTTAATGCATTTAGCACCTGGTTAAACTTGCTTTGGGGTAGTTAGTAGAGTATTACTTGTAGTATTTCATTTCTTTTCTTTCCCATATTCTTTTATTTTTTTAAGTCATCTGTTAACTCTTCCCGTCTTAAAATGTAACGATTAGCTATTTTGCTAGGTTAACTAATTCAAAGGCATGGTACTGTGGCTGAGAGGTCATGTCACATTGAGTCTGATGAATAGACCTGCAGTCTAGAGTGCAGCCGTGGTGTGGAATATGAGGTCAGTCACTGGACCACACACACATTCACACTCTCAAGAGATTAATGAGATGAAGTCTGAGAACAGTAAGAGTGGATACGTGCTGTTTATAGTTGTTCCTTTAATCATGATTTATTTTTTTAGCATAAGCTCCAGTACAGAAAAATCTCTTTTTAGTATCTGAGAACACAGTGCTTTTCCCGGGCTCTTCTAAACTCAGAGACTGAGTTGGATTGATCATCTTAAAATGCGAGTTGATTTTATGTGCTGCATTTAAGGCTGCTGTGGTGGTACAAAGAAAAACGGGTCATTAAACATTCTGTCTTCCTGAATGTTTAGGCTGCTTGGAAGACGAATAAGGCCGAAATAAATGTCCCCCAGAAACGTCTGGGCCATAAGCAATATACCATAATTGCTCATGGCATTTAACAACCAATATTTACAGTGCAAGGAAACCTCAGGGACTTTGGCCTAGAAGTTGTTATGGTTTCATGAAAAAGAAGTTCCAATATATTTATTAATTCTGGCTTAGTTAGCACCTCAGTTATGTGACCCCCTCAAATTCCATTGTATATAATCTGCCTATAAAAAGTACTCTCTCAGATTAAGGGCATTTGAGGCCATACAGACATGCTGTACTGGAAACGCTGTGATTTATTGATTTATTTGTTTGTTTGTCTGTATAGAAGATGTCATATTGTGTCAGTATGCTAACTGGAATCATTTGGAAGTTGCATGCAATCAATCAATCACTAAAATATTTAAGTAATTATTATGTAGTATATATAGTAATTATATTATTTGTAATACCTTTTTAATATATACTCTCTATATTAGATTTACATTTATTCATTTAGCAGACACTTTTATCCAAAGGGACTTACCAATGAGGGAAGTGGAAGCAATCAAAAACCACAAAAAGACCAATTTTTTTTAACACAAAAAAAAAAGTTACAGACGGCAGCTCTGCAGCTCTGTAACTTTTTTTTCTGTTCAAATTATAAAATGTATAAGTGAGTACACCATGAATCAATTTTCCAAACCGTGTTTTTTCCTGATTCAGCCTGTCCTGAATCACTAGGGTACACCTATAATAAGTGCTTATATTCAGACTATTTTAGATTGCTTCAGGGGTACCGCGGCGGAGTAAGTTTATATGTTTTATTTTGATTAATAAAAATGTGTTCATTTAATGTTTGTTTTAGTTTTGTTAATAATAACACTGTGGATCTTTTGACTCTTAACAAAAACATAGTCTAATTGCAATTGTTCTTAGAACTTGTTCTAAAATACTCTGAACTTCATTCTAGGTCTAAACTTCTGAGGAAAACGTCTAGCTTATCTTTAGTTTACTTTTATATGTATGCACTATTGTTTTATCACTGCATTCTCCTTCAGAAATCCACATAGGTTTTTGCTGAACTGTTTGAAAGTGTATTCATGAAGATGTGCATCACATTTTTTTCATTTTTGTTTCCAAAAATTGTGATGAAAGGTTACAAATCATATTTTAATTGTATTCCCTTGTGCTAAACTATACCACATGTAAGGAGGTTCTTGATCAAAACATCTGTGACAAGTGGGGTGGAGCCGAGAGCCATGGGAATGGAGAGTGGCCGATGGAGTCGATGATAATGTGTGACACCTGCGCCACTCAAGTATTGTGTCCCGTGGAGGAGCTCCCTGGGGATATAAGTAGAAGTGATGACAGTGAAGGACGAGAGAGGACCAGGCCTTGATTTTATGTTTTGTTTTGTTTGTGCGCAGCAGTCATTTATGAGGGGCTGTCGCATTATTTTAAGTTTTGTGTTTATTTTATTATTAAAATTATGTTTAAATGTTCTCTGGTTCCCACCTCCTTCTTCACTATCTACGAACTTTGTTACAATATAATTTTCCATTAAAGGAATAGTTCACCCAAAAATGAAAATGTGATGCTTAACTGCTTACCCCCAGGGCATACAAGATGCAGGCAACTTTGTTTCTTTAGTAGAACACAACATACACAAACAAAACAAAATTAAACCCTGCTGCTTTTGACGATACATTGATGTATAAAGACACAAAACAATTGGTCTGTGCAAGAAACTGAACATTATTTATATTGTTTTTTACCTCTGATTCAATCATTTGGACCAGACACTCCTAATTGAGATTTTAGATAGCGTGTCAATGGTCCACTTGTGGTAATGCGCTTATAAGTCTGCATCAGCTGTAAAGCAAGAAGAAGAAGAAGAAGAAGAAGCCTCCCACATGTCTGCTTGAGAATGCACTCAGGAGAAGACGCTTATGAGAGTTCGAACAGTTCAGACATTGCGTGAATCAGAGGTAAAAAAACTATGTAAATACTGTTCAGTTTCTTCACGGTTTGGTTTTGTGTATTTTTTTATTTTTATTTTTTTTATATATATACCGTAATTCCTCAAATAAAAGTTGGGGCCTTTATTTACCTGAACTGCAGAAGGTAACAGGCTTTTATTTGAAGCAGGATTTTATTAGAGGCAGGCCTTTATTTCTAATTCCATCTGTTTGATAAGTAATTGTTTTAAATAACCCGTTTTAAATTAAAAGCAATAGCTTTTCAGTGGACAGAGATCATATCATTTAAACAGAATCAGTTCAGAATCAATCACCAAAAGAATCAGTTCGGTTCAGACGCGCTCTGGTTGCTTCTTGGTTCTTGGTTCAGTGTACTGGTGATCCAAAAATCGATGCAACCAGTTCTTGACTCGAGAACGAGAAACGTTCGTTATCTGGCTCTGCAGCACAAATCTTCCCTCGACCTTTATTTAAGACCTGCCTTTATTTGTCCGTGCTGACCATGCCACCGGCCACTATAAGAGGCCCGGTGTTTATTTGACTACCGGTTTTTATTTGAGGAATTACGGTGCATATGTTTTAGCCGTGATTCCCATCCACTTACATTATAAGACTGACAGACTGCAATGCTTTCAGTTAAAAATCTCAGTTTGTGTTCTACTGAAGAAACAAAGTCACCTACATCTTGGATGACCTGGGGATAAGCAGATAAACATCAAATTTCATTTTTGGGTGAACTATTCCTTTAATAAATAAAACACATTATACGCTATACATGCATATTTTGATTTTCCATCCACAATCAAATGATTTTGATTATAATTCCTTGGAAAGCATTTATATGAGGTGCTGAATATTTATGGAGAAGTTAAAGCATCTTGTCATTCAGTTATGGTTTTCATTTTATCTTTTTACTTCTATGTTTCCTGTGCATGTCTGTCTATTGCTGCCCAAAGTCCTGCCAAACCTTTTTTTTTTTTTTTCAAAGGCCTGTCTGAGGATCAAATGTCTGAGAACTGCACGCAATTTTCCATTGTTCTTGCATCTAATATTTCATTCTCAAATACTTCAGAGACAAGGAATATTTTAGCAGATTTGTAATGCTTGTTATAGACTGGAGACTTGAAACTAGGTCATTTTACACTAATAAATCATAACCTCTAATAATTACTCATTATATTACTTACACGCAGCTACACACACCTGCAGTCAATGGTTGATTGCTGCAACGTTTTGGAGGTTTGCCTGGGCAAAGGTCTAACATATTCAACCTTGTTTCAATGTGATTCAAATAATGAGGTCACACTGGTGATCACATCACATCACATCACATCACAGGAAAAGTGATCGTTAAAGTCATTATTTTGTCATTACGTGTTCATTTAATCCTCATCTTACAACATTTAAAAATGAATGACCTAATTCCATAGTCTACCTCCCCCAAAGCCGTATAAACGTAATTTCCTGCTTGTTTCAAACATTTAGCCTTCAGGTCACAAACTGAAAAAGCTGAGCATTCATAGTTTCTATTACATCAGCATTTTCACATGACTAACATGAAGTGCTATTTCCTGTAGATCACAGAGGTTTTCCATGAGATATTTTTGCAGGAATATCCAGGCAGCTCTAAAGGTTACACACACCTGCCTAGATCTTTTTATCATACTGACTGTCTGTCAGGGCAATAACTTAATTTGATACTGTTGCAATGGAGACAAAAATCTAAAGATATAACGTAATACAGTTGTAATAAATAAATGAACAGAATAACTGATTCATAACTGATCATTCAAAATAAGTATTTATTATGATTGCTGTGCAGGTCTAGAAGCAGTGATCTCCCTTCTCTTTGTTTTACAATAATCCAGCTACCCAACCACTAAACACTTTCACTATAAACTCCACAAAGACTCAGTTCTGAAGTTTAATCATGAAAAGTATGATGTATAAATCAACTGGGTGCTCTACTAACATAATTTTGCACAATTACAACATACTCAAAATACAAATAAATATTACAAGCTCACTTCATGATCAAACAATTACTTACAAACATTGCATCCCAGTGGGCTGTGAAAGGATGATGCGATTAGGATGTTTGGAACCGCATGTTGCTTAACCTTAGCCCTGAACACTAAAGCTAATTTGGCCTAATTCCTCTTAAAACAGGAAGCCAGGGGGAGGCTTGGAGGAATTTCAATTCACAGACCTCGCAAGCAAGAGTAGATGTTACTATGACAAATAATTAATGTAGTCCTGGTGCATTAAATTGAATTGCATGCAAGCAATTAAGCTGACAAAACATTTAAGCAGACTGTCCTCCAACAACAACAACAAAAAATAAATAAAATACAACCTTATTGTGACCTATATTTACATGTTAAGGTTAAGTGCCCTCCAGTGTCGTGTTGAGTCTGTCGTTATTAAAATGATGTATAACTGTTGTTACCAATCAAAATGTGTGTTTATTTAAATGCAATGTGCAGACTTTTTACATGGTCAAACCCGATCTCGTGACAGTTCATACATATCTTACTAGGTAATTAATTAGCTAGTAGCTAATTCATACGAATCTGTACAAATGACCACACTTAACCCTGCCTCTAAAACTCCCCCTTACAGAAATCATGCAAAATTGTGATTTACAGAGCATATACATTTTATGAGAGCGTGCATTCTCTGGCAACAAACCCATGATCACATGATCGCATGCCATCATATAACGCGATGCTCTACCAACTTAGCTACACAAATCCTGAAATATAACGCAGATAAAATAGTACAAAGCACTTTTGTGAAAGTGTCCTATTGCCAATAGAGGCACAATTGTAGTATTCACTTTGATACGTCTTATTTCAGGGATTATGAGAAACGAACTATACGGCGTATTTGTTTGAGTACATGTTGCATTTAAGACGTTTAAGTGCTGAATTGCACATGTTATTTAAGTAAATTAAGCAAGTAGCATTTCTTTTCTGGAGACCACTTATTTTGTAGTTCACAATGCCTCGCAATATTACAGGGTCTGTGAGTGTTTTTGAAAATAATTTCTGTGCAACCAGGCGTGAATTTTAAATGAGACCTTAAAAATCACTCAAAGTGTTCTATAACTGTAGAATCAATAACTGCATTTGTAAAAAAAAAAAAAAAAAAAAGGTTATTCTCTACGTTTTTCATGTGCCACATGTGATTTAATTAGATATAAGGAAAGAATAAAGCATCAGGTAAATGATCAAATGTGAAAATCAATGTGTACAGAGTCAGGAAATGATCTTAAATCACATAAGTCCTATATAGGTTATTTAACTAGCCCACTATGAATAGTCTGAATAAATTTATCCATGAAATATGAATAGTTCACAGATCTGAAACACAGGGATTTGTGTATGCTCAGTCAGTCTTTTCAAATAAGCATTAAAGGATATTTTGAAACTATGGCATTGATTAACAGATTAGCTTTCTAACTTTGATCCTCTGAGAGCGGAAATATCACTTAGTAACAAATCAGTATAAAGTATAAAAAAATATGTGTTATATTTTATGTGAAACTGAAGCTGAAAAAAAAAAACAGATGCACAAATGTTATTTTGAGTCTCACTGAACACTTCAAAGACAAACTGACAACAGCACTTTACACAATGTCACATTTAGTAGATCAAATACTGACTAAGAAACTTTTGGAAAGTATTTGAGGAGAGAACATTTGTTTCTCTGTAACCCATTTCATACAATCATACACACATTGTTGACTTTGTGAACTTAAAACTTAAATTACTTTGTAGCAAACATGTAGTTGCCTTGGAATTTCCCTTCTTGAAAGCAGCTGCCCAGTTCAGAACAGACTGCCAAATGTTGAATGTGTAACAAGGTGATATGTGTATATTTAGGAATAATGAAGGTGTTTATAGTTTGAAGACTGATAATCTTATCTTATCTTTTTTTTTTTTTTTTTTTTTTTTAATGAAATCAGGGTGTTTATGTAATCATAATAATTCTGACAGTTGCCTGTGTGAGGGCTAATCTTTCTTTCAGTTCTTGTAGTATCTTATTTCTCAATAAGCTGCCAATAAAGATTTTCTTTTGGTTGAGCTTCCGTACTGGGTATAAGAATCAAGAATCTTAATGTTGATGCTTTAGGAACTCATAGTTCTTATCAAAATGTATTTCTACATGGTTAATTTTCATATTATTTTCACCTTAATTTATTAGTTGTGGTGTTTCTAATAAAGTGATATAAAAATGTGTAAAACTGCATGTTTTATTAAAAAAAAATTATGTCATTAATTTATCTTCCACTGGAATGTTTTTCATCACATGATTTTGAGCCACCTGAGTTCACGAACATGATGAATGATATGCTTAGCCTCATATACTGCATATAAATGGTGTGTGTTAGAGGCACTGAGCTTCTGCATTTTTCAGATATGGGATGTTCTTGCATACAGTACTTAAATCTTTGACTCAAGTGGCCAAGATCGAAACTGAATCATTCAATATTTCATTATTAAACATGATTGTACGGTGGCTGAAATAGCTCATTACAAAAGTAATGCATTACAGTAACATATAACTTTTTGCTGTAACGCAGTAGTGTAAGGCTTTGTTAATCAATTTTCAGTAATATTTTACTCGGTACATGTTCGGTAATGTTTGCGTTACAATGCACTTTTAGCCCAAAATGTAATTTTTCAAAGAAAAGAAGAAGAAAAAAAAAAAAAAAAAACTAAAGTCCGCAAGACATTAACGAATCGAAATATGAAGCAAATAAGTCATATTTCCTGTTCGTGGTCAGTCAATAGCTGCTTGTGGTGTTTGTTTTGCATTTAAATAATTTCTGCGTTTTATTTCTTTCCTAGTAGCCTATAGTTTATAGTTTCAGTTCAAAGCGGCTCGCGCTCGCCCCGTTAGAAGCTCTGACAGAAAGGCTGCATGTGAGGCTGACAGAGACTGACAGACGTGTTTGAGATGTGCTGTTTTCCTTAATGCATAACTTACATTGCACAGGTATATTCTCCATCTGTAAATGTTAAAAAACCAATGGAAATATTTCCATTTTGCTGTCAGAAGTGCATGAGCTTTTGCTTCAGCAATTCTCCGCTAGTCGAGCGCAGCCGCGCATGCGCGCCAAACAGATGAGCTCAATGAAACAAGAGCTCAATAATTGTAATATATATATATATATATATATATATATATATATATATATATATATATATACACTAGATTGCAATGTTATGTTACAATGTAACGAGATTTTAACCCTAATATATGCCTATATGCTTACATTCACTTTATTTGTTTAATCCAAATCCAAATCCAAAATACCAATATATAGAATATACCGCAAATCAGACAAAAAATATGAATTTTTACTCAGATCGCCCAGCCCTATACAGAAGTGTGGAGTTTTATTTCAAGTATAATTTTCCTTTTTTTTTTTTTTTTAATAGCATAAAAACAAATAAATAGCAAAAATAAATAATTAAATAAATAATTAAATAAATAAACAGGTACGGTAAACTGCAAACCGTAAACTGTTTACTCCAAACACAGCCTCCCCCCCACCCCCCCAAAAAACCCATCCCACCACACTGATGGTATTCAAAAAAACTTTACAAGGTTGATTTTGCTGAAAGTAACTCAAAAGTAATACAGGAGTAATGTAACACATTACAATTCTGAGACAGTAATATTGTAATGTAGGGGATTACTTTTAAATTACAGTAACAAGTAATATATAATGTATTACAGTTTGGAAGTACAGTATTGTTCAAAATAATAGCAGTACAATGTGACTAACCAGAATAATCAAGGTTTTTCGTATATTTTTTTATTGTTACGTGGCAAACAAGTTACCAGTAGGTTCAGTAGATTCTCAGAAAACAAATGAGACCCAGCATTCATGATATGCACGCTCTTAAGGCTGTGCAATTGGGCAATTAGTTGAATTAGTTGAAAGGGGTGTGTTCAAAAAAATAGCAGTGTGGCATTCAATCACTGAGGTCATCAATTTTGTGAAGAAACAGTTGTGAATCAGGTGGCCCCTTTTTAAGGATGAAGCCAACACTTGTTGAACATGCATTTGAAAGCTGAGGAAAATGGGTCGTTCAAGACATTGTTCAGAAGAACAGCGTACTTTGATTAAAAAGTTGATTAGAGAGGGGAAAACCTATAAAGAGGTGCAAAAAATGATAGGCTGTTCAGCTAAAATGATCTCCAATGCCTTAAAATGGAGAGCAAAACCAGAGAGACGTGGAAGAAAACGGAAGACAACCATCAAAATGGATAGAAGAATAACCAGAATGGCAAAGGCTCAGCCAATGATCACCTCCAGGATGATCAAAGACAGTCTGGAGTTACCTGTAAGTACTGTGACAGTTAGAAGACGTCTGTGTGAAGCTAATCTATTTTCAAGAATCCCCCGCAAAGTCCCTCTGTTAAAAAAAAGGCATGTGCAGAAGAGGTTACAATTTGCCAAAGAACACATCAACTGGCCTAAAGAGAAATGGAGGAACATTTTGTGGACTGATGAGAGTAAAATTGTTCTTTTTGGGTCCAAGGGCCACAGGCAGTTTGTGAGACGACCCCCAAACTCTGAATTCAAGCCACAGTACACAGTGAAGACAGTGAAGCATGGAGGTGCAAGCATCATGATATGGGCATGTTTCTCCTACTATGGTGTTGGGCCTATTTATCGCATACCAGGGATCATGGATCAGTTTGCATATGTTAAAATACTTGAAGAGGTCATGTTGCCCTATGCTGAAGAGGACATGCCCTTGAAATGGTTGTTTCAACAAGACAATGACCCAAAACACACTAGTAAACAGACAAAGTCTTGGTTCCAAACCAACAAAATTAATGTTATGGAGTGGCCAGCCCAATCTCCAGACCTTAATCCAATTGAGAACTTGTGGGGTGATATCAAAAATGCTGTTTCTGAAGCAAAACCAAGAAATGTGAATGAATTGTGGAATGTTGTTAAAGAATCATGGAGTGGAATAACAGCTGAGAGGTGCCACAAGTTGGTTGACTCCATGCCACACAGATGTCAAGCAGTTTTAAAAAAACTGTGGTCATACAACTAAATATTAGTTTAGTGATTCACAGGATTGCTAAATCCCAGAAAAAAAAAAAAATGTTTGTACAAAATAGTTTTGAGTTTGTACAGTCAAAGGTAGACACTGCTATTTTTTTGAACACACCCCTTTCAACTAATTGCCCAATTGCACAGCCTTAAGAGCGTGCATATCATGAATGCTGGGTCTTGTTTGTTTTCTGACAATCTACTGAACCTACTGGAAACTTGTTTGCCACGTAGCAATAAAAAATATACAAAAAAACCTTGATTATTCTGGTTAGTCACATTGTACTGCTATTATTTTGAACAATACTGTAACTTGCACAACACTGCAACACATGCATATAACGAAAGGTGCTGCAAATCATCACAACACATGCAATTAACAAAAGCACTGACCACAATGGAAATTTTTCGAGGAAACCTCAAAAAGTGTAGTCCTCAAGGATAAAATCATCCTTGATTTTACCTAAGGTACAGTATGTACATATTTGTTTTTTGAACTGTGCTATACAAGTAATGCTAAACTTGCAAGAGTGTGTTGCAGCCATAAGCCACAAAAGCTAAATCTTTCGAGTGTGATATTGCTTTAGTATAGAAATGTGTTTTTGAATGCCAACCAGTGAGTTCATTGACCCTTATATTCAGTCTCTGCCTTTAAGTGATGGATGTTTTTTATTAAATGGGCTTTTACCTGTAATGGACAAGACTGCCAAAGATGAACAGATGGACTTGAACTTTGTTCAACCACACATACAGTAAATGCCATTGTGTAACATTTTGAAGCACGTGTTCAGTAACATAAACATTTGTACAGTGGATAACGATGTGCAGTACAAGTATGTAAGTTTTGTGCTGTTTTGTAATGGCATTGGATTGGTTGTTGGTTGTAGATTCTGTACTGGTGGAAGTTTCTGGTTTGGTGAGATCTCTGTACATCCATATTTCATGTATTATCTCAGCACATGGCTCAAAATATATACCTCTCAAGCTCTGCAGTACCACGTTCAGGTAAATTCTGGAAACAAAACTAGTTGTGTTTCAAGCTGGGTGAGTCAGTTGAGGGTAACATCCATTTAATTTTTGAAGCCATCTCCATGTGTTCTCTTGGTAATGTGTGGATGTGACAGATTAAAGAGATGTGCACAGCTGTCTCTATGTGCTGCAGGGGATGCACATGCTATTGTTCCACCTACTGTGAATGTGGTCGTGCCATAGAGAGTTATTAGTACACCAACAATCATTCAAAAGACGATATTAAATAAAAGCTTCTGAATTCCGCCTCAAGCTCAAAAATGCACCTTCCTCAGTCAATTCCTATTTTAATCTTGTATATATTTGCACTGAATCAAGATAAGATGATGCTAATAACAGAGATTCCTATTTGTTATCACATATATCACCAGCATGCACACAATTGTCTATCATTGTTGTGTATCGTAGATGCAATTTTAGGACATATGCAAACCTGTTAATTAACAAGTAGGTATTCTTATGTAAAGTGTGGTTATAGCATACAGTACCTAAGTGCATTCATGTACTTTTACAGAGATACTACACAAGTATATCATGCTGATGTATAAAATGTAAGTGATGTTAAACTGTAACAACAATTTACCTCTTTATGCACAGATAATCATGCCAGTATGTCATCATTGCACTTATTTGAACTTTAAAAATGTATGCAAGATGTTCTTAAATAAATGTACATACATTGTATATTTACTGATATTTACTGATGTATTTAGATTTTAAATACTTGAATACTTGACACAAAACCTCAAGAATGGTATGCCAAAATAACAACACGGCTGAAAAAAAAAAAAAATAATAATAATAATAAAAAAAAAATTCAGCAAACATCATTGCTCTGCAACAACCTCATAATTAGTTTAGCTCACAAAGGGGATCTCACACACCCTTAAAAATTCAACAACATATTTCATTATATAATTATTGTTCTGTATTTTTCTAATTTAGGTTAGTGGTTGTGTTCGTCTGTTATTTTAAAATGTAACAATGAAAATATATTTATAATACTGGTTTAGCAAGGATTGAGAAAGGACATAAATAAGTATCAACAGATTTGGAAAAATATAAGCTATGTGATCAGACTAGTTACTGTCGAGTTACTTTTCAATTTATCATCATATGATGTGTTCATGGCACTCAAAGAAACCTTCACAAGTTTTGACTGCAATACATTTTGTTCACTCTACTTCAGCCTATAGAGACCAACCAAGGTTGCCAATTACTTTATATGAAGAAGGTAACCACTGAAGAATATGTGAGGAGTGTTGTTTAGGTCCTCAGTATTAGGACATGCTTTTCAGTTTCGATATTTGTGTGCAATTCAGTATTCTCTGTTGAATACAATGGTTGTGATGATAAAATCTGTCCTGAGATTGTATAGTGAAAAACAAGTCTGGCCTTTGAGTAAATAAATTATTATTTGAATAGGTGGTCAGAGATGACCTAAGAGATGGTGGTCATGGAGGACTGTGAAACATCCTGAGAACAGTGTGCTTACTGCAGTATTCATGCTGCTAGAGAAAAAGCATTGTGTTGAATGTGTATTACTCCATTTCACATCCCAATTGCTATCCTGGGATAGCTGCACACAGCCTTTACTGCAGATATGCTTACTTATTGGCCCACATTTCGACATTATTCATTGACAGGTGTTATGATTCATTTTTCTGACAATAAGAGAAATATAGAAAGCATTGTCTTTGCCACTGTGGTTAAGGCTAGTCCATCACAACAGTTTGGAGAACATTGTTCCCATGTGGCCGATAAGAGGGCTGATAAATGTCCGACTAAACGCTGACATAATGCTCTTATCTTTGCAAATGCCACATGCTGTTGGGTCTGATGAGCCTGCTGCTTTTTCCACAGAGAAAAAACCTCAGGCTGTATTCCACTGAAATATCCACAGATAGTCCCTTTCTGCTGCAATGGTGCTGGTGCTTATGCTGGAACTGATGCTCTGTCAGAAGGAATGAAATATGACAACTGACTGCTACTTTTTTATTTGTAACTGGAATATATACTTAATTCCAGTTCCTGTGGCTCAGTGGTAGAGCATTGAGTTAGCAGCGCAAAAGATCATGGGTTCAATTCCCAGGGAACACACATACTGGTAAACAATAAAATGTGTAGCCTGAATGCAATGTAAGTCTCTTTGGATAAAAGCATCGGCTAAATGCATGTTAATGCAATTCCAAGAGCAAAGCATTGTAGCATTTCAGCTGAAAAGTCAGACTTACATTTACTCATATCAACATATAAATGAGCTACAGTGCTTCAATGTGCTGACATGCTGTCATTCAGTTTTGGTAAAGCTAGGCAATTTTTTTTTTTACTGTAGCCATGCTATTAGTACAAGTTACAGACAAAAACAGCTTTAAATGGTAAATACTTTTACATAGTGTATAACTTTTATATTAAATTTTATTTTTCTGGCTCAAAAACAATGATATTTTTTATGATTGTTTTTAATTTCAATTAGTGACATTATCAAATTTTATTAAACTAAATAATTTCCAGCTCTACACATATGATTAACTGCTTCACTTGAATGAACCAGATGAAAATGGATGTGTTTGATCTGCTGCGGCAGAGCAAGTACCGAAAATTGCTACTGTCAATACATCCGCAACAAAAAATATTGCTGCTGCAAACATAACTTACATTAAATAACCCCCCAGTATACACGAATCACCTCGCAGCAAATCTATACAGGTGGGGAAGGTGAAGGGATTCTTAAACAAGCTGGACCTCCTACGGTAAGCCATAGTAATTTATTTTAATGCTTGGCTACCGATATAGGAGAGAACCAGTCAGCTATGCCATGTGATGATGTCATTAGGTCAGAATGAGTTAGACCTATCAGACTGCAATCTAGAGTTTAATGCCAGAACTCTTTGTGTTTTAGTAACAATATACTTTGCACTTTATTAATTTTTATGTGGCAAACTGTTATGTTCAAGTGTGACGACCCATGTGTTATGTTCATCATCCCTGGGTTGAATTGTGGTATTGCCCTGCCTTCCAACTGATTGTTCTCTGTTGGGTTCATCTTGGACACCTGCTGTTGGTTTCCTGTCTTGCCTTTAAAAAAAAAAAAAAAAAAAAAAAAAAAAAAAAAAACAGTGTGACAATTGGTCAGGAGCGAGCTGTATTTTGGACTTGGTTTCGTTTGGTTTCTGTATAACCTTGTTTTACTTCATACATTCAACATTACTACAGACTAAATTATATACATAGTAGGTTACCCGAGCTTCTTTTTTTTTTTTTTTGTTCAAAAGTTTGGGATCATTAAATTTTTCAGGGAAGCTTCTTAGGCTCATCAAGACTGTATCTTTTGATAAAAAAAAAAAAACTGATTAGTATTTTACAAAATAATTTTGTGAAACAATATTGCAATTTAAAATAGCACTTTCTATATTAATATACTTTAAAATATAATTTAGTCCTGGAAAGCAAGGCTGAATTTTTAGTGTCACATTATCCATCAGAAATTATTCTAATATGCTTATTTATAATCAATGTTGGAAACAATTGTGCTGCTTAATATTTTTGGGGGGACCTGTGATATTTTATATTTTTCAGGATTCTTTGAAAATGTTAAAAAGAACAGTGTTTATTCAAAATATAAATGTTGTGTTACAATACACTATGCTATTAAAAAGTTTGGAGTCAGCACATTATTTCTTTTTCTAGACACTTTCTAGACACTGTGTCCTCTAGGGGTCACCATGGGGAATGCCTCTTTGTGACCCATGTCTGAAGCATACATTGAAAAAACACCAAAAAGGTTGGCAGGCGACAGACCATGATGTCACTACTGGTGCGACTATAGGATAAATAGGTGGCGGGAGAACACATCATTCACTTTTTCGTCTGAAGCTTGCATCCAAAGCATGGCAGAAAACCTAGAGGACACAGTTTCTCGTTACCTACACAGGGAACCATAGTTACAGTACATTCGTAACCTGACAAGTTCCCTTTCAAGGGAACTTCAAACTGCGTCCTCTATGGGTCGCTATGGGGAATAGTATACAAATGCCACTATGCTGAGGGGAGTGCAGGGCAGAACAATGGTGAGAACTAAGTACCAACTCTACCATTTCCATGGGATTGCCCCTGAGACGTTAGATGGCTCTCTGTGACATTATCCCTTATGGCCAATGGCCTAGGTTATATATCCAAATTTACATGTTCGGGCCAGACTCATTGGCCCAGGGTAGAGTTCAAGGCTTGGAATCCAAAGAGATTCCTTTGAAGGGATAAGACCAAGAGCCTAGCAATATACTTAGTCTTGGCCTGTCACACAGGGGCTACCGCTTGCTTTTTCAAAACCTAGCTGAAGAAACTGTCTCAATAGATCCCTAGTAGCAACACCCTGTTTAACCTGTTAGCCTGCACCCTAACGCGGGCATGCTCAACTCCCCATGTTCACACGTGTCAATGTTTACGAATAGATTAAATGAAATGGGACAAATTTAATCTTGACAAACTATATAGCTAAAAATCACTATAAAGACCTAAGCCTCAAGAATCGATGACAGTTCGCTGTTTTTCAATGGAAAGCTTATAAAGAATGTATTTGCTACATTTGTGCAAGCAGTACACATCAAAACATGAAGAATGAAAACACAGTACATACCAGATTCGTCATAATAATGAGTCATATACACATCCACAGCTGTAAATCCTGGTTTAGTTAGAAAGGTAAGGGTCCACTGAATGAAATCTCGATGGAGAGAATGGAATGATAATTCCTTTGTTTACATTTCAGTTCTTCAGGGACAGAAAGGTTTGTGTCCGTGATAGAATAACTCATGCTCAGGAGCTTAGGGATCACCTTTTTTTTCTATTAGATTAATATCTGTTTGATGAACTCATGAGACATATGACTTTCAACCGATTACTTTTCTAGATTGCTCAAGAACTGTTTTCATGTAATTTTATATAAAAAGGTGTCAGTGTCTATAACTTTTAATACTTTTGAGCATTATCATCTCTGGTATGCTAAAAAGTACAGCCCAAAGGGTCTTCTTTCCAAAGACACTAACATGATGTGTGTAACACACTGAATTAAGGAACTGTTACAATTCTAAGTTAGGTAGAGCAATTTCAGCTGTGAGTCCCATAATGGGGGGTGCTGGCTTAACAGGTTAAATAAGTATCCTGAGGATTCATAGGTGTAGTGGTGCCCAGGATAAAGGGGGCTTACCAGCTAAAGAAAGGGCACGAAGCACTGAGACAAACTGAAACACTGAGTCTTTCACGCAACACCTATGTGGATTTTATAAAGTGCGCAAAGCAGACATGGGGACTTGTGACTTGGTGACTTGGACTCGAGTCGACTCGAGTCGCTATTTTTAGGACTTGAGACTTGACTCGGACTTGGAAGTTAAAGACTCGGGACTTGACTTGACTTGAGACACGATGACTTGAATGACTTGAGTCTTAATCAAATCATGTTTTCAGTTTGAATATAAAATATATAAATTATTTTTTAAAATAAAGTTGATTACTCAGCTGGAGCGCAGGCTGAGAATAGCTTCGTGACTGGATCAGGACACTATCATCAGTCATGTCCTCTCTACCTTACACACACCACGCCCACTTAAATCAGATATCACATCACATCGACATGTCAGCCTGAGGGTTACCGACGGTCATCGCTTTTGTCTTCAGAAGTTCGCGACTAAAAATGCGTGGAAAACGCTAGTCGGGCCGCTTTCTCCTTCTTTCCAAAGCGGTCGGGCAGAAGTGCTCCTGGGGCGTCTGTCGTTGCTAAGCATCCATGACACGCTCTCTCTCAATGAAGACGCGGAAATTTCAGCAAAGGATTAATGGATTTGCAGCACTAAAAATCGCTCGCAGTAGCTCTGCTACTAAATTCATTTCAAAATGGCAATCCATATACAGCTATGATCAGCTGTTCCTTCATCTTAGCTGAGCTTTCAACGTTCCTACGGGAAAGGTTGAAGCTGATTGGTTAGTTATTGTCACATGACCCGCGGTGCGCTTGCGGCATTCTGAAAAGTTTAGATGTTTTTAACTCGATGCGCGTCGTGAGCGCGTTGCTTCCATTATGAGCGCGCATACCGCGCGCCTACATTGGAAATAACGAACTTGCGCGCAAAAGACGTGATGTGAACGGCCCCTAATGATCCGCTAGCAGGCCGTCAAAAAAAAACGCATTCCAGGGGCGGCGCTAGGGCTGGGCTAAGGGGGCATAAGCCCCGAATATTTTGTTACCTTGTCTTTCTCATAGAGCAAAACAATTAATCAGAAAAACAAATGTAGCTGCCGCGATTACCCAATCATGAGAAATGCATATTATATATATATATATATACACACACACACACAGTACAGAATATAAATATGACGTATTTTAAGTTGTTTCATACTTTTTTTTTATGTACAGTACAGACCAAAAGTTTGGACACACCTCATTCAAAGAGTTTTCTTTATTTTCATGACTATTGACTATTGTAGAGTCACACTGAAGGCATCAAGGGCTATTTGAGCAAGAAGGAGAGTGATGGGGTGCTGCACCAGATGACCTGGCCTCCACAGTCACCGGACCTGAACCCAATTGAGATGGTTTAGGGGTGAGCTGGACCGCAGACAGAAGGCAAAAGGGCCAACAAGTGCTAGCATCTCTCTGGGAACTCCTTCAAGACTGTTGGAAGACCATTTCAGGTGACTACCTCTTGAAGCTCATCAAGAGAAAGCCAAGAGTGTGCAAAGCAGTAATCAAAGCAAAAGGTGGCTACTTTGAAGAACCAAGAATATTACATATTTTCGGTTATTTCACACTTTTTTGTTATGTATATAATTCCATATATAATTCCACATGTGTTAATTCATAGTTTTGATGCCTTCAGTGTGAATCTACAATTTTCATAGTCATGAAAATAAAGAAAACTCTTTGAATGAGAAGGTGTGTCCAAACTTTTGGTCTGTACTGTACATAACAAAAAAGTATGAAACAACTGAAAATACGTCATATTTATATTCTATACTCTGAGAGAGAGAGAGAGAGTGTGTGTGTGTGTGTGTGTGAGGGAGAGAGAGAGAGAGTGTGTGTGTGTGTGTGTGAGAGAGAGAGAGAGAGAGGAGAAATGTAACAAAGTTTAATGTTGTATGTAAACTGTGTTTGAGAGAGAGAGAGAGAGAGAGAGAGAGAGGTGTTCAGAGAGGAGTCTTTTGGATGTTTAGTTTTATGGACTCAATGTTGAAAATGTAAAACATTTCAAACACTGTTGGCAGAAGTGAAAAATAAATAAATTTAGGAAGTTACAATTTTGTTTGATTCCATGATGTATTTTACTGAACATGAGTATTTACAATGCAAATCCAAATTATTTTAATTTACTGACAGTTACCTATATCTTGTCTTTTAACTTTATTAAGATCAGATTCTGCAGGTAAAATAACAATATTAAGGTGACTTGACTTGGACTTGACTTGACATAGCTTGTGACTTGACTTGACTTGACTTGCCCAAGAAAAAAATACTTGGGACTTACTTGAGACTTGAAGGTTAAGACTTGAGACTTACTTGAGACTTGCACATGTGTGACTTGGTCCCATCTCTGGCGCAAAGTGTTCAATGTGCACACTTACCACCATGTGGATTACAGAAAGTACACAGAACTTAGCATGTGAACTTAAAGCTACCCAAGCATCACAGAGGTGCTGAACCGTACGGGAGAGTAGAGCTCATATACAACCCTCTAAGGCGAGGGGAGCACTGTCTAAAACAGCATTACACAATGCCACTTAAACTTCCAGCTCAATGTGTCAGCAAGAAGGGATATCCAGGTCACCAGGAAGCCCCTCAGGGTGACCTGGCCAAAAATCTAGGAATTACTTGCAGTGCTGTGCCTGGGATCTGATTATTCAGAAGGCTGCTGCAGAAGCCTATGACCTGGCCACATGATCCAGTCAGTATGAAGCCGAAACATGGGGTATCATACCAGCTGGACATACAGGTGCATCTCAATAAATTAGAATGTCATGCAAAAGTTCATTTATTTCAGTAATTCAACTCAAATTGTGAAACTTGTATATAAAATAAATTCAATGATCAAGATATCTTGGACCATTCACTCAGTGCTGAAATCCACAGAAATCACTGTCACAAACAGCCACTTTGTGCACCTCCTCGCTTCAGGAGCTGCTCGCAGGGAGGTGACTCTGTCACAAATCTGGTCTCTGTGACTCTCTCCTCTGTGACTCTCTCCGCATTCATGGACTTCATTTCCCATACACCCTGTGCCTGGGACTGATTAGTGGGACAGGTGTTTTCCATTAGCTTTCCTATTTAAACTGAATCCGGACTCTTTTCACAAGGTCTTGTTTTGCCACGACTAACATTTCTGAGCATTTATTCGCTGTATGTTGATCTCCCATGTTTTACCTTGGACTGTTCCTCTTATCGTGATTCTCTGCTGCCTTCCGTTGTGTATCTTTTGTTGGATTACACTCTCTGTGCCCTGTTTGTTGCCTGCCCTGACCCTCGCTCTGTTACTGATTGCTCTTCTGGATTGTCTCGGTTCTTGAAGCCATTTATTGATTACTGCCTGTTTGACTCTGCTATTATTTTGTTAAAGCTGCAAATGGATCCCCATGCCTCTGAGCCATCATTACCTATCATTTTCATGCATTAGCCATCAAGGTATATGGAACATTTTACAAAATCTGTGCAATCAAAAAAAAAAAAAAAAAAAAAAATCAGCTAAAATATGAATACACAGAGGCATTCCCAAATTATACATAAAGAAAAATGGTTTTGTAGAGATAATATGAATATATGTATATTTGGTTTCATTGCCATTCATTTATTTGAGTTGATTTGGATTGCAATTTGTCCAAAGATCCTCGTCCTGAACAGTTTAAATATCACTGAGCTCTTACATGCAAATGGAAAGAAAACCAAGGCCAAGATGTGTCTAATACATACTTAGAAAGACCTAAAAACCCAAAACAATACAGTGTCCAGAAATGGAAGCTTTAGCCTAAGTTCTGCCAGGAAGACTCAATCACTTGGTCACTAATTACCTTCATCATTATCCAATCACGTCTTTATACTCCTGTATAAAAGATCGTACTTACACATGTTTGAGTTCGCAGATGCCGACGCGACAACAACCTCCACCCTCCCCACCACCACCAGGATGGTCCTGTCCTTACCTTCCAGGGGGGTCGGCTGCGCCCCTGCCTTCGTCTTCAGGCAGGAAATGCAGATTCGCTACCCTCGGATTACGAACCATGGACGGGGCCTTCCGCCAAAGAAATTTATAATTGTGCTCGCTGAGCTGTCAATAAATGTATGCTTCGTACATCCTTCTATCTCCCGAGTCTTTCTGGTAGAACTAGGTGCATATCTAATGTGCTACAAAAGATCTTGTAATCTAAACATGGGGCAGACATTTGAAGATAAGAAGTAAGAAACTACCTTGCTTTGCAGACTTGTCCTTGAGACAATTCCAAAATGAACACAGTTCATTTAGAAATAATTTCTTCATGTTTAATAAGCCAATGGAAATATTTATTTGGTGTACAAAAGTTAATGAAGGCATATAATTTTTTTCAGAATTCTTAACTTAGTTCTTTTTGGTAGTAATTTATCTCTTTATTCAAACCTTCAGAGCTGGCTTGCTCATTCAGTTTTGGTGAGGCTAGGCTACTTTGAAACTGGCCAAGCTATCAGTTATTTAAAATTTCAAAACAGTTGATCTAATTTAGTTGAAAAAGTAGTTAGCAACACCACTAGCTACAAACAAAATCTGCTTTAAGTGGGAAATACTGAACCAGTAAATAACGATATAGGGTATTTTTCTGGCTCCGAAACTAAGAGGTTTTTTTGAAGAATTTACTTTTTAGAATCATAATGAAAAAGTCAATTCACTAAAATGAATTGAGCTGAGAGATTAAAACTCCAGAGACATCAGGATTCAGGGGAAACAGCAACTTACAGCTACAGTAAATGACACTTGACCTTTGAACCATCTGCTATTTCATACAATACAGAATCTGAACCTTTTTTTTTTTTCTCCAAAAGCTTAGTAGCACACTGCCATATTATTTTAAATAACTATTAAAATAATTAAAGAGATCATATTATGATATTTAAAAGGTTCATAATTTGGTTTGGGAGTCCCCAACAACAGGTTTACATGCATACAATGTCAAAAAACACATTAATTTCCTTATAATTAATTTCCTAACCCCTCGTATGTTAGGCTTCTCTGCAGTGATTAGTCTGATGACCCAATTTTAATCATCCTTACAGGTTGTCACAGGAGGAGCAAGCTTGTCCAAACAAACAGGGCGCTGATCCATCTTTCAAAGACAACCGGTTTACAAATCCCACATTGAACTCGTGGTGATTAGAGCATTCGTCAGTGAAAAGATGGGAACACAGCAAAAGCTTAAGATTGTGCAACTGTAGCATCATAGTAAAGATGATTCTTCACAGCCTCAGAAGAGAAAATAAACCAAACTGACTTTTACAGCACAGAAATAAATGAATAAATAATAATGCAATAATGGTTAGGGAATCTATCTGTCAGAAATTATATTATGGAAGGACTTTTCATTAAATAAAGAATACTCTTTAATACATTGTTGGAAACTGTTTGCGGAACAAACTGATGAGAGTGTAAAAAAGAGCTTTTTAAGAGTTTATTTTACCCATATAAGTGCCAGTTATATAATGTAATGTTGCAGTATGTTTGCTGACTTATGTAAACAGATGCATATTAAAAAATAATGCGATCATCAAAAATAGACAGCATATAAATGAAAACTGCATAATGTTACAGAATAAAATGTTGATCCAGGAAGTGGTATAAGTATGTGCAAGGTTTGGAGGTATTAATGGAACAGATTTACTGGATTTATGCTTTGATAATCATACAGAATATTATCCAGATGTAGTTTTTGACAATTTTTTGTTTTATTTTCTCAGTATTTTGATTATTCCTCTTTACGAAACCTACCTATATTTAGGTGTTGATAAAAAGGAATGCTTTAAGCAAGAATAAGTAGAGTAGATACGTAGAGTAGAGTAGAGGCAGTATCAGCTGCATGATTCAAGTTTTCTCTAACAGAAACCCTGTTGTGATTCATTTCCTGGCGTCTCATATTAAATTCATTCCAGCACTGCATAAAGACAAACAGAAACAAAAGTTGGGCACATGATTGGGAGGGACAATTCACGCCATCCTATACATCAAGGAAATCATCACTCATGGTAAGCCCTGTAAGAGAAACAGCACTGCTTCAAACAAACAGTGTCTGATGTGACAGAAGGGGCATTCAAACCAACATAGAAATGCTGGATAAAACTATATTGGGATATCAACATTTAAGAGCTCCAAGACAGACCAATCATTCATTTGACACAATTGTCTGGCACATAAATTCAAACCAAACTTGAATGTGCTGCTATATAAGCTTTTTTTTTTTTTTTAAACCATAAACTAAAGATACATACCAAAGAGAGTAATCATATCATATCGTTGAAGAAGGAAGAATTCCTGGGGCTGAAAAAATAAGAGGTTTATTCGACAAGATGTTTTACTATTGGAAATCAATTCTGTAAGCAGCATTACTCATACTGAGATAAAAACACAAATGATTACATGGGCAACATTGTGACATCTTCAAAAATAAATTGTTTTCTTAGATATTACAGTGTGTTTGTGAAGACTGTAGCAAGATGACAGTTCATGTCTTATTTAACAGTTTGTTAATCTGTAGAGATTCTTTGAGAGATGGACTCATTTTACATTATCTGAGGAAAATCTGAGTTACAATAAGCATTCGAGGTTTTAACCCTTGTGAATTGTTCAAATTCACTACCCTTTCGAGTTGTTCGGGATGAAAACATCCACTCAACTGCTGTAAAAATGTATCAGATTCATTTTTTTTTTTTTTTTTTTTTTTTTTTTTTTTTTTTGCATAAATCTGTTAATGAACCTCAGTCCTGATTAAAACTACCAAATGTTTTTTTTTTAATCCAAGATTTTAACTCTTTAATTGCCAAATTCATAAATTATGTCACTGATTTGGGGGAAAAAAACAAGCAAAATGACTTATTTTCAATATAAAAGTAATTGTGGTTGGATTTTTTTTTTTTTTTTTTTACTTTTGATAATAGTCTTGGGCATGTCAAAGATAGACCAGGGGGGTATTCCAGAAAGCAGGTTATGTGACATACCCGGGTATGTTTAAGAGTAAGTAAGCGGATAACCTCAAATTTCGGTTCCAAAAACGGAGGTAACTTTCAGGGTATGTTAGTAGTCATAGCAACTCACTCTCTAAACTTAACCTGCTCCAGAGCAGGTTATGTTCCAGGGTTAGATCACTTCAGCGAGCCTTCAGTGGGCGTGACAGAACATTATATAATATTACAATATGTAATATAGCCTATTTTATATATATATATATATATATATATATATATATATATATATATATATATATATATATATATATATATATATATATATGATATGTTAATGAGGAAGCGCTAATATAAGTAATAAATAAGTCAATATATTATTCTAATATGATTATTTCTTTTATTGGGATATATAAGAGTTATCTATAAATTATGTATTAAGACGTATGCATAAATTATAAAACACAATGACAAGGTCATGTTTAACTTATATATATTTATATATTTTATTTATTACATGTAATATCTCACACATGGAGTGATATTTTCTATAATGTCTAAATTCTAAATCAAAATACATATCTGATATGACTTAATGTATAATTAGCATAAAACAAACAATATAATTTACATTCTCAAGGATTAAAGATTAAATGGAAATAAAAATAAAAATGATTGCACATCCATCAATTAGTTGGCGATATGCACTAAGAATGTAAACAACTAATGAACAAAAGAAGAAGAAAGAAACAGCTTGGCGCGCTTTTTCTTAGCGTCCATTTCTATAGTGACTCGTTGATTCGTCACTCTGTTGAGAATGTCTTGAGTCTTAACCAGGAACATACTCTGAGTTGAATGAACTTACTCCCGGTAGCGTTTTTGGAACCACATACCTCGAGTAAGCAAGGTTTGGAGTTAATCAACCGAGAGTTCAGGGTTTAGTTCACGGTAAGTTAACCCTGCTTTCTGGAATACACCCCTGTGCAATTATTATTATTATTATTATTATTATTATTATTATTATTATTATTATTATTATTATTATTAAAATATAATAATATTAACACTGTTAGTTAAATGGAATTAATAAAGTAATGCTAATATTATATATTTACTAGGATAACTAACTAACTAGAATTGACATTAAACTAATTTGTTTGGGAAAAGTTTGCTTTCTTTACTTTAAATTGATTACGAAATTAACTGTAGTTTTACCTTTAAGTTTGCTTTCCAAAATAAGGCAATCGGTTTTACAAACGTTTTTGAAGTAAACTGAACTTGTTAGAATTTAGGGATAACAAAACACAAAGCTACCAAATGACCATTTTACCTTCTTTTTTTTTTATCTTTTTGTGGTGGACAGTATGTACTGTGTCTTTTGGGTACTATATAATACTGATAATATAGCCATTTTCGGTTTGCTAAATTTAATTTTAGTTGTGAGGTGTCCTTTGTTTGTCCTTTGTATCACAAGGCCTTTTTTCACAACACACAAAGTCTATTTGCATCTGATTGCATTTGGGGTTTGGGTTCTGTTATGTGTAGGTTAATACTTGTAATTGCAATTTTCTTTTTTCTTTTTTTTTTCATAATTCATAGCTTAGGAAACATGTTCACAGCATCAAATTTTCAGGGTAGAAAAGTAATAACCAAATCCAAGCTTCCAACATGACACATTCAATTTATGAATAAACAGAGACACCCCAGGCCAGGGTTGAGTCAGTGCTCTGGAGAAGCTGTCAGCATCATCAGTTTTTTTTATGCATTTCTTTTGTCCCAAGCTCCGAAATTATTTGCAGTAGTGGGTTTGAATTTGACAGTTTAATGACCAAGCATATTCAGTAAGGCTCTAAACTCCACACAGCTTCAATAAGAAAGTATGGTATGTTTTGGATTCTGAGGGATAAAAGATCACTGTGGCCAATTTAGTAATCTGAAGAGCCATCATTTACTCAATTACATGACACTTTCATGGGTTTGTTTAAAAAATGTTCAGTATTTTTAAAAAAGCTCCCATGACCTGTGTGAATTTTTTAAAACATTTTGTTCTTTTTATTTTCTATGTATCACCAAGTCCAACTCACATTTGCCTTGTGGAGATGAATAATGTATAATAATAATAATAATGATAATAATAATAATAATAATAATAATAATAATAATAATAATAATAATAATAATAACAACAATAATAATAATAATAATAATAATAATAATAATAATTAATAATAATAATAATAATAATAATAGTACTGCACAAATTGTTATTGTTTCTGAAGAGAATACATTTTTCTATAACAGCTAACAAAAACATGGACCACGAATAACTGAAGCATAAATAATTCACAGCATTATACAAAAAATGAATTCTGATTTTCATTCTTTAAAATGATACTCTATGAGGTTTCATATTGACTTTTTGACTTAAAGAAAATTATGTCGAAATGTTTTCATCTACCAAATGGTATGTCTTTGATCAAAACACTGTAGAAAATAATATATTATAAAATATAAAATATTTGTTCTGGTGACAGAAGTGTCCAGTATACAGAGACAACAACAGATAATAATAAATAAATATATGTGAAAAAAAAAGAAAATTGTGTTTAAAGATGGAATATATAGTGCGGGTATATAGATGGAATAGAACATAATTTACAAGGAATGGAATAAGATATAGGGTAGTATTGAGCAAACAAAAGTGCATATTTTTATTGAAGGGGAGAACATTTAATTGTTCATGACGTAGATTGTCTGGGTAAAGAAACCTTTCTCTTGCATTACAGTCCTGGTGTTCAATGCTCTGCAGCATCTACCAGACAGTAGAGTTTAAAAAAGAAATAGCTTGGATGTGAGAGTTATTTATTTATTTATTTATTTATTTATTTTAGCCCTTTTCCTCACTTTGGATACATGCAGTTCTTAAAGGGTGGGCATGGGAGCACCATTAGCCACTTTATCACTGTCGGGCCAGTGCTTTAACTGGGCCATGCAGGGCTAATAACGTTGCGTTTCTACCGTTGGGTCAGAATCACCGCTGCGCTTCACCAAAATCCACTCTTTACACGCCAACGTCACGCAACCCCATCATTTGACCAACAAAGTGAAATTATCTGAAAACGAATACGAAATAAGTCACTGGAACTAGCGTGATCACAAAACAAACACAATAAAAGCAGCTGTTTGTTTCCATGCTTTGTTAAATATTTAATTCCTAAAGCATCAATATTTTACCATAATAAGTGATACACTGATCATAACAAATTGATTTATCAGGATTGAAAATGAGTCACAAAGAAGTAAAAAGTTATGAACATAGTCTGCTATTCAGTCAAGTCTGTTTCTGTTTATTTGAAGTCACAATAGCCTATATACATCAAATTTAGAAAGAATGATAATTTCTATATTTTTATAAAAGCTTCCTAACAAAAAAACATTATTATATTTTTATGACATAGGCTACGAGGAGCTAATCTCTCGAGACGAGACTTAAGACAGATAAAATATGTTACTAAATAAATACATGATTGTGATAGAGAATAAGAAGCTGATGTCTGATTTCTTCAAGTGGTCACATTTACAATGTTTACTATGGTAAGGTTAATGCCTAGCATGCATAGTCTTTTGCATCGCTTATAAATATTTCTGCCTTGTATGGTGATTATAACCCACATTGGATCAAATCATTTCAAACACTTACTGCTGGCCGAAAGTGAGTTTTGAGCTCAACTTAAATTTAAAAGGTTTTAATGCTGGCATTATAGCTGTTAGCTTTATGAAATGATCCACGGTGCTGACGCTCTCCAGACATGGAGAAACTCTGTCTTTGTTTATAACCACTCCTCTAGCCCCAGCTGGCCTGCTTTGGCCCAAGGTTTTCGTAGGGCCAAAACACCTGAGCCGTTGGCCCTGAGGAAGCACTGATGAGGCACGCTCAAGCACTGGAAGTGATAATGGAAACGCGACTGGCCCTGGCATGCATACACTGATTTCGTAGCTAAGCCAAACCAGAAAGTTACTGAAGTGCACAGGACAGACTTAATGATGGCTGAGTAGAACTGTTGAGCAACTCCTGTGGCAGGTTGAACTTCCTCATTTTTTGAAGTATATAATCTTTGTTGGGCCTTTTTTAAAATCAATGTGATTGTCCCACTTCAGGTCCTGAGAGAAGAGCAGTGGGGAGAGAACACAACCCTGGGGGTCACCATTGCTGATGGTGCGGCTGTTTGGCATGAATTTCTCCAACAAAGCTGATAATCCATTGGCAGATGGAGCTAGGAACCGAGAGCTGGGTTAGTTTTTTCTAGATGAGTGCTAAAATGATTTTATCGAAAGACTGAAAAGCCTGAAAGATTGCATTTGATCCTGATACCATAGCAAGTATGTGTGTGTGCTATTCTGCATTATTACACAACTGTGGGATACTTGATTTAGATTTGTCAGTTGTGACATTCCAAATTTTGTTATTCCTCGATAACAACTTGTAAAACTAATGACACAGGCTCATCCGGGTAACTGAAGCCGGCACCATACTTTTGCTAGGAAAATTTTATGATTTTTTATTTTATTTTATTTTTTATTAAAGCTTTGCCTTTGGTTAGGTAATAAAATATTGTAACTCAATTTAATATTATGTGTTCAATTATTTAATTATGTCATCCTGGTATCCAGGCCCGTCGCAACAAGGCAGGCAAACCAAGCAATTGCTTGGGGCCCCGAGCTGACCTGGGGCCCCAAGACAACGACTGGTTAAGAATAAAATGCAATGACACCGTGTGAGCGCCCCTTTGATCGTCAATGCAGTAACATGTAATGACACTGTTATCGGGATCCCCCTCAAGGGGGCCCCTCTCAGTTGTCGCTGACAGCAGCAGGCCAACCAAGTCAAGTGATATCTGCTTTTTTTTTTTTCGAACGGAAGGAATATGGTTACTGTAATATGTTTTTTTTTTTTTTTAACGGGATAAGGAAAACGCAGATCAGAAATCGCAGACTGCAAGGAGTCAGCAGTGTTTTGATTTGAGGGCTCAGGCAAACATAAAGAGAACGTCGTGGCGTGTTTCGATTGCAAGAATCGCGGAATCCAGTCATAAAAACGGAATTTACAGTTTAACGCAGAATGACACGTAATTTGCCAAATTTTGAAAATTAAAAATAGGTCATTGCGCTTACATCAAACCACGATACGGACTAATATCTGTAAATATTAAGCAGGAACAGTCTGTTTAAATATGAATCCTGCATGTTCTGCGTGTCTCTGTTAATGAAAGGAGCAGAAGCGCGTGTTGTCGGGGGGCCTCTATGTCCATTTTGCTTGGGGCCCCCAAATTCCTTCAAACGGCCCTGCTGGTATCAAGGACTTGTTATCATTTCATACAAACACAGCTGCTGCCATTTTGTGATGATTGTTTTGTACTATTAAAAGTATTATGTAACTAACATACAGGGTTGCATTTCCCGTGCAATGAAGTAACATATGATTAACCATAGTACGATGTATTGTTGTTGAAATTAACTAGCTATTTACGACTGTTTCCCGTACACTCATATCTCCATCATTTGAACCACATTAGTTCAACAACATAGGGCCATTGTTAATGATGTCACACGCATGTGGTGGAGGAATAACTTCTGCTATTTAACCGATTAGACCTCTAAGATGCTGCTGTATTGAACATGGCACCTAATGACTAATTTACTATGTTTTGTTCCCTGACATTTTGCTTTATTTTATGTTTGATTCATCACAGGTTACTTCTTACATCATATCCAGGGTTCCCTTAGGTATTTGTGCACATGCACACTCTTCAAAAACAGTGCTTTTAGAGAAAATGTAAACATACACAGATTAAAATACAGAGTGGATGAACTCATTGGATGTCCAGATGTCCTGGAGTTAGTCCAGATTTATTATCTTCAGGCTAAATAAAAGGCAGGTGCTTATTTATTTAAGCTTAAGAAGAGACTTCCTTCAGGTCACCAAGATGTTGCTGGCAGGTTCATGTCTGCTTTATGTGGGTCACTTGTCACATTCAAAACACAAACTCTATATGGAAGCTGTCATCTGCAGGTGGAACAGCTGCTCCAGAAGGTGTTAGAAAAGTTTGAGAGGACTTTTTCCAGTCACAGCTAGCCGTTTCCATTAATATGTATCATATCCATCCATATGCAATGTTTCCCTTCCTTTTTGTCAAAAGGAAACATCACAGCCTTATTTTCTCTGCTTTATCTAATCATGTAGAAAACAAAAATAGTTTCTGATATTTTTAAAAGCCCATCTTGTCATTCCTAAATTGGTTCTTAAATATTATTACTGCTGTTGTAAAGGTAGGGCCAATACTTGGCTCCATTATAAAAGTGTCCATGATAAGAAAAATTTACTTTAGTAGAAATAGCAATTGCCTCATTTTTTGAAATTCATTGTTTTTATTCATGTTGAATTTGTAGTCACATTATTAAAGAAAAATCATTTATATACTAACTCATTCATTAATTTATATATTATTATTTTTTTTTATATATATAGTAGTTCACCACCCAGCTTTATTAACCCACCACCCCCATCCCTCCAGCCGCACTTTTTACACTTCCACATAGACATTATGTCAAACAAAAATGTTTTGATGGTAATTTTTGGTGTGGTATAAAAATAGCATCTTAACGCATTCTGATCGACATTCTATGACATGTATCCAACAGAATGGGTGTAGATGGGAAGCTTCTGAGGTGCTTCTTAGATATTTTTTTCATAACCCAGGAATCTCAAAGGACATTTTGCTAAAGACTACTAGTTGCCTCAAGCAAAGACCATGGATATATTTTAATCTCATAATATATATATATGGTTTCCCTGCTGACCTATAGAAACATCTATACCTTTAAAAAGGATCAAACTGCTGGTGAATTTCACAAGCTCTTTTAGGTGAATTTACAAATGTGCTATGTTCTCTTCTGTAGCAGGCCCTGACACTGAAAGGATCTAATTGGCCAACAAGCTTCAGCGGGCAGCTAATAATCATTTCAAGTTGATGTAAAAAGTTTGTGTAAATTAAAACAACAAAATTATTCTTTAACTTAAGTGTTATTTTCACAAACTCATAAATACCAGAAAGTTCTAAATACTAACCAAGGTCTATTAAATTGAACTAATTTAAATGATTTTACGATATGTAAAAACCAGTAGAACAGTGTTATATACTTTTCTGAATTGTATATTTACATGATCCCAAATGTTTCGAAGAATGCGAGAAAGTTTTACTAGTGACACGGACCGTGTCCATAGTGTCATTGTGTCGCCTGCCAATGACGTCATAACCCCTTGATTTTATATTGTATAGAAAACATAAGGAAACAGCAAAGACGCTTTAATATGTTGTTCATTTTAATAGGCTGGTGATGACCGCATGACAGAGTGTCTGGTCTGTGTTTCCCTGGGTGTCCACTAGTGGTCTCACTTCCCCATAGTCACCCCACGGCAGGCACTACATTTCCCACAAGCCTTTGTCCCATTCATCACTGTTAATTGCACACCTGTTAATTGCACTCAGCTGTCCCCACTTTCATCGTTTTCACCTGTCCATATAAACCGGTCTGTTTCTATCTATTTCATGGAGTCCTTGTTTCATGTCACCCTGCTTTCTCGTGGCCCCTAGTGTTTTTCCATGTTTCTTGTTTTTGGAATGCTTTCGTTGTCTTTGACCTCTTGCCTGTTTTGGATTAGATTTTTGGATTTCCCATTAAACACTGCTACTGGATCTCACGTTTTTTGTGTGTTTCCGTAACACTGCACGGAGAAGTATTATAATATACATTTCAAACTTATATAGTATAATAAAACAGTGCTGCTTTTACGGCCTCCTTTCACTACGATGGTTTTCAGCCTAACCCTGCTTCATTCTGCTACGTTAGTAAGTCATTCTATCCATAAGCATGATTTCTGCTTGACTCCGATCGGATGCATCGGCTGTGGGGATGAAGACGAC
Source organism: Carassius gibelio (assembly GCF_023724105.1). Classification (NCBI taxonomy): domain Eukaryota; kingdom Metazoa; phylum Chordata; class Actinopteri; order Cypriniformes; family Cyprinidae; genus Carassius; species Carassius gibelio. The sequence continues at coordinate 9,450,276 of NC_068390.1, forward strand.
AAATCCCATGATCATACTCAGTCACGGTGTCATCAAACTACTCGACCTGGTCTTTGTTTATTTAGAATATGCCCCCTCTAGCTGCAAAAAATTACATATTATTATATATACACATCATTTAAGTTAACATAACTCAATACAATTAATTACTTTGAGCATTAAGGCCTCGATATACTTCAAACTAAATCGAAGAAGGAACTGATATGACATAATTTTGAACAAAATCAGGCCGAAACAAAGTTTGTCTTGTGTTTGTTTCGGCAGTTTAAAACAGCAGTTTTAAAACAAAGTTACTGGAGGAGTTCGTTTTGGCTCCTAAACACCTTTAAGTTTCCATTGGTCCAAGGTGGTTCCGCAATTGTTGGGCGTGTTCTGAAACTCTGAAACTCTTTGAACCATTGGTGCATGTCTCACACCTAGATTGCCTACACTTCATCATTTAATCATTGTTTTGTTTAGGGGATACTTTGGAAAGTTTAAAATCAGTATACCCTTGCTCAGCCTTTACTTATTTTTGCCCCCAAACGAAGAACGAGAATGAACTCTGTTTGAAGTATATCGGGGCTTTTAGGGTTTATAGTGTGCTGCAGTCTAGTTGTCCTGCACAAACCTGATTATAACATGCTACAGTTTCTGATATGCTTAATGAGAACAAAAATAACTTTTAAAAACATCACGTCAAACTTTCTTAACATTTATAGGAAATACCAGTTTATATGTAAATTTGACTTATTTGTTATAAATAAGTAATGTATGACCCTTTCTCACGAGCTGTATAATGGTATTTTTGAACAGATTTTTTTCTTGAATCCTGAGCAAGTCAGCTTTCTTGTAAAGTGATGTGCTTTTCATGTCTTTCCAAACATGTCTTTATAGCAGTGACAATGAATCATAGTTGATGGAACTTCTCAAGCGATGCTTTTATGATGGCACTCTCCACTGACAGATACAATAATAATCTGAGGGTCTTTGTGTTGTCTGCTTTATATATCACTATAACCTCTTTCAATTTCCTCCTAAGACTCTGAAAGAACAAACCCAATATGTCTGAGAGCACAGGACAAACTCTTAGCATCTTCCATGGTATTATAATGGCTTGGCTCCTACAAATTCTTGTGTCTTCTGATTGGATTTCAACTGACTTACAGTGTACCTAAAATAATCATTTAAAATCTAGTGAGGTTTGTGTGTGTGTGTGTGTGTGTGTGTGTGTGTGTCTTTCAACCCTTCTGCTTAAATCACCTAACAGGGGTTACACTCACCCTCATGCCATTCCTTTATGACTAAATTTCATCTGTAGAACATAAAATATGTTAAGCAGAATGAAAGACAGCCTCAGTTACTGTCACTGTATGCAATAGAAGCTGTCATTCTGTCTAACATTTCCTTTTGTGTTCCACAGAAGAAAGAAAGTCATACAGGTTTAAAATGAATAACTGATGAAATATTCATTTTTGTACTGTGGCTTTATTGCATACTTTTTGTTGGTAGTGTAGTCTTGCAATGTAGTAAACTGCTTATGTATAATATTACACAATATTGTTTTAAATAAATGTTATTTTGATTTATTAGAAAATCCTGATATGATTATCAGCAAATCAGCATATTAGAATAATTTCTGAAGGATCAAGTGACAATGAAGACTGAAAATAAAATGTAGGTTTGATATCATATAAATAATAAATAATACATTGAATTTTAAAAAACTTGCAAAAATTAAATAATAATAATAATAATAATAATAATAATAATAATAATAATAATAATAATAATAAATGACAGTGGGTCACAATATTAGGTTAATATTACTACATTTTTTGTAAACTGTTGGCCTTCTGGAAAGTATGTTAATTTACTGTACATGTAATCGATACTTGGTAGGGGCTCTTTTTGCTTTAATTACTGCCTCAATTGGTATGGAAGGCCAGGTTTCTTTGACTGTGGCCTTCAGCTCATCTGCATTTTTTGGTCTCTTGTTTCTCATTTTCCTTCAGGAAAATAACCTAAAAATGGAGTGAAAGTTCAAGTAGCTTTACTGCAGTTTATTAAGTCTCTCACTCTCTTTTATTTTTATTTTTATTTGCTGTTTATATTGTTATTCTTCTATTAAAGTTCAGCTGTAAATCACGTTAGCTTAAGACAGGCCATAAGTGTTTCTCCCTCTCAGCTGCTTCAAAAGGGAAGATGGAATAAAAACACTAAGACAGAAACAGGAAAAATCCACTTTCCTAGCACACTCAAAAAAATGGTTTTCCGGCACTGTTCGTTTTACACATATATGTTTTGTTAAAACAACACAAATATATTTAGTTTTCCGACAAAACACAATTGTATTGTGTTTAATCAACTTAAAATGTTTAATTTTAAATTTTACTTAATTATCAATCGTTAAAGTAACGTAAAGGGTTTAATTTCGTGATTCAAAAAAAACCGGAAGTGACGATTTCCAACGCATTTGATGACGGTGTGGAGGGGAGCAAGAGGTATCAGTCAGGTAAGAAAATCTAAAGTTTTTATTGTGTTAAGTCAAAGTCTTTAATTTCTCTTAGAGTTTCTGTTTTGAGGTGCTTTTGTTTTGCAGTCTAGTATTGTGTAATCGGTTTATTGCACCGTTAATAGATGATTTTGAAGCGTTGGGAGATGTGAAAGCGCACGACTCTCTGTAATGTATTTACTTTAGTATATATATATATATACACTAGGGCTGAAACAATTACTCGACATTATCGACAACGTCGACGATAAAAATAAAATTTTCAGCAAATGTTTTTGAGTAACGTTAGTGGTTTGATCTCGTATCTGCCTGATTTGAAAGCCTGCATTAATGCAGTTTGACCAGTGTGGCGCTGTAGCGCAAGATTGTAATACACTCTCCTGATTCAATTAAAAAGAAGAAGATAGCACTTCAGTTTGAGGCAAACCGACCCGATCCGAACCTTGGATGAATATGTAAATATATACTGCACGCCTTCCTCTCAATAACTGCATAAACACAACAAAAAACTGACCGCGATGTAAAAGCAGCTCTTAAGAACACAGAGATATGGATGTTTGCACGAACTCTGAGGTTCTCCAGGCACTCCAGTAAAGAAAAGTCCAGTCACGTTTATTTATATAACAGTCCTTTATGCAATCGATAGCTTTTCAATATTAAACATGAAAATACAGAGTAAGTGTCGCTAGAATTATAACTTGATTTCCTTTTATAAAGCAGCTCTCCGGTATGGAGCTAGCTAATAATAAAATCATTTTATAAGTAGGGGAAATATTTCATTAAAGTCTTAGTTCTGCGCTAGATCAAACCAAACTGTTTTGATTATCATAACCCAATAAGGTATTTTAAGAGAGATTGTATTTATTAATAAAATGTTTATCCAAAAATAAAACGTCCTATCACTTACCTTTACTTTATATTATACATATGGCTTACAATAAGAGATGTTAAGAGACAGAATGATTTGTCATTCAGCTACTTCCTCATATAACTAATCAAATGGCGAATAGGAGTTTCTCTCTTATCTCATTTTGTGTGCAAAATATATTTGTATAAATTAATTGTATTAGTAATACATAATGACTTTAAAAAGTGGAAGTAATTACCTTTATTTGTTATAATATGTATATTTTAACTAATTTAAAAAGATAAATAATCAATAAATGTCCAACCATGAGATGTTGACCGAGTTTTGAGAGCCCTGGCTCAGCACAGTGGGAGTATTTGAAGCTTTGTTTATGAACATGGCGGTGTGGTCATACAATGACTTTAAACCGGACACTACTCTGAGCTGTTCACATTATACATATGCTCCAGATATGTAATCAGGTCCTCCTTTAGGAATGGTAAACATGACACTATTCATCACTCACACAAATAAATCACTTAATATTTTGATCATTGAATTGGTTTTTGCTGTTCAATTTTTTTTTTTTTTTTTTGTAACACATTGCACTTCATGTGTACAGGTTTGTGCAGAATTTGAGACATCCAGAATTACCATAGGCCCATTAGAATCAACAATCTTTGCCAAACTTGATTCGGACTGCAAAATTTACGAAGATGTTTTCATACTGAAGAAGAGACCTTGGACAAATACTGAAACCCTCTTGGTGCCCACTACACAGGTAAGAACAACTGCACTCAACACAACCTTGTATTAAAACATTATTCTCTCACTGGTTACTGGAAATTGACAAAAAAAGACAGATAAGATAAGGTTTATTAATACAATAAATACAAAATATGTGGTATATCTATAAACTGATAGATTTATTTTGATGCAAGGCAGGGGTGTCCAGACCTGCTCTAGGAAAGCCAGTGTTCTGTGGGGTTCAGCTCTAACACACCTGCCTGGAACTTCAGGTAAGACTTTTTTGTTTTAAAATTCCCAAGAACCTTGATTAGCTGGTTCAGGTGTGTTTAAATGGCTAGATCACCCAAAAATAAACATGTCATTATTCACCCTCATGTCGTTTCAAACCCGTAAGACCATCATTCATCTTCAGAACACAAATTATGATATTTTTTAAGGATGCCCCGATCATGATTTTTCATGGCCGATACCGATTTCTTTTACAAGCAAACTGGACGATTTTTTTTTTTATCTTTAAGCAACAAACAAGAAGGAAGGACAGTCCACAGTCTACAGTCCAAAATTGAGGGAAAGCTCAATAAAGCCCCTTTCACACTGCGATTCCGGCAAATACAGATCCCGTAACGACACGTGACATCAGGGCGTGACGTGTAATGTACGAGTCGAAAACATTAGGCATGTAATACTTTCACTGAATCTGGCGAACGATCTCGGTGTCACCGTGGAAAGTGAGGAACTAACTGATCTCTGCTTCATACAGTTTGCACTTTTTTTTTTTCAGTGAACGTTGATCTTCCTTCAAAACAGCCAGTAAAAGAGTCACACGATAATGTCATCACTACGACACGGCATTAGAAATGGCTTTTGTTCACACAGCGCTTGTCCCGGGATTGAACCCAGCAATGTTACTACGTCCCCGACCCGAGTTCAATGCTGGAATCAATCCCGGGATGTGTTTGCTTTCACACAGAAGTAATGTAGTCGGAGCACGCGGGCGCACTTCCGGAAAAATCGGCTGAAAAAAATTCCAAAGACCGGCCGATTACCAATTGCGTATTTAAAGCAAAAACCGTCTGGTTTCCAATTTATGGCCGGTCAATTGGTGCATCCCTAATATTTTTATGAAAATGCGAGAGATTTCTGAACCTCCATAAAGGCTGCAATGCAACTGAAATGTTCCCAGAGTCATAGTAAGGACATCAGTAAAACAGTCCATGTGGCATCAATGCTTCAACCACACTTTTACAAAGGTACAAGAATACATTTTGTGCAAAGAAAACAAAAGTAGCGACTTTAATCAACAATTCTTCTCCAAATCACATATTCTGCCATTATGGACAGTAACAAGAGGCATGAACATTGCTTTCCTCTGCGTGTAATCAAGGCTCAGTGCAGGCGTGTTGTAGGTCAGCAGCACCATGTGCATGAATTATTTACGTGCTGTTGATAATGGTGGAAGATGCGATTTGGAGAAGAATTGTTGAATAAAGTCGCTGTTTTAATTTTGTTTGCACAAAAAAGTATTTTTGTTTACTTTGTAAAATTATGGTTGAACCACTGGTGTCACATGGACTGTTTTACTGATGTCCTTACTATGTTTCTGGGTCTGGGAACATTCCAGTTCTGTTGTTAACCATACAGGGTCCAGATGTGTAACATTTTCCACTGTAATGTTTGTTAGAATCCCATCTTGACTGCTTGCCTGGATTTCCCATAAGAAGATGAATGACTGACTTTTTTTCATGTAATTTTAGAAAAAAAAAACAAAGGCTAAATTTTGTTGTTTTCATCTTCAGACTAATGAAATTGAAGTATCCAAATGAAGACCCTAGCAGTATGGAGTATATGGTGAGTTCAAGGTTAATAAATTATTTGTTAAAGTTAATACACAATAATTTGAGTTCTCCATACTTTTAAATACTTCTAGGATACAGACGTTGCCAGCAGTCAGGAGGTGATCCAGAAGACTCATGGGAATCTATTTGAAGCTGCATCATTGAAGACAGTCCAGCAGAAGTTGGAGTTTTAAAGGATAAAGTTCTTCAGGACCTATAGCAGTTTACAGTCTGTAAAACCATGTTACTGGGACTGATTTATGGACTGAACTTGAGCAACCCTCCTGAACTCAGGTACACATTTGGAATACTGAAGAAGTTATTTCTGGAGCCACTTCCTGTTCCTGGAATAAGGTTTGATTGGTTGCCCATGAATGCCAATTAGAATTGTATTTGCTATTTTGTGTAATTTTGTAATGTGGTTTAAACTGTATTTTACTGTGTGTAATTATTTATTGCTTGTTTAACAAATACACTTTGATCATTTGTGACATCTTGTCTTTTGTCTCATTACAAGACAAAACATACAAAAAATGCTTTGTTGAAGGGAGTAACTTCAAAAAGAAAATATTGTGTTAAAGTAACTAGAACTAATTGTGTGGAACCACTGTCCATAATTGAAATGAGTAATTTGAAACAAACCTCCTTATGTTGATAGAGTGAAACAAATTTGGCTAGATTGTAATAAACCAAAACATGTTGAGTTAACTTAACCAGTTTAAGTTGAAGCAAAGTCAATAAATTGAGTTGGTTGAACATTACTATTTCACATAGATTCTACCTCATTCAGTTGTGTTGTCACAACACAAGGAGTTTGCATAGATTCAAAAAATTCCATTAATGTTATCAAAACACAATTTGGTTGTGTGGAACCACTGTCCATAATTGACTTAAGTAAGTTTAAAGAGTCATTTTTTTGAGTGCAGGCTCCAGTGCATTGAAAAGCACAAGTGGAGAATGACCAGTTTTTGCATGTCATTTAACAAGACTCACCTTAAAGACAATGCCCATTGTATTATTTGCCCCCGGTTTTGTAATTATTTTTTGTTTGTTTGTTTTTCTCTTTCCTTCACTGACCTGCTGATGTGAATTTGGATGAGATTTTTGTGTTTATATCCTGTTTATTCACTGTTTGATTGTGAGTTTTATTTGGGCTAGTATTGTTTATAATACTATCTGTCTGAGACAGAGATGCGCCACAGAAGCAAATCAGATGGAATCTTGTTTTCTGTACAGTAGTGCATGGAAAATAAAAATCTGGTTCCCATGTCACTCCAACGTGCAATTTGAAAATGTGTCACAGCATTAATTTAAATTTTTAATCCTGTTGAAACAACAGACTGCTTTTGCTCTCTTGAATTTTGTCCAATGCAAATTTCACCCAGCTATAGGTGACAAAAGCAATTACTAGGCAAGGTCGAGAAGACAAAATGTTTATCGGGTACCACTTATGTGTCTGTCATGTGTTACTCGCTAGTGGTCCGATTAAAGTTTCCTGATTATACAAGTATCTTTTGACTTCACATCCTTTAGGAAAACAGTGTGATTGATACCTGCAGCTCGGAATGCACCACAGATGTCTGAGAGCTCTAGAATTGTCTCCAGTGTTCTTTAGCATTCTCAAGAGTCTGTATGACCTTCATATGACTGACTTTGATTAATCTAGACTCTCAGTGTCTCGCTGACTGTCACACTAACTTTTGGCACTTGTGTGTGTGTTTTTGTGTGTGCACTGGGCCAGTAGTTTTAGTAATGAATGCATTGATTGTACTTATGTATGCTATGTTCATATGCAAAATGTGTTTAAAATAATAAAATCAAGGAATTAAAAAAATTAAAAAATAAATAAAAAGAAAGACGGATGAACATATGAGACAAATATATAGGCAACATATAATAAAATTTATGGTGCGGTCCGCCCCGCTCGGCAGTGTTCAGCGTGCAGTTTTCACTCTTGTCATTGCACAGTTTGATGCACCGCTAATGAAAGTCATGAAAACACTATTGAGGGGTTTTTTCTTTTGCTATTGGAACAAATGGGAATGCAAAAAAAAAAAAAAAAAAAGTTTCAGTTTTCGGCCAAGTGCATCCAGATTTTTCGGTTTTGGTTTCGGCCCAGAATTTCCATTTTGGTTAATCCCTACAGAACATATTTATTATTTTTGTCAATGTTGAAAACGGTTGATTAACTGCTGATTAATATTACTTGTGGAAACTGTCACATTGGATCAATTTAATAATTCTGTGTTGATAAAAATAAATAAATAAATAAATAAATAAATAAATAAATAAATAAATAATAATAATAATAATAATAATAATAGTAATAATAATGTGTTTTTCATTTTCTTCAAACAGACATTGTATTAGTTTTCAGACAAATCTGTTAGTAGTAGTATAAATACTAGTATTTATTATAATCATTTATTATTATTGGTTAACACTGTATAATACGGTTGTCTTTGTAAAAGTTCATGAATGAACAATTAAATGAACATTATTTGTTTTCAGTATTTATTAATGTTGACGCTGTAAATGTTTGATTTATGATTATATATATATATATATATATATATATATATATATATATATATATATATATATATATATATATTACATTTAGAGTTGCAAACATCTATAATATACATTATGAAACAATGCATTTGCATTAACTGAAAACAAAAGAAGAAATTTCAATTGTTTAAAAAAAATAAATAATAATAATACTAGCATAAACTTTTTTTTTTAAGTTATGTTATCATTATGTAGCTAAGGAAGAAGTCTGCAATATGTTAATTACTTATTTATAAAGCTTTATTTTGTCATAAAAATAAAATAAAAATATGACTAGTCAGTAACTAACTGTTTGTTTTTAATATGTATTTCCATCTGTATGAATGCATTTCCACTGTGGATGTGAGAAAGCTGAACGCGTTGAGGATTTGACACCCAGACATCTGCACCCAGACACCCAGACCCCGATAACCCAAACACTGCCACACATCACATGCTTCATCCAATGATGTCATTCAGAATACCACTTCTGATGAGTCACTGGCTGCATATAATCACGCTTGCAGACCCAAAGTTCATAACCAAGCTGAATCAGCTTCCTCTGCATGTGTGCGAGACCAATATATGGAAAGAGTCACTCACATATGTTTTCTGTGAAAGCAATATGGCAAAAGCTCATGTTTGTTTACGATGAGCTTGTTGCATTCAGGAGGGTGTTGTCAGTTTAAGGGATGAGATTTTTTTTCTGTTTTAAGGAGAGCCAGCAAATATTTTTGTAAGTGATACATTAGATATGCTGTTTCAAAGACCCCACATTTGTTTCTAATTCTCTTCAAACCTCTGAAGCTAAAAACTGGGAATACGGCTGGTAAAAATAAATAAATAAATAAAATAAAAAACACCCTGGCTTGTGAATCTTCCCCTTCCCATAGACACTGATATTTTCTTTTACAGGGGAGGGAACAAGTTTGATAGTTAGCAGTTCCTCAGATGGAGCTGATGGCTGTCATGAGTCGAGTGCAGGCCTCGATTGTGGGATGGTCTACTCAGCGTTTCTTGATTTTAGCATCAGAAGGTTTTGATTATATGCAAGTTTGGGCTTTCAGCGGCTGAACAACTGATCAACATAGTACAGTACAGGCTGATATTAGCATTCATTCTGCACCTTGCAATGTGTGAAATAAATTATAGTAACAGTTTATGTGTCCTTGTTACACACGTTATGTGTACTTACTATTATAATAACAATTAAGTATGCATAATTACATGCAAGTAGCTCTAAGTCAATTCCAGATCCTAACCTATACAACAAATGCATGTAGTTAATTATTAATATTACTCAGTACTTATATCTATAATTACACTGTAACAAGGACACACAATAAAGTATAACCTAAATGGTAGCACTTTATTTTACAGTCCTGTTCCCCATGTACATACTATGTACTTATTATAGTAGTTACAATAACTATGTAATAACTAGGTACTAACCCTGAACCTACCCCTAAACCTAACCCTATCCCATTGTAGTTACCTTGTATTACCAGAACTTTCTTAGATAAATACACTGTAAGTACACTGTAAGTACACTGTAAGTACATGTATGTACACGTACTGTAAAATAAAGTGCAACCATTTATTTTCTTCTTTATCCACATAGTATTGTGTAACCAGGCTAATGTCATAAAGTTTGGTCAAGAACCACCTAATCGACACAATAAGTGAACTTTATCCAGCTTTTACATGCAAGTTAGATATTATACTATCATTATTGTAGTAAGTGAATATTATATGTTACAAGGACACTTTAAAATAAGTGTTACCTGCAATTCTGTAAAAATATTGTTTTAAACTAAATATTTGCTGCCTCTTACTTTGCAAACTTTCCAAGTATGAGCTTATTATTATAGTTAACTGATACCTTGTAAAAAATATGTATATAAAAACATATATTAATCTATACAAATAAATAAATGAATAAAATAAATAAATGTTGGTCTGACTTTTTTTTAACCACTTCTAGTCATTTTTTGTTTGTGTGTGTAATACATCAGCCAGTCAGTCTAAGGCAAGCCATTCTGCCTTACCTTTACTGAAACATTCAGATTAATTTAAAATAAAATAATGATTTTATGTTTATTTATCCCAAATCTAATTACGTCATTGTGAAATAAAATAGTACATGCTTTCTGTAGCACCATTGTTCTGTTTGTGATATGCCGTCCGTTTCCTGTTATTTGCTAAGATAATATGACAATTTTGGCAACTAATCAGGAATCGACCATATGGCAGTGGTGCGCCAGCGATATATTTAAAGTTGAAACGGGTGCGGCTGCATCCTTTCTATTGTTCATAAGTAACATCCTATTTAAAGCGGAGAAGATTTTCAGATTACCACATGACATATTTATGTATTTACGTCACCTGGGAACTGACAAATTCTGACAAATTCTAACAATGCTTTAATAGCATATCTTCATGCGCTTTTGTATCTTGTATTTGTGGTACAATGTACTTGTTTATTATGGGATCTGAGTTATGCCACATAATTACAATGAATAAAGTTGTTACTGTGAGGTATGAACTCAAACTTACAAGAAATAAAGTAGCAATTACAAGAAATGGTCATAATTACAAAGGGAAAAAAATAATAATCACAAGTCACAGTTGTAAGATATTGTTGCAAATACAGAAGATAAAATCTAGGCCATAAGATATAAACTTTTTGATAAAGTTAATGAATTATGAATAAAGTTGTGATTGTGAGATATAGCTTATATGAAATAAAGTGAGTGCCAGAAATAGTCACGATTGAAAAATAAACTCTTAATTATGAAAAAAAAGTTGTGATTGTGAAGAATAAACTTAAAATGACAAAAAAATAAAGTAGCAATTACCCAAAACAGTCATAATTACATATAATAATAATAATAATAATAATAATAATAATAATAATAATAATAATTAAAAATGAAAAATAAAAATAAAGAAATAATCACAATTTTGAGAGTTATAGTTGCAAATAGACTCTTGACTGTAAGATATACATTTAAAATTAAATTTACATTTACATTTATTCATTTAGCAGATGCTTTTATCCAAAGCAACTTACAAATGAGGACAGTGGAAGCAATCAAAATCAAAAGTGCAATGATATACAAGTGCTATAACAAGTCTCAGATAACTTAATACAGTACACGTAGCAAGGTCTCTTAAATAATATAATCAATAAAAAGAAAACAAAACGAATAGAATGGAAAAGGATAGAGCAAGCTAGTGTTAGAGGTCATTATATATATATATATATATATATATATATATATATATATATATTAGTGGTAGGCCGTCATCGGCGTTAACGCGCTGTGTTAAAAAAATAAAAAAAAATAACAACAATTAGCAGAGAAGGAAGATAGGAGTGACTGATACACATTAAGGTCAATAGTATTTTGGGATTTGAGCCACACCCTTTCAGCAGCTCTATGCTTAAATAGGTGTTTGTGTAGAACATCAGATAACCAAGGGGCAGAAGGGGTGTTACGGGCTGGCCTGGAAGACAAGGGGCAAACAGTGTCTAAACAAGATGTAAGAGTGGAGCAGAAAGTATCAGTAGCACTATTAGCATGAAAAGATGCTAATAGTTTAGGGGAAGGGGTAGGTAACAGTAACTGAATGAGATTCAAAGGAGTTGTTGATACCCAAAGATTGGTAAGGGATTAAATTTCCAATCATTAGAGATGAGCAGACCAGTGCCTCCACCTCTTCCAATCAAACGAGGGGGTAGTGGGAAAATGAGAAATTATTAGAGAGTGCTGCAGGTGTAGCAGTGTCCTCTGGTCTCTGTTAGGGCCACGAGATTAAACTTTGAATGACTAATAATTTCTGATGGTGTGATATAACTTGCAATTCAAATAAGTAAACTAGCAATTACAAGAAATTGTCACGATTAAAGTCACTACTAGAAAAAAAAAAAAAACTCACTACCCGGTATTTGGAATAAATAAATTAAATTAAATAAATAAATAAATAGTAATTATGAGAAATAGTCGCAATTACACATACACACACACACACACAAAAATAAAATCTCTAAAATAGCCAAAGTCCCAAACTGTATAAATAGTGACAAAAAATATTATTATTATTTATTTATTTATTTATTTTTTTACTCAGAAGCACAGGCTTCCACACCAAACAGAGCTGACAGAGCTACAGTGCAGTACGTAAACATTCTACTCAAAGGGCTTTTTTCATATTAGATGCTAGCTTTTGATTTTGATACCTTTTGGCAGTTGGAATGCAGCACACAAAGCTTTGTAAATCAGTGTTCTCAAATAACACCTCTAAAAGTCCTCATGGTCTCATGTCTCATGTCCTAGAGACAGCTCAAAAAAGTACCTGGAAACTGCATATGCAATACCACAGAAACCAGCAAAGCATAATATTTATATGTCTTAACTTCAGGGCCGAGACACATTACATTCACACAGAAGTTTTGAAGTTGACGACTTAGGAATTACAGTCATTAAAGACTTCACACCTAGCAATGCTGGAATTTGACCCGGGTGGCAAAGGAGAGTGCTATAATTAGGTGCTGTTCTTTGTTCTAGCATCACTCACACAGGATGGAGATGACAAATTAATTATTCCGCTCTTAAATGCCAGAACGCTTTACAGCAGAGCATGATTAGCCTAAGGCTCTTGTATTATATCGAAAGTTTTGTGACTTTTGTGGGAGTCTCATAAAATTTAACTGTTTCACTTTTCTCATTAAGTACTAGTCAGCTTCGATTTCCTGTCTGAACAGGGAATGATAGGTCTGCCGACGGGGTCGAAACGTAAATTACAGCTGAATGAAATTACGCTGTTGGTGCTGGTCAGACATCTGTATTTTAACTGGCTAATGTCCATCTTCCTCCAGGCCTTAGCAACATGCAACCACAAAAACACTCATTTATGGCTTTGTGTAGACGCATGTATACACGAATGCAGAAACGTGTTTCCTGAGCACTGCGGGTGCATTTCAATTGAGATTTCTGAGATTATGACAGCAGAAACAATATTTTGCAGATGAGGTAAGTCTGTATGACCTTCTTTGAGGATCCACATGAGAAATGAGCTGAATATATTTCACTTGGCAAATTCCTGGAGCTAAAGC